>NW_026712329.1:5875000-6475000 GCF_030504385.1 Musca domestica | reverse complement strand
AAATATTGTGATGTGTGAAATATGAAGAGAACCTGATGCTTATATCGAATTTTATAATCGTTTTGATTATTCGAAACTTTGACCCTTTGTGGGGGATGTACCAGAAGAAATGGTCCGATCTATAACATTTTTATAACAGATCTTGTGTTGAAACTAGTAAGGTTCACGTTCATTTAATGTATGATTTAAATATTATGTTATGTTCCAGAACCTACTAGTATTGCAAATTTGTTGACATCAAGGGGAAAATCGGTTGCCAGTGTTGCCACAAGAAAACTTCATATAACGGAGGATGAAAATATTATACATTTGGGAAACCAGCAAAGAAAGTCTTAAAGTCGGGCGGGGCGGATTTTATGATACCCTACACCACTTTGCTAATTTAACAAATAAAAGTTTTAATGGGAGAATTCAATCATACACCCTATGATTATAATTATAATTTAAAATTCAAAGGACTAAATATGCCGAAGCATTTGTATCTTTTAAATTCGGACTTGTATTGCCCATTTGGTGCGAAATTAATTTGAAATCGGATAAAAATATCTATGGGAACTATATCCAAATCTGAACCGATCTCGATAAAATTTGGCAAAGATATTTCTGAGCTGTATTTGATATATTTCCCCGAATATCGTTGTTACAGAGTGCATATTACGGCTGTGGGTAACAAATACAACAAATCGGATGAACAATATATATGGGAGCTATATCCAAATCTGAACCGATCTCGATAAAATTTAGCAAAGGTATTTCTGAGCTGTATTTGATATATTTCCTTGAATATCGTTGTTACGGAGTGCATATTACTGCTAAATCTGAACCGATCTTCAAATTTGGCATACTACCTTCTAGACTCAATTCGTTCGTGTGTGCCAAATTCCATCCCATTTGGGCAAATATTAGACGTTTGGTACAGAATAAAAGGTAAATTGGACGAAGTTATATATGAGAGCTATATGCAAATCTGAACCGATCTCGATAAAATTTAGCAAAGGTATTTCTGAGCTGTATTTGATATATTTCCCAAATATTGTTGTTACAGAGTGCATATTACGGCTGCGTTGGACAAAAATAACAAATCGGATGAACAATATATATGGGATCTATAGCTATATCTGAACCGATTTCGATCAAATTTGGCATACGTATTTTCAGGCCTAATTTGGTTGTATGAGCAAAATTCTATACTATTCGGGCTGATATTACACGTTTGGTGCACAATAAAAGGCAAATCGGACGAAGATATATATGGGTTCGTCCTTGGGCCAAACAAATGTTGTTTGGAAAATTTCATCTCAATCGGATAATAAATGCGACCTTCATTTTGTTCACAAGAATACATGGACAGACGGACAGACGGACGGACTGACTGACTGACATGCATAAATCAACTTAGAAAGTGATTCTATGCAGATCATCAAAAGGAACTATGGGTCTATCTCGTTTCCTTTTGCCTGTTACAAACAAATGCGCAAAGACATAATACCCTGACCACCTTGTGGTGTAGGTTATACAAATACACATGCATCAACTTTTTATTTGTTTTTAGAAAAAATTTTTATATTACACAATAATTTATAGATCAACAGGTAAAAAGACAGCAAAGACAGGCGGGCCGAACTTTTAATACCCTCCTCCATTAGAAAGTAAATTGAAAAATGTACAAAATTCACAAATACAAAGTTCAAAAAAAAAACGTAGACCTATGCTGTCAATTATCTGTTAGAGAAGGAAGTGCTGTTTACGAACTAAAAACACCGTGTTTGCAATTATTCCGATGAAAACTGTGGCTTAAATCGTCAAAATGCCGAATTTTGGGAGTAATGGTATAGGGGGGCTTCATGAAGACGTGAATTTGGGCAATTTTCTGTCGTAGGAGGTATTACCAACTGCGAACTCCAAATTCCTAAGTATAGTAAGCAGGGCTGCCAACAAAATTTCAAGAAAAATTGTCAATTTTTCAGAAGAATAGCGGAAAAAACAGGATTTATATTTGTGAAAATCGGCAACGTATAATTCATTAAATGAAATTATATTTTTATTTTTATTACAACAAAAAGTGCTTATTTCATCTAAATAACAGAAAATGAATACGCACAACTACGCACTTCAATAAAAATAGGATAACAAATTTACTTTAGTAAAAAAATAACAGCATAAGAACATAAATATTAATGTTAACGAATACTATTATAAAGAGATCTTTAAGATTTGCGTATAACAGAGTCATTAGGCCATGGAAGTATAATCCTACATGCACAGCAATACGTCGTAGGAGACTAAAAAAGATCCGTGTTTCCCGAACTGGTAATTTTTTGGAAAGTTTATTAGGTAGTTATGTCTGTATATGATCATTTTTATATTCTACACCACAAAGTGGTAATGTCTGTACATTTGTTTGTAACAGGGAGAAGGAACCAAGATAGACCCATAGTTACTTTTGAGGATCTTCATAGAATCACTTTCTGAGTCGATTTATACATTTCAATCCGTCTGTCCATGTATGTTTGTGAACAAAATGCAGGTCCCATTTATTATACGTTTGAGATGAAACTTTCAAAACATTATTTGTTTGGCCCAATGAAAACTGTCTCCGTCAAATGTATTGAATATCGATTCAGAATTGGATATGCCTCCCAAATATTAGTCATTTCCCCTTATAGTTTGTCATTATATGCCCAGCCATGGTACAATGAAGAGAAGGTAGGCCAACTTTGAAAAAATTGCAAGTATAGAGGCCTACCTGTTTGGCTTGTAATGTCAGAATTAGTATCAAAACAATAAAAAATCAAACAACTTGTTGCATTTATTTTGAATAAATAATTGAAATCCGCCATAACTGAATGAAAGGTCAACACTTCTTTTCAAAATCATGTACTATATATCTCTAAAGGATTATTTCGCTACAAAAACTCTAGATTTTGTCGATGCATATGTTGAAATAAACATTTTGAAAACACCCAAATTTGAATGTTTTCTGCACAATTTTATTGTTATTGAAAAGAAAACACATACATATGGTTTCATAGCCCTACCTCGATATCGTTGTACCATGTGCCCAGCCATGATGCCAAGCTGCTTTTGTACCCTTACCTTAACCAAAATTGTATTTGCTCGTGATAATACGTAGGAAGGTCCAATATTTTCCTTGCAGACAGTCACCAATTAAAAAAAAAAACTCATTATACCCTCAGCCATATGGCTACAGAGAGTATAGATCAAAATATTTTCACAACCAATATAGCCATGAAATTGATTGACTGAACAGTTAGGATCATATTTTTTAGAGAAAAATCCAGACATTATATATATATATATATATATATATATATATATATATATATATATATATATATATATATATATATATATATATATAATGTCTGGATTTTTCTCTAAAAAATATGAAAAAAAAAAAATATATATATATATATATAAAATATATCTACATATATATATATATATATATACAAATATATATATATATATATATATATATATCATTCATCATTTTTGGCACGCCCTCTTGGTTTTGTAGGTTTACGTAAACAAACATGAGATGAGCGGTATTTATATTCTCCTAAGGGTGTATCCGTTGTAGAAGAATACATGTAGTCGCATCGACACAGTTGCTGGGACAATGTACTGTCAAACCGATTTTGAAATTGAAAATGCTGAAGGAAAAATTTAAATTTGTAAAAAATGTTGTAAAATGCATATCATAACAACCTCCGTTTTACGTCCTATAACAAAAATATAAAAATCTACTTATTTTTGACAAAACATTTAAATTTTTTTGACACATCAATGTTCCCAAGTGTACTCTTCTGCCATGAGTGTATCTTGTTAAAGAACAGAGCTCCCTCGCCTATCTAATTACTTTTAGTTCTTTTAAATCACCAACACCATTGTCGAATTTGGAATGAGCAAAAACCCTTGAGTGATTCGCGAGAAGCAAATGCATCCTCAATGTGTCACTGTGTGGTGCGTTTTTGAGTAGGAGAAATCATTTCACATTTTTTCTTATGAAAATGAGGCAGGTCAAGTGCAAAAAGACAATGTTGTTTCGTACCGTGAAATGATAACGGCGCCACATGCCATACATCCAGAGAAATAATTAATTTGTTTCATCACTCATTTTCTGGTCGTGTTGTGGAGACTAGAATTGGCCGTCTAAATCGTGCGATTTAACACCTTTACATTTGTATACCCTACACCACACTGTCAGTGTCAGGTCAGTGTACTATGGCATTGTGCATTTGTTTGTAACATGGAGAAGGAAACGAGATAGAACCACATTTACTTTTTAAGACGCTCAGAGAACCAATTAATGTTTAAAGACATTTTTAGCTCCTCTGACATTTTTCACATTGGACGCACTGTAACTTAGACAAAACGCTCAATTATTATACCCTCCACCATGACAAGGAGTATACATATATTAAATCTGTCGTTGCGTTTGTAACATGGCAGAAGAATACAGGTAGATGCAACAACGCTTGGGAGCATTGATATGTCAAAAAAATTTAAATGTTTTTTCAAATATAAGTAGATTTATATATGTTTCCTTATACAACGCCATTCGGAGGCTATTCGCGTTTTTCAACAAGTTTTACAAATTTAAATAACATTTTCAATTCCAAAATTGGTTTGACAGTTCATTGTCCCAGCAGCTGTGTCGACGCGTCTACCTATATGCTTCTACCATGGTTTGTAACAAATCTAAATATTCATCACAGTGATGGCGAGAGCATACATGATCAGCATATAATTCGAAATCGATTAAATTATATCCACCTGTATTTCTATTGAATTCACTATACATGCCACATTATTTGGCGTACAGCTTTAAAATTTGGATAACAGTTTGTATTGAAATTGAGGTATATCGGTCAACGTTTTGGTAAAGTCCCAATATAAAGGTACCTTCCGATTTTCGGTATTGGTTTTAGCCAATTTTGTAAACGGAATTCTAGCTCCGATGGCGGAACACTGTATGTATAGTGCCACGTTTTCGTATAGTCCCCATACAACGGTACCTTCCGATATTGGGTTTTTTAGTAGCTTTTGCCAAAAATGTCCACGGAATTGTTCCAAATATGGTAGAGTGGCAAAACATTGTATATATAGATCAAAGTTTTAATATAGCGCTCTTCTATAGATAAATGACTTGAACAGCTTTGGCAACACTTTTGCCCTCAAGATCGAATATTCCAAATCATCCCCACCTCCTTTAATGTATAATATAAACAGTGTCATTACCCCGGGCACGGGTGATATTTGATTTTAATTTGTGTTTTCTGTGTTGAAGGTTCCGACATAACATCTCCAAGTGGAATGTTTGTTTTGATAGCTTTCCGCCAGTGTACCTGCCCTCGCTCACTCCTCTCATCACCCACCCAATTGTGCTGTACAAGGTAAATTAATTTATTGCTATTTATGGATGTTTCAAATCTTCTCAATTACGTCAATGAATAAATATTCACAGACTCTCAGCAATGGCTGTTACAATTTTTTCATATTTTTTAAATTCCACTTGCAAATAATGATATTTTTTTAAAATATTTTGTGTTTTTTTTTACGACTTAGTTTGGCTTCGTCGATTTGTGAAAATGTGGAAAATTTTATAAAAATAGATCTACGGCGGCATGCTTCATTTTTATTTTTGTATATTGTATTTGTTTTTTACAATTCTTTTGTTTACTCACACACAAATACACCCGACATGCATAGACAGTCAAACATGTTTGGCGATTGTTGTGCGTCTTATGTTGGCACCAACAATGCCATTATATATTCTTTCCAATTATTTACAAAAATTCACTGATTCAACTGAAATTTTTGAAAAGTGCTTCCAGAAACTGGGGATTTTTTTTTTTTCTTTTTTGAATATTGAATATGAGAGACTTTATAATGTTACATTCTGAACAATCTTGTTGTTATTGAAAAGAAAACACATACATAAACAAATAAAGATGACATATTAAGCCAAGAAACTAAAAAAAATTAAAATCATATGGTATCATAGCCCTACCTTGATATGACCTTGATAAGTTTAATTTAAGTTCTTCAATCTATAGAATTTTTATCAATGTAGCTCCACTGGGAGAGCAACATTATAAAAAATTAAAAACGTGTTTAATACCCTCCACCATGAAGTAAACAAAAAAGTAATCGAGATTGAATATTGGGTCCGCTTCTTCTTTTTGCCAGTGAAATCGCTTGGGCAAAAATTTAAAAAATGTCGTAAGATCGATGGTGGTCCATTACGAGTTCCAAATATCAAATAAAAAAATTTGTCAAAAAAATTTGATAAAATAACCAATGTACCAAATATTCAGAGGTACTGCCTTATGAGTGAAAACGGACTAATGATTCTATTCCAGCAGTCTTCTGCCATATAAGAACCCATTACAAACAACATAAATGTGTGTGTATTATTTCAATTTAAATGAAAGAGAAAGGAATAATTTCCACGTTTATGGGCGACGAAATGTATAATATCGGGATAAAACAAGATCGTCCCTCTCTATCTTGGACTCAATTGTGCAAAAAGCCAATAATCCATTCATGTTTTGTGGATTTTTCCCAATGTGGAATTTTTTTATAAAAAAATAATGGTAAAATGAGGAATGTAAAATCATTTCAAAGAAGCATATCCATCTCTTTATTTTCTGTAATTTACCTTGTCAATTTAACCAAAAGAAAAAAAGAGGGTTTAAAAATATACATTTTGATAATGAGATATTGTCAACGGAATAATTTTCTTAATTCTACCATGGAAAAATGTTAAATAAGCAAAACCAATTGTTGCATGTTTAAAAATCTATTTGACACAATAAGGCACCAGTACAGAGATGCATTTTTCCTAGTTTCTTTGGGGTTGAGCAACCTTTCTTAAGGTGACGGTACATAAGCAGCTTGGCATCAACGACGGAGGGATTCAATTGTGGCTCTGGAATCTCTTTATGATATGTTGTAAAATATGCCATGCAAAGACTTCAAGCTGCTTATGTAACCACACCGTTGATCCCATGGTAAAATTAAGAAGGTAAAGTTAACATTCTCTCCATCTCTGCATTTTGTGTAACTTACCTTGTTCAATTTCACTGCATAAAAGCAGTTTCCCATCTCTGATTTGTGTGTATACAATGTATTTGTAAATATAAACTTTGAAAATGAGATGTTGTCAAATGAATAATTAAAAAAAATGTAATCATATGTTTGCATGAATTTCCCTTCTTAATTCTATCATGATTGATCTGCCACATGAGGTAGAATACAATACGAACCCTACATACAGAATTGTAAACAACTCTGTTAGGAAATGTGATCTTAATCGTTAGGAAATGTGATCTAAATCGTTAGGAAATGTGATCTTAATACCGAATATCGGGAGGTACTGTTTTATGCGGGTTATTCGAAAACGTGGACCTATATGGGCAACTTTTTCCAGAAGAGGATATAACCCAATTTTTAACCAATTCTCTTTAAAATTGTGGCTTATATTACTCAACAACCTATATAGACAAAGCTCCGTCACAGGAGCTAGAGCCCGTTACAAAGTCTAAGTACCGAAATTCAAAAAATTCTGCTAGAAAATGTGATCTAAATCGTTGAAATACCGAATATCGGAAGGTACAGTTATATGGGACCTACACGAAAAAATGGACTGGCATGGTTCATTTAAGAGCTCAACCTGACAAAAATACACATGTTTGCAAAATGTTAGCCTTCTATCTCAAATTAGTCGGGCATCGCTAAATCGACTTAGAATTCAACATATAAAGATATAAAATCAATATATATATAAACACATAACTTTACATTGCCTAGGCGTATATAATAAGGCCACACAAGAGGCGATTTTGAAACTAAAGGTGAGCACATATATAAAGATTTTTTCCGACTTAAGTCTTCGACTGGCTATTTCACAAAAGAAGACATGAGTTTTAGGTCAAGTTGGGACAATTTCGATTCATAGTTTAAACTAGATCACCCTGATTCCTTTATTATTTTACGAAAAAGCCAGCCGATGCCACATGTCACACTACCCATAAATTGTCAAATTTAAATTTTTTTAGTTCTTCTTGTGGCAAGAAATAACGGTTTATTTCCTACAAAATATTTTGTCATTTTCACGAATTTTAGGAAGTATACAAGTCATGGAAAAATATAAAAACTAAAATATTATCGTCATAAGTCTGTTACGCTTGATTATAGAATTGTTGGATTTTGTTTCACAGTATCATCTTGCCACACCAAGTTTAAATGTGTCATCCCGAATTTTCAATCGAATTGGCCTTACAGGACATTATTAGGCTAAGATGTAGTTTTATATTGAACACATATCGCGGGTATTGTTAAGATTTTGCCAACTTTTTTCAGCAGGTTATTCCGAAGTTTTGATTCTTAAAGACTAAAGGTGAGAATATACAAGACGCTTTAATGACTGGCTTAAGTCATCGGCTGGCTTCTTCGGAATAGAACAAAGGAGCCTAAGGCCAAAATCGAACTAAGGCTGGAAATACATAAAGCGCATATTTGGCTGACTTAAGTCATCGGCTGGCTTCTTCGTAGATGAACAAAGGAGTTTTAGGTTGACCTAGTTCGATTTTGGCCCTAGGCTCCTTTGTTCATTTCCGAAGAAGCCAGTTGATGACTTAAGCCAGCCAAATAAGACCTTTATGTATTCCCAGCTTAATTCAACCTTTGTTCCTCTAGGAAGAAGCCAGCTACTGACTTAAGCCAGTCAAAAAAGCGTTTTATGTATTCTCATCCTAAACTTTTTCAAAATTACTTTACCATCTTAATTTTACCATGATTATACCTTCGACAACATTTCATTCTCAAAAGCATGGCACCATAAGAAGAACAGCTTTGTTAAACTACAGAAATACAACCGTGAGCCTATGCCCGCTTCCTTTCAGAAGTATTCAAAAATTTATGCAACCAGAATTATTAATTCATTTGATTATTTTTTCGTTTCGTTTTAAATTGCCTGGATTATCTTTCAAAAATATGACCCGAAGTGTTCTATCTTTCAATTCCATGGGAAAACTGGTTAATAGCTTTAATGCGCGCTCTACAATGTACGTTTCTTACAATCACTGATTTTGAAAATAATTGGTTTTTGTTTTTAAAAACAATAATTTCATACACAAAATTGGCAGAAGTGGAACACACTTAAGGTGAGAATACATAAAACGTTTTTTTTTTTTTACTATCTTAAGTCATCTGCTGGCTTCATAGGAAAAGAACACGAAAATCGAACTAAGTTAACCTAAAACTCCTTTGTTCCTCTACGAAGAAGCCAGCCAATGACTCCATCCAGTCATAAAAGCATTTTATGTACTCTCATCTTAAATAACTTTTTTACTGGCTTAAGTCATCGACTGGCTTTTTCGCAGAAGAACAATGAAGCGTAGGGCGAACAAGTATAAATTATGAACCAAAAGCGAACTAGGTCAACCTAAAACTCCTTTGTGCTTTTACCAAGAAGCATGGCAGAAGAATACAGGTAGATGCAACAAAGCTTGGGAGCATTGATATGTCATGTAAATGTAAATGTTTTCTCAAATATAAGTAGATTTATATATGTTTCCTTATACAACGCCATTCGGAGGCTATTATAATTCGCATTTTTCAAAATTTTTTACAAATTTAAATAATTTTTCATTCAAAATTTTCAATTCCTAAATTGGTTTGACAGTTCATTGTCCCAGCAGCTGTGTCGACGCGTCTACCTATATTCTTCTACCATGCCAAGAAGCCAGCCGATGACTGATATCAGTCAAAAAAGCTGATGGCTTCTTTGTAAAAGAACAAAGGAACTTTAAGTTGACTTAGTTCAATTTCGGTCCATAATTTATACTTGTTTAACCTATGCTCCTTTGTTATTTTATGTACAAGCCAGCCGATGACTTAAGCTGGGAATACATAAAGCGCTTATTTGGCTGGTTTAAGTCATCGGCTGGTGTTCACGGATAAGTGAACATGTTTTTATAATAAAAGATAATAGCGGGGCTACCTAGTGTAGATGAGAGGGATTTGTTAAACAGGGATCTTCTTAATACAGTCCACCTTAAATAAGATAAGAAAATGTGGTGAGCAGACCTTCCAGTTATACATACATAATACAGAATTTTCAATTGCTGCATGTGTTATGGTGGAGTTAGATTATGGGATGTAATCTTTACTCAGACTGATAAACAAGTGCAGCATATTTGCTTGCTACATGTGAGATAGCTATGCGTGTTTATGACCTCCCCATAAGGTTTATGGTGGCATGGTGCATATGCATGTGTACAGTTGGTATCTATCTCTCTCTCTCTCTCTCTCTCTCTCTCATTTACACTTAATGATAATTTAGGTTAAGTCATATTATCATAAGTAGTTCTTAAGAAATATTTTTAATAAACAAATTTAGTGTCTTACAAACGATCAAATGGTAAAGACTTTGCGTGTTTTAATTATTGATCCCGGTTTACATTGGTCCATCGAGCCGGATCGGTAGAGGATAAATGTTGAAGAATTTGCCTTAACATCGAGGAAATTCTGTCAGGCTAAAATTGATCTTCAAGAGTGGAAAATTACCGAGCTAAAACTACAGCTGGAACTGTTCCCATACAGAAGAAATTTATAAGCCAAATAAAAGGATGCTGAGTCAGAAGGAGACTTCAGCGCTGAAGACTGTGGTGGCGGTGCACACCGAGGAGGCTTCTATTTGAAGTCTTCAGACAGAAGGGGTGAGGCATATCCCCAGGAGGACGAATCGGCGAAATGGCCGCCAATGATGAATATAAAGGAAAAGGCTGCCACTCTTCTCGAAATGATGGGTACAATTATGGAAATAGTGAGTACATTAAAGACGGAAGAAGCCATAGATGCAGAGCAAGTCAGCCGAATGCGACAGCGAGGCTGTATTCGGAAGATGTTAAGGTCATCCTTAAAGTCACGCAGGCTCTTAATGTGGAGACCAAAGAGAAAGTCCTTGGCTTGAAGAAACAAATGGCCTACATAACATCCGAATTGGACAACGAGCGAGAGGGGCGCGAAGCAGCAGTAGACGAAATGAGAAAAATGAAAGGTGATTTTAAGGAAATGGAGGTTGCCTTGATTTCACAGAAAAATCAAAAGGAAGATGCCCTCAAACTTTTCTCGAAATTAAAGGAGGAAGTCGAAAATGCTGTGTGTGTAGCCGAGGATACTAAGGACAAATTACAAGCGGCTAACCAGGAGGCAGAACGCGATGGAAAGCCGTTGAAGGCGGTTATAAGAAAACTTAGTGATGAGTTGTCTTGTGCAAAAAGAGAACGACTTGAAGCTGCAAGCGAACGTGACGGGTTGGCTCCAAATCTAGAAGCTAGAGAAGAGAGAGATAGAAGGATATTTCTACTGGAGGCTGATATATTGCAACTTAAAGAAGATTTGCTCATATCACAGAAAGCATCCAAAACATCCAAAAACGAGGCTGATGAATTGGCTGCAAAATTAGTGGT
Source organism: Musca domestica (assembly GCF_030504385.1). Classification (NCBI taxonomy): domain Eukaryota; kingdom Metazoa; phylum Arthropoda; class Insecta; order Diptera; family Muscidae; genus Musca; species Musca domestica. The sequence continues at coordinate 6,463,496 of NW_026712329.1, read as the reverse complement.
CAATATCAACGAAGATATGATGGTTGAAGAGGTTTATATGGAAGACCCGATTGCCGAAAAAAGATCAACTTTGAAAAAGGTAGATGGACAGCTCTCGGGAAAACTGGACACAGGGAGCTTGGAAGAAGTCAATAAGATAATTGCCAGCGAGATGAAGACTAAGAAGAAAAGCAATCTGAGTCGCTGGAATAATAAGATGCAGAAGGAAGCTCAAGTTGTGAAGAAGATGCCTAGTGAAAGTGGTGCAGCGAGTATAATACAAGCCGGAATGACAGAAAATTATGAACGCTGGAATGAGAAACTGTCCAAAGCCGGTAAGATGGCGTTGCCAGAGAAGGGTGAGAACTTCAGTCAGCTGGAAAGATGGAGGAGTTACTTGGGTGCTATAACTTAACTTCTTTTCTCTTTAAATGTATATTCTCTTAGATCTATTTAATTGTTCATATTTGTAGTTTTTATATTTTATATGTATTTTTGCCCCTGCCAAGAATGTTCACGGATAAGTGAACATGTTTTTATAATAAAAGAGAATAGCGGGCTACCTAGTGTAGATGAGAGGGATTTGTTAAACAGGGATCTTCTTAATACAGTCCACATTAAATAAGATAAGAAAATGTGAGCAGACCTTCCAGTTAGAAATAAATAATACAGAATTTTCAATTGCTGCATGTGTTATGGTGGAGTTAGATTACGGGATGTAATCTTTACTCAGACTGATAAGCAAGTGCAGCATGTTTGGTTGCTACATGTGAGATAGCTATGCGTGTTTATGACCTCCCCCTAAGGTTTATGGTGCATATATGCATGTGTACAGTTGGTATCTATCTCTCTCTCTCTCTCATTTACACTTAATGATAATTTAGGTTAAGTCATATTATCATAAGTAGTTCTTAAGAAATATTTTTAATGAACAAATTTAAATTGTAAAGACTTTGCGTCTTTTAATTATTGATCCCGGTTTACAGCTGGCTTCTTCGGAAATGAACAAAGGAGCCTAGGTCCAAAATTGAACTAGGTCAACCTAAAACTCATTTGTTCAACTACGAAAAAGCCAGCCAAATATGCGCTCTATGTATTTCCAGCCTCAAGCCAGTAAAAACTTGTTTCATGTGTTTCCACCTTGAGTTGTGAAAAATTGATAGTACTTGTGCTTATATCAGTCCCCCAATGGGGTTCTGGTTTCTTTTTTTTAATTATTCATTTGAAAACTTCTCATTGTTAAAATGTATATTTATAAACCCATTATGCGAATGCAAATCTGCATTTTCTGTAAATAACCTTATCAAATTTTACTGCATAGAAAACAGTTTCCCATCTCTGATTTGAGTATATACAATATATTCATGAATAAATATTTTGATGTTGTCATGTATAAATATTAAATGTTGTCGAATTAATAATTTTGAAAGAATTGTAAACATATCAAGCAATCATATGTTTACATTTTTTTCAAAATTATTTACCCTCTTTGTTGTTCCTTAGAATGAAGCTTTGAAACTTGGATTCTTTGGATTACATCCGGAATTATTGGTCATATCGGTCGACTTTGTGGTACCATCTTTTGGTACAGCAATTATATATTGGTACTCCAGATTTTAGTTATTGCAAAGTTCGTGTCCATATTTTCCAATTCATGCGCACTTATAATAGGTAACAAATGTCCTACCTTGGGCGCAGGAGTAAGGCAGAAATATTCAATATTCTGATTAATCAGAAAATTTATACAAAACAAAAATTGTAAAAGATTTATTATTTTCTCTTCTTTTTCCATTCCATTTCCAAACCATTTGTTTATAACAGAACACACATACACTCTCACGAACACACAAGAGCCAATTGTTGATAATCATTTTGAAACGCATGCGATTGTTTCTGGTTCTGTTGAAAACAAATAAAATATTTCGAAAATGTTGAGAATCACTTTTAGGGGCTTTTTATAGCTTCGACATACAAAGTCTGGAGGGTATATTAAGTTGGCAACTAATTGAAGTGGTCGTTTCAGACCCTACAAAGTATATATATTCTTGATCAGCTAGAGACCAAACGGCATGTGGTAGGAAGATTAAATTTTGCACAGAGTTGTCTTTTCAAGTTTGAAGGTAAGCTATATCGGTCAACGTTTTCATATAGCCCCCACATAATTGTACCTCTACATATTCGGTATGTTGGCAATTTGATTTGACTTTCTAACATAATAGTTGCAAATTCGGTATTTAGAGTTCGTAATTGCTCTGTCCCAGAATCTACCACTTTGTAATTGTTTTCGAAATCCTAAAGAGAAAATCGGTTATTGTATTGAAAACTTTTAAACTCTTGCAGTTCTAGAACAAAGCAAATATGTTCTACCTTGTGTTGCAGAACATCGCCTACGTCCACGTTTTCCTATAGCGCCCATATAATTGTACCTTCCCATATTCGATAATTTGATGAAATTAGGTTCAGTTTCTAGCGGAATAGCATAAAAGTCTGTATTTGGAGTACATATTGGATTCTATATCCTGTAGCAGAGTACTCCACGTTTTCCTATAGCCCCCATAAAAAGATACTTCCCGCTATTCGGTATTTTGACTATTTAAGCCACATTTTCCAACGGAATTACTTAAAATTCAGTTTATTGATTCCGTCATGGGTGTTTCTGCTTACATTGAACAATTTCTATATAAGACAGAGTTTTTCTGTAGCCCCTATACTGCCAATATTCGGTAGTTTGATGACTGAATTGTTTGATATTTTTACGGAATTGTTTGATGTTTGAATTGAATTTCCTAAGAACAAAAATGACGCATGCCGCTCGAATACTGGAATTTCTGTATTCACAGACATATTTTTACATGAGTTAAGCTGGGAATACATAAAGCGCTTATTTGGCTGGCTTAAGTCATCGGCTGGCTTCTTCGGAAATGAACAAAGGAGCCTAGGGCCAAAAATCGAACTAGGTCAACCTAAAACTCCTTTTTTCATCTACGAAGAAGCCAGCCAAATATGCGCTTTATGTATTTCCAGCCTTACTTTCCAAATTGTGGAGGGCATTAAAAGTTTGACCCGGCCGAACTTAATTGCTTATTTACTTGTTCTATTTTTTTTGCTGGTAATTTTTGATTCTATGTGTGTACAATAAGCATACAAAAATTACCATATGGAGTATATTGTTAGTAAATTAATAGTACAAAGATGAATAACACAATGAGCTTGGAAAAGGTATAGAAATAAAAGTGCGATTACAGTATTGGAGGAGTTGATCTGGATTAAATTAATCTAGTAGCTTAAATTTTTGTGTTTACGTATACCCTTAAGGTCAGAATATATAAAACGCTTTTTTGAACGGCTTAAGTCATCGCCTGGCTTCTTCGTAAAGGAACAAAGGAGTTCTAGGTTGATTTAGTTCGAATTTGGTCCTGGCCTCCTTTGTTAATTTCCGAAAAAGCCAGCCGATGACTTAAGCCAGTCGAAAAGCTGAAATAAACGGTGAATAGGGTAGATAAAATCATCAATATACCATATATAGGGAGGTACCGTTATATCGGAGCTATACGTAGACCTGGACCTGAATAGACAATTTTCTGTTACAGGCTGTAGCATCCATTACGAACTTCAAATACGACATCTCAAACAATTTCGGTGAGTATTATACCTAAAATCGTCAAAATACCGAATATAGGGAGGTACTGATATATGGGGCCTATAAGAAGACCTGGGTCTGCATAGACAATTTTCCGACATAGACTTTAGTTCATATTACTTGTGTGAATAATGGCGCTAAAATCATAAAAATACCGAATATTGGGAGGTAGCATTATATGGGGTGTATATGAAAACGTGTACCTGCAAAGACAAGTTTCTGTCTTAGGCTGTAGAATCCATTTCGAACTTCAAATATTAAATTTGAAATAATTCCGGTGAATATGTCGCTGAAATCATCAAAATACCGAATATCGGGAGGTACCGTTATATCGGGGCTATATGAAAACTTGGACAAACATATCCCATTTAAGAACTTAACCTGCCTACTGGCAAAATAAACATGTGTGCAAAATTTTAGCCCTCTATCTTAATTCGTTCGAAAGCTCATAAACCTTGAGCTCATAAAGTGAGAATATATAAAACGTTTTTTCGCCATTCTTCATTTTTGTCATTCTTCGTTAAAAAGCAAGGGAGTTTTAGGTTGACCTAGTTCGATTTTGACTCTTTGTTCTTTTACGAAGAAGCCAGCAGATGACTTAAGCCAGTCGAAAAAGCATTTTGTGTGTTCAAAATTTCGAAGAACAATTTGGATTGTGTCAAAGATGGTTGGTATTGAAAATGAGATATATCGGTCCACGTTTTGGTATATCCCCCATATAAAGGTACCTCCCGATATTCCATATTTTGATTATTTTTGCCACATTTTTTCGCAAATTTGTCTAATAACTGGTATTTGTGGGTCCTAATGGGTTCTAGCTCCTGTGGCCAAGCAATTCTATGTATAGGTCCACGTTTTTGTATAGCCCCATATAGCAGTACCTCACTATATTCGGTACTTTGATGATTTTTGCCACATTTTCTCACCAATATGTCTCAAATTGGGATATGTGGGTGATAATGGGCTCTAATGTTTCCTTTGGATGGTATTAAAAGTTAGGCCCGGTCGAACTTAATGTTTTTTTACTTTTTTTATTAAAGGCAATTCAATTCACCCGAATCTAGCAAGGTTCACGTTAATTTAAAGAATTATTTAAGGCATAGTAGATATGAATGAAAAGGACAAAATTATCGTACTGTCAATTTCTTTAGTGTTTTTATTTTTATACAAAAAAATGACAAAAAAGGCCTTGTATAAATGAAATGGGCGAGCAAAAAAGGGAACGACAAAAATTACTGCGAGTAAGCTCGCCTAGTCTAAATCAGGACTAAATACATGCATTTTTGATATTATTTTGTTTTCTGTTTCATATATATTGTCTGCAATTTCATCGTTAAAATATGTATTCAAAATTATATTCTAATTTTCTACACAGGGTTTCATACACATCAAGTTGAACGCATGGTACAATTAAGAAGGTAAAGTCATGCAATAATTTGTTTACAAGTTGTTTTTTTTTTTTTTAATTATTCTTTTCACAACATCTCGTTGTCAAAATGTATGAGTTATGAATTCATTTTACAAACAGAAGTCAGAGAAGGGAACCTGTTTGCTATGCAATAACATTGGACAAGGTAAATTACAGAAAATGCAGGCATTGTAGGAATTGTCCCGCAACTTCTTTATAAGAGAGCAATGTAATTTTGTTCTCTTTTGCAAGAAAACTGGGAAAATGAGCGGATTACCTTCAAAAACAAACAAGCAATCAGCAAAACAAAACAATTTGCACGTCATAAATAGATCATGCAGAAATTAAAAATAAGCCGAAAAAAACACAAAAAAAAAATTAAAATTGCTTGTCCAAATATCAGTCACCGGAAGGGGAAGAAGAAAAGTTACAAGTGAATGCAAGAAGAAATTTGTTCAGCAAGAATTTGCAAACTGTCTGTGAATGAACTGTCAAAATTGTTCTCTCAAATCGCTCTCTTTTGCAGATCTTTTGTGTTAAGAGACGACTTTTAGTAACAATTAGCAACAATTGTTACAAATTTTAGGATAACCAGACACACCTATGCCTATTTGGATTGACTTTACTATCCTAATTTTACTATGGTAGAACATAAATTCTTTTTGCGATAATTGACTGCCATATTTTTTTAAATTGAAAACTGTGGATATATCCATGGCTCAATAAGAAAGGTTGTTCAAATTCAAAGCAACTAGGAAAATGCAACTCTGTATTGGATTCTTATTGTGTCAAATACACATTTGAACATTCAACGATTGGTTTTGTTTATTTTACATTTTTTCACCACAAAACAAAAATGAAATCTTGGGGGGTTTTCCAAAAATTTGAGTTGCCCATTAATATCGAAAAGATGCATTTTTGTTGCAACTGAATTTGAAACAATTTCAAATTTTTTTCTTTATTATTGCAAATAATACACACTCATATACAGACTGTAAATATGTGTGGAGAGAATAGGGACAGCAAAAATGCCATGCCGCCAAATCTATAATAAAGGCACCAAAAGCAATGAAAAATTACCACGTTTGGCGAGAAATCACTATATCTGATGCAGGGTTGTCAGATATAGTGATTTGTCGCCAATTTCTGTAGCAAGGTTAACCCACGGAATCAATTACACCCAGTGGGTTACCCTTTAATAGTATAAGTGCGCTATTGCTTGGTAAATGTTTTCTGTAACTTTGCAAACTCTCAGTAACTCAACTGTCAAAATTGCTCTCACTTACCGGACTTTTGAAATATTTTGTACAATGTGCTGTATTTTGTACAACATAAAATAACACAAGAGTTTTACAGTACGTTTACATATAAATGGGTTAACCCACTGAATATGGTTAAAATTGTCATATCCATTATATATACTTCAAATACATACTCATGGTAGAAATAAGAAGGTAAAGTCATGTAATCATATGTCAAAGACCTAAAATGGTAAAGACTAGACAAAATATATTTTGAGCAAATGGTTTGTGTCTACAATACATAGAGTAACAGCTCATGGCAGACATGTTAATATAAAAACTACAATTACTGAAACGAATAACAAATACAAATTTGAAAAATCCAAACTTTTGGTTTCAAAATTCTATTTCATAGCTCTTTCCAAAAATTTGTATATAGCATTGGTAACTATGTTGTTATGACATCGTTACAACAGAGGTATTTGCAAAGGGTTGCCATATTTTGACTCTGTCTTGCCCTATCTTTATACTACTATGTCTTTGCATATGTTTACAATTTTTTCAAATTTATACATTTAACAACATCTCATTGTCAAAATTTATATTCATAAATACATTGTATACACACAAAATCAAGGATGGGAACTGTTTTTTATGCATTGAAATTTGACAAGGTAAATTGGAGAAAATGCTGAGCTGGTAATGCTAATTTTAAATGAGGTTACCTTTATTTTATTGTACCATGTAAATCCTCTTAAAGTAAGTTAACCCTGCAAAAATGTCTAACGTAAACATGTCCTTATGTTAGTTTAGTTAAATTTTAGCCAATAATTTATCTCGTCAGGGAAATATGTAGACACCAAGCGTAACGGGTAAGGTGGAAGCGCCTTAAGAAGAGCAAAACACTTTCACTCTTTATTTCCAAAACTGTTTTTCTTTTTTTCACTTTTCGACTAAATTTCCCAATTTGTCGTTGTTGTTATTTTTTCTCTTCTATCGTGTCTGTTAAATTAGTTCGTCGGCAAAGTCGCCAGCAGAAGCATCAAAGAACATACACCACTTATTATCAAAGAGGCTGACTGACTGACCGTCTGATGCTGCGTCTAACTTTGGTCGTTGTTCCATTAGACGTATGTATACACATTTTTATTTTAATGACCACTTTTGTTTCACACACCAAAAGAAAATTCCAATTTTCACTGAACGTTTCTTCTTCTAGCTCTCTATTTAAAAAAAAATAAATACATAAATTTCGCATTTTTTACTTAGAAAAAAGTTAATTTTTTTATATAACCATTTTTTCGAATTCTTATTTACTTTTAAAATTAGTGATATTTTATAATGGATTTTGAAACGATATCTCACAATATTGACTCTCAAGTTGACATATATTCTGTGGCAATAACATCTATATCTGTAATCCGAACACCACCGCCATAAAGTTGTGATTTGTCGTTTTCGCCGTTGTCGTTTTCTTTCTTTATTTTTGTTTTCTTTATCTTTGCCTTTAATTTTCTTAGAACTTATTCTTTTGATCACAGAACGTATTTCGAGAATTTTGAAAAAAAAAGAACAAGCGATCGATCGATACACTTCCACTCCGCACCGCTGCTGCACCACGCGCACAGACGAAAAAGTGATTTGTTTTTCAGAAAAACACACGTCTGCCAAGTTAAACGTTCAATACTAATCTAATTGGAGGAAAACAATTTTTCCGAACTCTCTGGGCAAGAATTATCGGAGGAAGGCAGCTGAAGAGGCTCTGCAGCATCCGTTTCGATTTTCGGCAAAAAGCTCTTCTCTCCCTCATTGACTTGTGCGATGGTGATAATGAAGGTGTTAGAGATACATTTGATTAATCTCTTAGTCTCTTTCCTTGTATAACGCTCGCTCCCTGTTATTCTCTCTTCTTTGACAGTTGCTTTGTTATCTTCCGACTGTCTGCATTTAAAAATATCTCCTGTGTTTATTTTCAATATTTTGAATGTTCCACTTTACAATGTCCGACCGTTACTAGCTGTCGCAGTTGAATGTTGAAGCTTCTACTTAGCATTTGCATTTTTTAGTTTCAACCAAATGTGCCTTAGTTGTTGCTCTCTATTATAGCAACAACTTGTTGGATTTTCACAAAAGTGCAACTTAGGGTGTGTACGATTTGAAAAAATATATGCAAAATATGTATGTACCATGGTACAATAAGGAGGTAGAACAGCTTCGTAAACTACAGAAATACAGCTCTGAGGCTATGCCCGCTTCCTGTCAGACTCATTCAAAATTATATACAACAAGTTGTTTTCATTTTCTCATTTTTAAAATGAGTTAAATAAATACGTACACAAAATTGGCAGAAGTCGAGCACACTTAGAAACAAATTATAATCAGCTGGTATCTGTACCTTATCTCTTTATTGTACCATAGTATGTACGATAACTATTCCAGTAAATATTACTCATACCATAGTTCCCGTAAATATTACTCAGTAACCTGTGCTGGGAGAATTTTTCAGGTGCAAAATTTGTCAAAGTTGTCGAACAGCATTCCGTGAAATCTAGCTAGAAAAATTAATTTTGCACACATGTGTATTTTGCAGAGCCGCACTAAAATCCGACCTTCGTTTTCCATTATAATTTGACATTAATATACCTAGCCATGACTTCAAGCTTTTTATGTACTTGGGAATACATAAAGCGCTTCTGTGGCTGGCTTAAGTCATCGGCTGGCTTCTTCGTAGAGGAACAGAGTAGTTTTAGGTCAACTTAGTTCGATTTTGGCCCTAGGCTCCTTTGTTAATTTTCGAAAAAGCAAGCCGATAACTTAAGGTAGTCAAAATAGCGTTTTATGTATATTCATGTTTATGCAGAATCCATAAAAAGATATTTTGAAGATTTTGCTAATATTTTTAACTGCCTATTCTGGGGCTTTGATCCTTAAAGACTGATTTAAAATAGAACGCCATTCGAGAACTACATAAGAACTAACACCGAGAACTTTTTAAAACTCATTTTTTTGTATGCTTAAGATTGAAGCCACATAAATAAAATTCCTCTTCCTAAAGGTGAAAATACATAAAACGCTTTTTTGACTGGCTTAAATCATCGACTGGCTTCTACGGAAAAGAACAAGGGAGCGTAGAGCTAAAATCGAGCTAAGATATAAACAAGTAAAAAAGCTGTAAGTTCGGCCGGGCCGAACTTTTAATACCCTCCACCATTTGGTACAAATTTGGCAATTTCCAAAAAAAAACCGTTAAAAATTCTGTTAAAATCTTAAAAATACCGAATGCTTATACGACGACGTGGGCCTGCATAGTCAACTTTTGTCATAAATTATTACAATATTTAAATACGAAACTTGAAGAAAAATCTGTTTATAATGTAGCTAAAATCGTCAAAATACCGAATATGGGGGGTACCGTTATATGGGGGCTATACGAAGACGTGGACCTGCACAGACAATTTTCTGGCATGGGCTGAAGTATCCATTACGAACTTCACATGCGATAATGTCGCTAAAATCATTAAAATACCGAATATCGGGGGGTACCGTTATATGGGGGTTATATATGAAGACGTGGACCTACATGTCTAATTCTTTGACTTTGGATGAAGTATCCATTACGAACTTCAAATACCAAATTTGAAACGATTCCGGTAAACAATGTCGCTAAAATCATCAAAATACCGAATATCGGGGGGTACCGTTATATGGGGGCTATATGAAGACGTGGACCTGCACAGATAATTTTCTGTCTTAGGCTGTAGTATCCATTACGAACTTCAAATACCAAAATTGAAATAATTCCGGTGAATAATGTCGCTAAAATCATCAAAATACCGAATATCGGGAGGTACCGTTATATGGGGGCTATATAATAACTTAGACCTACATGGCCCATTTACGAACTTAACCTGCCTACTGGGAAAATATACATGTGTGCAAAATTTTAGCCTTCTATCTCAATTTGTTCGAAAGATAGCGTGATTACAACAGACAGACAGACAGACACACAGACAGACACACAGACAGACAGACGGACATGGGTAAATCGTCTTAGAATTTAAAGCTGATCAAGAATATATATACTTTGTTGAGTCTGACATGAATATTTCGAGGAGTTACAAACGGAATGACAAAATTAATATACCCTCCATAGTATGGTGGAGGGTATAATAAATTTTATTAGAAAAACAAGTAAGCAAAGGCTATAGTCGTGCGGGCCGACCATGTGATACCCTAAAAACTACAATACGTTGGAAGCCCGTTTATGTTCAAATTAACTTTGGAAGATTTCGATATTGAAATAATGACATAGAGGCCTGCCCAGATTTTACCCTCATTTACGCAATCCGTCGTTTTGTTATGTATTCCAAAAAAAAATTCACAAAAGCCATGGTCCATTTTACAGCTAAGTAAATCCAATAGTCATCCAATATGCTCGACGTCTTTTCTCTTTAAGGAAAATGTTTTGTTTTGGTCCATTTGAACCTCTGAATTTAAATCTCCATAACAGTATTCTCACCCTAACGCTACCTCATGAAAAATTTCGTGAGGATCGGACAATAATTGCGACAAGTATATAATACCTTAAACACAGTGTTGGGGTGTAGAAAAACTTTAAAAATTTACAATTCAAAATTGTAAGTCAAAATGAAAAAATCGCGATAAAAAATTTGACAAAAATTTAAAAAATGTAACAAAAAATATTCAAAATATTTATTGGCATATTTTTACGTGATTTTCTTTGATTTTATCCTTTTCTGGCAAAAGACCATTCCGAATTGATGAGAATTGTGAAAATCAGTCCAGCGGTTCTTGACTTATTAGCGATCTAACTAACATTTCCTTCTTTGATATTTTGGATATGAGCATGAATGTAACGGTCAGAAGTAACATTTTCGTGTATTTGTGATTTCGCCAGGATAAAAAATATCCGATGAAATGTTATGAGGATCAAAAATCTACGGAAGTAGATCATTTGCATGCGGGAGTGGTAATTCATATCATTTCATTTGCTTACAGTTGCCTCACTGAATTCTTGGATAGAGTGGAACCATTTCATTGTGTCAAAATCGAAAATCAAACAAGTAAAAAAGCTGTAAGTTCGGCCGGGCCGAACTTTTAATACCCTCCACCATTTGGTACAAATTTGGCAATTTCCAAAAAATAAAACCCGTTAAAAATTCTGTTAAAATCTTAAAAATACCGAATGCTTATACGACGACGTGGGCCTGCATAGGCAACTTTTGTCATAAATTATTACAATATTTAAATGCGAAACTTGAAGAAAAATCTGTTTATAATGTAGCTAAAATCGTCAAAATACCGAATATGGGGGTACCGTTATATGGGGGCTATACGAAGACGTGGACCTGCACAGACAATTTTCTGGCATGGGCTGAAGTATCCATTACTAACTTCACATACGAAATTTGAAACAATCCCTGTAAATAACGTCGCTAAAATCATTAAAATACCGAATATCGGGGGGTACCGTTATATGGGGGCTATATGAAGACGTGGACCTACATGGCTCATTCTTTGACTTTGGATGAAATATCCATTACGAACTTCAAATACCAAATTTGAAACAATTCCGGTAAACAATATCGCTAAAATCATCAAAATACCGAATATCGGGGGGTACCGTTATATGGGGGCTATATGAAGACGTGGACCTACATGGCTCATTTTTTGATTTAGGATGTAGTATCCATTACGAACTTCAAATACCAAATTTGAAACGATTCCGGTAAACAATGTCGCTAAAATCATCAAAAAACCGAATATCGGGGGGTACCGTTATATGGGGGCTACAGGAAGACGTGGACCTGCACAGATAATTTTCTGTCTTAGGCTGTAGCATCCATTACAAACTTCAAATGCCAAATTTGAAATAATTCCGGTGAATAATGTCGCTAAAATCATCAAAATATCGAATATCGGGAGGTACCGTTATATGGGGGCTATATGATAACTTGGACCTACATGGCCCATTTACGAACTTAACCTGCCTACTGGGAAAAAATACATGTGTGCAAAATTTTAGCCTTCTATCTCAATTTGTTCGAAAGATAGCGTGATTACAACAGACAGACAGACGGACAGACAGGCAGACACACAGACAGACAGACGGACATGGCTAAATCGTCTTAGAATTTTACGCTGATCAAGAATATATATACTTTGTTGGGTCTGACATGAATATTTCGAGGAGTTACAAACGGAATGACAAAATTAATATACCCTCCATAGTATGGTGGAGGGTATAATAAAATTGCCAACCTCATGAACTCGTGGGGTGTCAGAAGTAACATTTCAAATAGGATACACTTTTTGTCCAAAATGCAAAGGAAATAATGGTTTTAGCAATGGAACCCCACAATTTCCTAATTTTAATTTTTGATGTCTTAAACCAGTCAAAAAAGCATTTTATGTACACTCACATTAAGTCTTCGCATGGCATATTTTGTGACATATCCGAAGAACCCAACCAATGACTTAAGACATTAAAAAAAGAGTTTTACGCATTCTAACCTTTAAAGCTGCTTATGTACTCACACCTTTACAAATGAAGTGTACTGCGTTAAACCTCTCCTTCAATATCGAATGGCAGATCGACAGGTAAACAAACAAACAAGTAGTCGGCACTTTTAGGATTTTCGATTTTTCAATCTTTTAACACTCTGAGTGAAATCTTTCAATTGCAGAAAATTAAAGTTGTTCATAATCCAAATTTTGTTCAGTTTTCGAAATAATAAACAACAATTGAATTTGTTTTTATTAAATTGGCAAAATTTGCAATTTTACTAAAATAGAGTTTTTTTCCAGTAGTCGGCACCATTTTCCAATGCTCGGCATGTCTATTTGCCAGTAGTCGGCATATGGTATTCCGGTAAAAAATATTATTTTGTATATTTTTTTAAATAGTAAAAAACAATGATAATTAATTTCGTTGTTAAATAGTGTTTTGTTTAATTATCATTCTAAACCAAATATAGGTAGAAAATCAAGAATAGTATGGTTACTTTCAGTAACGTATGGATTTTCAATTAAAATAAAAATGAGATTAAATAAAAACAGAAAGAATTACCTTTCTTACATTTGGAATTTGTGAATTGATCTCTTTCCGTTAGATAGGCAACATTTCTTTCAAAATTGCCACTCCTATTTAAAAAACCTACTTAATTTTGAAAAGTTCGTCAAAAAGCAAAAATAAAAGCAACTGCCGACTAAAAATTATTTATTTATTTGAGTAGTTTTTGGATTATTTTTTAATACTTTTCTCAAATTTTAGTTAAATTTGTGAAAAATGATATTTTTCTAGTAATCGGCACCCCCTGCTGACTACCGGCAAATCTCTATTTTTCTGTTTCTAATATCGGCATTAAATAATATAACAGAAAAATGCTTGATTTGTATGTTTTTAAGTTATTAAAGTAATCTTCAGACTGTTATTTACTATTATTAAATATTTCTGATTCCGAAAGTATTAAATTTAATTTACTTAAATCGATTATTAAGTTGACGCCACCACTAATTATACCCTACATTTGTTGGTAACAGTCAAAAGGAAACGAGATAGACCCATAGTTCCTTTTGATGATCTGCATGGAATCACATTTTGAGTCGATTTATGCATGTCCGTCCATCCGTCCGTCCGTCTGTCCATGTATTTTTGTAAACAAAGTACAGTTCGCATTTATTCCCCGATCCAGATGAAATTTTGCACAAATCATTTGTTTGGCCCAATGCCCTATTGAAATTGGAGGTAATTGGTCAAAATTTAGATATAGTTCCCATATATATCTTCGTCCGATTTGGCTTTTTTTTTGTGTACCAAACGTGTAATATCAGCCGAATAGTATGGAATTTCGCACATACAACCAAATTAGGTCTGAAAATAAGTATGCCAAATTTGATCGAAATCGGTTCAGATATAGCTATAGCTTCCATATATATATATTGTTCATCCGATTTGTTATTTTAGTCCTCCGCAGCCGTAATATGCACTCTGTAACAACAATATTTGGGGAAATATATGAAATGCAGCTCAGAAATACCTTTGCAAAATTTTATCGAGATCGGTTCAGATTTGGATATAGCTTCCATATATAACTTCGACCGATTTACCTTTTATTGTGCACCAAACGTTTAATTTTTACCCAAATGGAATGAAATTTGGCACATACGACCGAATTGAGACTGTTCATCCGATTTGTTACCCACAGCCGTAATAATCACTGCGTAACAACGATATTCAGGGAAATATATCAAATACAAGTCAAAAATATCTTTGCAAATTTTAGCGAGATCGGTTTAGATTTGGATATAGCTCCCATATATATATTTATCTGATATCAAATTAATTTTGCACCAAATGTGCAATACAAGTCCGAATTTAAAAGATACAAATGCTTCGGCATATTTAGTCCTTTCAACTTTCAATTATAATTATAATCATAGCGTGTATGATTGAATTCTCCCATAAATTAATTGTTATGTGGAGCTCTACTTAACTAGCAAAGTGGTGTAGGGTATCATAAAGTCGGCCCCGCCCGGCATTAGGACTTTCTTTACTGGTTTTTTCTTTACAAACATGCACTATCGCACGCGTTAGAAGACACTCACTGACGAAACCGTTATTCTCTCTTAATAAATGATCCAAGGTAGATGTACTAGGTAATCGCATCAGCCCAGCTGACGGCACCATTAAATGTCAAAACAAATTGTTGTAATGAAGAATTCGCCCTAAATGAATGCAACAACAAATTTGTTTATGTTGTCTTCCCCAAAAGTACCTTTTTATAATATTTCAAATAATTTAAGAGCAAGTTAAGAGTGAAACCAGTAAAAAAAATTAAAAGAAAATGAAGGAAGGAGGTTAGAATGGAGCGCAGCTTTAAGCCTCAACATCTAAGATTCCCAAAGCACATCACGGGAAGTAATGCAAGAATTCGACTCTTGTCATTTGCAGTTCCAGAAAACTTTCGGTTTAAACCAGTAAAATATAGTCATTATAAGTTTATTGGCTTAAAAAATATCGCAATACTACAATTAATACTTATTTTACTCTTATTTGTTTTACAATAAAAACTTTATTGCGAAGTTCGTTTACGACGAGAGACACACAAAATAAAATGTAAACAAACACCTCGTTTCTGATTGGTTGAAACAAATTTGCCGCAACCTTTAAATGTCATGGCGAATCTATGTTTTTCGCCTTAGATGTCAATTTTGACATTTGAGGGGACCACAAAAGTTGCTTTGTTGTAGCAATTCGCCGATGCGGTTACCTGTTAGATCTACCTTGAAATGATCGGAGCTCATTGTTTCTTTTTTACAGAAAGAGAGCAGAGAACACTGTTGACGTTTTTTTGCAATTATTTCATTATTTGATCACTTCTATTCTTAGTTATTTAAGTTTAAATTTCAAAACTACCGACTACTGGGACATGACGAACTTAGGCGCACTTACCCTATTTTTTTTTTTTTTTTTTTCGAAACAATAAATACACACACAAAATGAAATTGGACACACTTAAGAAAAGAATGCATAAAACACTTTTTTGACTGACTTAATTCATCTTCGAAAAATAACAAAGGAGCGTAGGACCGAAATCGAACTAGGTCAAACTAAAACCCCTTTGTTCCTCTACGAAGAAGCAAGCCGATGACATAAGCCAGTCAACAAAGTCATTCTTCCTTGACATTTATGGTGACAATACATACTTCTTAAAACTTCAGAAATACAGACCGCTCCCTGTCAGAATTATTTAAAATAATATGCAACAAGTTGTTTTCATGCCTAGATTTCCTTTCAAAAATATGATCTAAGCGGCTCTATCTTTCAATTCCGTGAAAAAAACTGGTTAATTGTTTTAATTCTGTGTACTGTAATGTAATGTTAAGTTTTCAGAACAAAAAATACATACACAAAATTGGCAGAAGTTTGGCAGACTTAAATACACTCGGCAAAATGGTGAAAGGAGGACATACATAGAAAAAATGTAACCAGTTGGTAGCTCTACGATACCTTTTAATTGAACCATGGGTTTGGTATACCATACCATATCAATTGTCATAATCCATACAACTTAAATTTTGTGAGAAAATTTTAAAAATCATCAGCATGGTAGAACTGAGAAGATAAAAACATGTAATCATATGTTTACAATTTTTTCAAATTTATACATTTGACAACATCTCATTGTTAAAATCTATATTCATAACTCCATTGTATACACACAAAATCAGGGATTGGAACTGTTTTTATGCATGACTGGCTAAAGTCAATGGTTGGCTTCTTCGTAAAGGAATAAAGGAATTTTAGCTTAGCTTAGTTCGATGTTGACCCTACACTCATTTATTCTTATCTAAAAAAGCCAGCCGATGAGTTAAGCCAGTCAAAAACGCGTTTTATGTACTCTCGCCTTTAGAAAAAGAAAACTAGTTATCAGCTAGTAGCCCTAATTTACTTTTTTACTGTACCATGGTTACGTTGCAAAGCTTGATGAAATATACTACCATGGTAGAAGAATATAGTTAGACGCGTCGACACAGCTGCTGGGACAATGAACTGTCAAACCAATTTTGGAATTGAAAATGTGAATGAAAAATTATTTAAATTTGTAAAAATTGTTGAAAATGCGAATTATAATAGCCTCCGAATGGCGTAGTATAAGAAAACATATAAAAATCCACTTATATTTGAAAAAACATTTAAATTTTTTGACATATCAATGCTCCCAAACGTTGATGCATCTAACTGTATTCTTCTGCCATATATACTCATAATAGAAGAATACAGGTACATGCATCCATGGCTCAATAAGAGAGGTTGCTCAACTTCAAAGAAACTAGAGAAATGCAACCATGTGCTGGAGTCTTATAGTGTCAAATAGGATTTAAAATATGCAACAGTAGGCTTTGTTTTTTTTTTTTAATTTTTTTTTAACAAAATTCTTATATTGGGAAAAACCCGCGAAACAAGAATGAAATTTTGGGGTTATTCCACGAGATGTAATCTAAAATAGTAGGACAATGCAGTGTCATCACAAAATTGCACCATTTGTTTACCCATTTACGTCGAAATTTTGCTTTTATTTTACAACCAAATTGGAAATACTTTTAAATTATTGTATTTTTTATTCAAAACTATACACACACATACACAAAATGTGTATATGTTTTGACATAATAAGGGCACCAAAACAAAAAAATTGTTTTTGGGGGTAGCTTTGTTCTACCATCCGTAATTGTGCCATGCATGCATCAACGTTTATCAACATTAAAATGTCAAAAAAAAAAAAAAAAAAAACAATTACAAAAATGCTTTGGCAGTTCATTGTATCACCAATTGTTTTGAGTCGGCTACCTGTATTAATGTATCATGGAACTAGTTGACTGAGAGTCTCGACCGTTCCATTTTCAGAATAATTCCATTGAACTAGTCAATTCGAAATAACACAACTCTACTAGGTTATGTAGTCGATTGTCATAATAGGAACTGTTTTTGTTTTTAGTTCGCGGATGAAGTAATTTTGTATGAAAATTATTCCAAAATGTGGTCGTTAGTTACTTCTTCCATTCGGACTTTAGTGGTGCGCCAACAATTCACCGCCGAGGCATTGCGAACCCTAAACACCACCGCTGTCTGTGAGGCTGCCCGTAAGGGAACACGCGAGAAGGCTCGAAAAAAGAAGGTAAAAGTAGAAGTTAAAAAGGTTGGCTTCATACCCCACAATGAAAGAGACAGTAAGTACGTATCGCCATGACTTGTTCTTTGCATTTTATACAATTTGTATTAATACCTCAACCTTTGAAATATAGAATCAATTTATTACGTGAAAACAAACATGTCGATGATTCCTGGAAGCAAGTCTCCACAGACAATTGTTATGTTAGGAAATATTATCGCTGGCCTGTTTACACAGTGGCCGAAGCAATACAATGCCATCGCGAAACCCATCATCCAACCATGTATAATGAACCAAATTCTCCACTTGTAGTTCATATTGAACTAAACATGAAAGCTGAAAAATCGACACGTTTTGTGGATAACTTTCAACGTATGGCCATGATGCCACATAAATTTGATCATGGAGAAGAGAGAAAGATTTTAGTGTTTACAAAGGGAAACGTAAGTAAAAAGCAATTGTATATTTTATAGGTTACATAAATAGAGTAGATTGGTTAGAAATTATTGAAAATGTGTTTCCTCTAAAACACATTTTTTCCCAAGGTATACCTACTCCATTTTTTTTTTCTTAAAATTAAACTTGCATCTATAAGAAAAAACCACTCAAAGTGGTTTTTTATATCATTTTAATCTCCCTATACTTACCTCCTATATTGTATATTTGCATCATAACAACACATGATCTCTTTTTAGGATGAAATTACCGAAGCACGTCAAGCTGGTGCCACTCTTGTTGGTGGTGTTGAACTTATCAAGGACATCACCAATGGAGAACTACTTTTAACTGACTATCAATATGTTATAGCTCATCCAAATATATTGCCAGAATTGGTAGCATTGCGCGGTTTAATGAAACGTAAATTTCCCAATCCTAAGTCCGAAACATTGGGCACAAATCTAAGTGAAATGATTCGTCGTTTTGCCGACGGTATTAGCTACCAGGCCTTTAAAGATGAACATCAGCAAGATTTTGGTTTGATTACAACAACCATAGGTACCCTCGACATGGATAGTAAACATTTAGAGGAGAATTTACGTTCGCTATTAAAGGATGTGAATAGTGTTAGACCGAAGCGTGAAGGTCGTTTTATAACCAGAGTCCTATTAAAGAGTCCACCTAGCAGCGAACAACTGAAAATTGATGCGTTCTTGTATGTTCCAGAAATGTATGAAAAGGGTAGTGGCAATAAAAAATCAACAAAGAGTACCACAGCAATACAAGAAAACGATGAGGTGGATCAACTGGAAGATGATGAGGAGATTGAAAAGAAAAAGAAAGCAGTAAATTAAATTAAAAGCTATAAACATACACTATATATTTTGTTTCCATAAAACCAGTTGTTGATTTTTAATTAAACCTTGAAGTTACTTGCGTGTCCAAAACAAAAACTCCCTGGGCTTTTTTTCTCACTGAAAAATGTCAAACATATGATAAGTGTCGAAAGGCAAAATTAAAAAAAATGAGCCGAAGCCCGGTGTTGGGTTTTTACGTTCAATATAAACAAACCATATACTTTACATTGCATTGGAGGCAATGTTGTTGTGGAAACTTGATTTGTTCTGGTCTTCACTTCATAATAGTTGCTTTAAAATAATTACTACCTTCCGAAACAAGACATGTAAGTCATCCAATCTAAATGTGACTGATACTGTCTTCCTGGCGTTCCTTTTCCCATTGCAAAATTCAGATCAAAGTTATATCGAAAAAAAATATAAAATCGAAAGTAGTTTATTTACATATAACTCATATTTTAAACAATTTTTTCTTAAATTCTATCAGCATATTCTTTTGGAATAAAGCCGACGCCCGATTTTTTAAAATATGTTACACTTCTTGTTGATGTATTAAATGCAAATTCAAAAACAATATCCAAAGAATTTATGTTTGCCATAATTTCCTCGACCTTATTTAGAAATTCGTTTAAAAACGTTGTACAAACCCTCGGCTTCCAAAGGTAATTCTATGTAAAGAAGGAAGGGTAATCTGTCGTTTCATGTTGTTGTCATCGAATTCAAAATTAAATTACCTTAGGAATGTCGCATGTTTTCCAACATTCAATTGGACTAGAAACCATACCCTTCGAGTCTTTGTAAGCAATGTACAGTTCCCTTACGTTAGACAGATACGATTGCAGCCAATATTTTAGAAATTTTGTACTTTTATCTCGTATCGAGGACCACATTTGTTTAGTGGACACAAATTCCACATCTCTTAAATTTTTAAGATCATTCCTAAGGGTAAGAGTAACAAAATATATTTTAATTAATTATATATACTTTGATACATAAATACATACTTTGATGCTTCAGTGACCTTTATAGCCGGTGCTCTTGCAACATAGTGTAGATTGTATTTTCCCAAGTTAGCTTCGTGTATTGCAACTTGAAATATGTTGTCATCATTGCAATCAGAAAGTTCCGGCATAGTGTCTTTTCAAGATAAACAAGATGAGTTGTTAGGAGCCGGTTAGAAATAAAAATTTTTAATATGATTTTATGTAAGAAAAGAAAACAATCGTAATATACAAAAAATTAATATAATTTAACACTGGCCATAATCATGTATTTTTTACCATCCCTATAATTTTTAGATTTTTTCTCATTTTAGATGTGGGTCTATCATTTAAGATAGCCAAATCAAACGACTGCACCCCTTTATTTCTCTACTATAATTGTTCTTAATAGATGATTGGATTGTTTAAAATTTTTAATCATTATTTTCTGTCATTTTACAAACAGCAAAATGTGTAAATTGGGTTCAAGACTTGGCCATAAACTGTTCTAGCCCACATATAGGGGTTCATTGGAAGTGTAGCAACATTGATAGTGAGTGGGGGCTGTACGAGTCTCAAATGAAATAACAATCTAGTTCCAAACAATCGGTTCCGAAAACTTCCATACATGACTACTCTAAATTTATTATAATATCCTTAATCTTAAAAGACTTACTTAAAATTAAACACTAAAAAAATAACAAAAAATGAACAAAATTAGCAATTGATTGACGGTTCCAAGAACTACTCTAAACTATTCATAACATTCTTAATTTTTAAAATCTTATTAAAAAATTAACATTAAAAAATTAAAAAAAAAAGGAAAAGATGAGCAAAAATCACAATTCATTAGATAAATCAACTATGCAAGGAAAACAAAAAAAAAAAAAAAACAAATTAACACAAAAAACCATATATTTTAAACAATATTGAAATGTAATATAATTTACGCCTCTAACATTTTAGGGAAGAAGTAGTCTTAAGGTTAGGTGGAAGATTGTTGAAAATGCGAGCAATTCTTACATAGAAGTATTTTTCCAACAGAGGAGTCAAGCGTGGTATAACAATTTGCAGGTTCCTTACAGATCTCGAAAACTTAAAAAGATCCAAAAGAATGGAAGACGTCCTCAATTTAAAATGTTTGTAGAAGAACAACATTGACCCTAAATCCACAAAACACTCAAACGAAAACCGAGAAACTCCTTCACAGAAGGAGATATATGATCACAACGTTTGACACAAAAACATATCGCATTACACTATGAAACAATAGTTTTAACTTACGAAAACAAAACCGCAGCTACCCCCAAAAATCTCAATACAATATAAAAAGTGAGGCATTATTAAGGGATGTACCAACTGAATTCTAATATTCTTAGGCAAAACTATATACAAACAGTACAACTTCTTTAAAATAAAGTTAACATTGGACACTAAAGAATTCACGCACATCAAACACCAAACCAGAATCAAGAAACAAACCAAGACATTTCATCGAGCTTACAACATTTATCTGCGTCCTATAAATGGAAACATTAATTGAATCCTCTTGTAAGTTCCCAAAAAAACATAACTTTAGATTTTTGAGTATTTATTGAGAGACCGTTACAGGACAACCAAGTTACCAACATATTAACATTAAAATCAATTGATTACTGCAACACATCCATAAACACATATTCTCCTTTAAACAAAACTTGAATGCCATCAGCAAATGCAAACGACATACAATTCCTACCGTTAATACAACTCAGCAAATCATTAAAATACATAACGAACAATGGAGGGCCAAGAACAGACCCTGTGGCACACCACTACCCACTGGAAGCAGATTGGAAACAACATTTTTACCACAGACATACTGTTTTCTCCCGAACAAGTAAGAAAACATTAACTTACAAGCCGAGGACGAAAAATTGAAGAGACGATGTAACTTACCAATTAAATTGGCATGATTAATCCTGTCAAATGCCTTCTCCAAACCAAGTGATAATAAAATACAGCAATCACCAGCACCGACAGAATTTCTTATATTATCAGTTAATCCAACCAGAAGAGATGTTGTGCTACGATTACTTCTAAATACATGTTGACTCGGGTGCAATAGTGAATGCTCATTTATATATTCTAACATTTGATCCTTCAATACATACTCAACCATTTTAGAAAGAATTGACATTATTGATATTGGTTTCAGTAAAATTTTTTTTTTTCGAAAAATTTTCCAGAGGTTCAAATACCACCCAAATTCCGGGAAACTCTTTTTTTTCTTAGCGTGAAATTTCGGTTACACGCCGCGAACCAAAGTTTTCTAAATTTGATACATTTGTATGTCCAAAGCTGTCTACGTGAAATAGAGATTTTTTTTATTGAAAACATAATTTTTAATGAACTGATTAGAATCGGGTTATGATGGTGGAAAACCCATGTCTCTGGACCCAGAAAAGGTATTAACACAAATTGCAGCATTTTGTAAAGGTAAGACTGTCAGCTTTGATTTGGCAATAAGTTTTTTTCGACTTTTTGGGGTCGTGGTCGCGGTCCAAATATCGATAATTTGACTACAAATCCCGAATTGCATGTGACCACTTGTTGGATAGGTATTTTCAAAATCTTTCAAAATATATCGGGTAAGTGGATCAAGGTCTAGCTCGGGCCTTGAACTCGGAGTAGTTACCCGGAATCAGGGAAAAATACCTACCTCTGGAAAAAAGATTCGAAGAAATCGAAGAGTTTTTACTAAACTAGAGTGGTTCCCTGTTTTCTTCTTTCCTTGATGGAATCATGTCCTAAAAACTCCCACAGTATAATATTAAAATGTTCCAAAAAATATATTTAATCCAAGGCTGGCAAAATATTTTACCCGCTGCGGCAGATATGTTTGATCGGTTTTTGTGTGTCGGCCTGCTGTGTGTCATGTTCCTCGACCTCCCCATTTTTACATCATACTCACCTACGGATGTAATTTGACAAAAACGCCTATGATGTGTATTATTTCCACTCTGATTTCTTTCAAATGCATCTTCGCTCTGTGGCAGTTCCACTACAAAAAGCTTTCCATTGCACCGTGACACAAGCGCACTAAAATCATTTTTCTCGTAATAAAAACCCATAATTCTTTCTAGAATACCACGCCTGCTATAAACATCAGTCATTTCCACTTTGTTTGCATTTCTATTGTCATCATCATCAATATCTTCTTCCAGCAGAACAATGTAGTCTTCAAAATAAGTATTTAACAAGGGATGCAATAAATTATTTTGTGTACTGTGTTTTATTTCAATCGGGTCACCAACAACATTATTAAGATCCAGGGGATATTGACTCGGCTCTTTAAACAGATAGCGAAATTTTTTTGCTGGTGAAAATCGTGTGTAATTTATATCGTAAATCTTCACAAGTTTGGGCCTTGTCATATATTCAGGGTTTTGTTGCAATTTTACCAACTGACAATCGTTTATTTGTAGCAATAGAGACATGTTTGGTATTTTTTTATTTTTCTTTTAAGATTCACTAGGACAAAGAACTTATCTACTCCGCTGAGTATAGTTATTTATAATCAGAATGTGAATCCCCCAACTTGGGCTTCAACGTTGCTAGCGCCCATAGATATGGTCATGTTTTGCGATTCAAAGGTTAACAATGAAAGATTCACTGAAAAGAGCAATAGAACCAGTTCGATCGAAGCGGTTTCTATAGCCTCCTACCAAAATAGTTGCGTGTGCTTAGGATCTTGGCCCGTAGTAGCTAACCTCAGCTGATTTAAAAGCATGGTATAATGACCTCTTCATTTTCTTTAAGTTACCTTGTCAAATTACAGTGTTTAAACAGGCTCCCATATCTGATTTGTGAGTTTGCAATGGGGTTGTAAATAAAAATTTTGACAATGAAATGTTTTCAACAGAATTATTTTGAAAAAATTGTAGACATATGATTGGATGACTTTACCTTCTTAATTCTACCATGTTTAAAGGTGAGAATAAATAAAACGCTTTTTTGACTGGCTTAAGTCAACGGCTGGCTTCTTCGTAGAGAAACAAACGCGTTTTAGGTTGACATAGTTCGATTTTGGGCCAGCGCTCCTTTTTTCTTTTCCCAAGAAGCCAGCCAGTCAAAAAAGCGATCTATGTATTGTCACCATGGTAGAAAAAATAGGTAGACGCGTCGACACAGCTGCTTGGACAATGAACTGTCAAACCAATTTAGGAATTGAAAATGTTGAATGAAAAATTATTTAAATTTGTAAAAATTGTTGAAAAACGCGAATTATAATAGCCTCCGAATAACGTAGTATATGAAAGTATATGAAAATCTACTTATATTTGAAAAAACATTTAAATTTTGTTGACATATCAATGCTCCCAAGCGTTGATGCATCTATCTGTATTCTTCTGACATGATTGTCACATTAACTTTATGCATGGTACAAGAAGGAGGTAGAACAATAAAAACATAAACCCATGGTACAAGAAGGATGTAGAGCAGCATCGTAAAAGAAATACAGCCTTGATGCTAAGCCCGCTTCCCGTCAAATTTGCATGAAACAAGTTGTTTCCATTTATTCAATATTTTTCATCATTTTTAAAATCAGTGAAAAATTGAATGGAATGGATTTTCTATCAAAATTATGATTTAAACAGTTCTATCTTTAAATTACATGGTGACTTCCAATCATTGATTTTGAAAATATTCCTTTTTTATTTTTCAAAACAATAAATACATACACAAAATTGACAGAAGTCGAGCACACTTAGAAACAAATTGTTATCAGCTGGTAGCTCTACCTTACCTTTTAATTGTACCGTGCATCAATCGTTCACATGCACAAAGATACCGTCTGCTAGAAATAACTATTATTCCTGAACCTCCAATTGATATCGGCATGGACAATGGTGGTTCTCGGATGCACATTTTTTTAGCTGAATTTGACACAAATAAACGAAATGACTCATCATGCGCTATTAAATCATTTTTATCTTTTCCTTTCCATTGTTGTTAGTCATTTTAATTACTTTTTTCAGCAAAAAATAAATTGGTTACACTTTTTTTGGTTACAATACAACTGGTTTCTATGGATTATTCCTACTGGGGAAATTGCCCAGTATAAATTTGCAAACTCTCAGCAACTCTAATGTGTAAACGTCTTTCGCATTTCGCTCACTGGACTTTTGGCTGAACGAACAGCTACCAGTAAACATTTGTACCGCAAAATTGAAAATGTTGAATGAATAATTATTGAAATTTGTAAAAATTGTTGAAAAATTCACATTATAACAACCACTGATTTGCGTTGTTTATATATATATATATATATATATATATAAGAAAAAGTTACTACGCTTATAACATAGGCTGGAAATACATAAAACGCATATTTGGCTGGCTTAAGTCATCGGCTGGCTTCTTCGTAAATGAACAAAGGAGTTTTAGGTTGACCTAGTTCGATTTTGGCCCTAGGCTCCTTTGCTCATTTCAGAAGAAGCCTGCCGATGACTTAAGCCAAATAAGCGCTTTATGTATTCCCAGCTTTAAGAACCGCTGGACTGATTTTAACGATTTATACAATTTCGGAATTTTCTCCTGTCCGAAAAGGATAATATCCAAAAAAAAATCGCGTAAAAACGTGATATATTAACATATTTATTTTGACTTTTGAAATGTATAATAGTTGTTGTTGTAGCAGTAGTACATGTATGTGTTTGCGTTCTGCTAATCTGGTTCCAGCTCCAGGTTTAGAAATTCGGCTACTTTAACGGGCTATAGCCAGAGATCTTCTGGAGTGAGTTGGGTAGGTTTGGCTTAGCAATTAAAAAGGTGTAGCGTATTGTGCGGGCCTGTATCGCAATGGATGGGGGTGGACTCCGAGGACGCATTCACTTTATAACTGCTAATAGCATCCGCGACTGCATCGGTGTGAATGCCACTCAGACCTGCCTGATAGGCTTCTTGATCTAGAGGCACTCTCTTGTAGCGCTGGACCTCCCTCTCTAGATCATGTATGTCCTTCCTGACACGCCTGGGTGGGGGAGAGTTATCCACCATATGATGGTTGGGATGACTCTCACGGTAACACCCAAGCAGGTACTGCAACGAAAGCATATGATTATGCTGACGTAAGGGAAGAACTTTCGCCTCCTCATGTAGATGGTCCACTGGTGTCATGAGGAGGCACCCTGTCGCAGTTCTCAGGGCAGCGTTCTGGCAGGTCTGGATATGCTTCCACTGCGTAGCACTAGTATTCGCAGACCACACTGGAGCCGCATAGCTGACCACAGACCGACCTATCGCGTTATAAGATACATATGTACATGTATAATAGTAATGTTTTTTGCATGATTTTTTCAATTTCGACTTACTTATTTCTATGTAGATTTGTAGTGTTTTTTATATTTTATTTTTGAATACGAATATTAATACCAATTTATTTAATTGACTTGATTTCTTGAGAACTGGAATTGATGGCGGGTTACATGGAAGTGTAGTACCGAATTATGTGGTGGCGAAACGGGATAGATGACACGATCACACAAAACTTAAAAGATAACTACTTTTTCAAAATCGCTAAAAAATTGCGAAGAAGAGATCTCATTGCAAAAACTGTCAAATCCGGAAAAAATCGAAAAAAATTTTCAATGGGATCGAATTTTAAAATAATAGTACATTCTACTGACAAACTTTGTAAGGATCTTTAAACAATTGGTGTAAAAAATTAGCGAACAAGTTGAAGATTTTTTCAATTTGTATTATCATATTGAATTCAGTGGATTTTTTGTGAACAAAATTAAGAACAATTTTTTACTATACACAATTTTCACCAAAAAAATGATATTAGTGCGAAATACGATGTTAACTGACATCTACCTTTCAACTCCAGGGCCTACATCGTGGTTCACATGGAAGATACGAACACATTAAAAAAAAAGAAAAATGACCGAAAAAGCCTAATGGGGCTCATTTCAAAGCGTGGACCTACTTCTTTCATGTGACAATAATCCGTCCAATGAGAGCTCAAAACACAAAATTCTTTGGGAGTACAATCAGTAAAATACCAAATATAAAGGGTGCAAAATAGTGGAGCGAATGGGACTTTTAGTAAGAAAAGGATTTCTATCTATCCAGAAATTCTTCCCAAACATTCAAGATACCTTAAATCGCTTTTGCAGGTCATGATATCGATCATAACTCACGGATAAGGGTACAACGCGATATCATATTTACATAACCATCGTATGATTTAAGCTATTTTTGGGATCTTGGCCACTTTTTTTCCATTTTTCGGTCCATATTTTGCATCTTTGTTTCTAAGGGGGTAGAGAACCTCTTGGTCTTGACCACATTCATCAATTGATTTGACTAAAAAATTGTATTTATGCTACCCTGGTGTAGGGAACCATCATACAGATAATTGCCACATAGGAATTTATTTAAGTAAAGTCCCCATATTGGAGTATCCCCAAGTCCATGTTCACATCTAATGTGTGGTCAGAAAAGAAAATTTTGTATTCTATTGAATTTGTAACCCCCAAGAGAATATTGGTTGGGAACGTAGATTTGGGATGTACATCTATATGAAATAAATTGTGGAAACATGAACAAATTACAACTATAAGAAAGTAGCACGGGACCGAATATTTGTTGAATCGGCATTGAATTATACTATGATGAAAAATATGGACTTTATGGGGTCTCCAACTTACAATTTAAATGGCAAATAAAATTAATTCAAATCTTACGGTAATGGGTGTACAATAGGAATTATATTTGACTATTCTGAAATCATTCTGCCCTCAATTATGAAGTGGATAAAACTATTTTTACTTATTTAAATCACTCGAAATTTTTTCAGTTTGACATGCTATGTTGTTCTGCTATATTTTTGATTTGACCTCTATTTCTCATCTTGGATTATAAGGAAGAAGAAAGTTTTCAATGTAGGTCGATGTTTCGGAGTATTGCCCATATAAAGGTACCACCTGATTTTACCATATTTCAAAGGATTTGGCTAAAAATGTGTATTTGGGGGGTGAAAATATTACACAAAAATTTCAACATATCCACAAATTTTAGAATTTTCTCCATGTAATAGTACCCACTCAAGTTCGCCTTTTGGCGGACAAACAGACCGACATGGGGACTCTAATGCACAATCTGAGGTGCTAATGGGTTTAAAAAAGTTATTAACTTTGGCTATTCTTAAATCATTCAACCCTCAATTATGAGGTGTACAAAACACAGTAAATTCCAAATTACTGCTCATTTGACTGCAAAATTTTGCAACGATTTTTACAATACTAAAAATTAATTTGATCCCTTGCATGGGGATACAATTGAGATATACTTTTTAATAGATTTGTGTAGCACATCCACTTCTTTGAAGCCCACGGCATAAATATGGGTACAAGTATTTTAAAACACTTTTAATCGGCCAGTACGTGACCACTTATATCAGTCATATCTGTGAATAATTATGCTTTGACAAATATGCATAATAAACAAAAACTACGGCCCGGCAACGCGGACCGGGTTAGCTAGTTTTTGATAAAACATTTTAAAAATGTTGACATATCAACAATGTAGCCAGGCCTTGATGCATCTACCTGTATTCTTCTACCATGATACATACACAACCAAAAGAGAATGCAAAAAATAGGCAAAAAACCTAATATAGAGGCAATTGATGGTGCGTAATAAGTGTATATTCAAATTGAAAGGAATATAATGCATCTTTCAATGTACTATCTTTTAAGTTTATTTTTATTGTTCGAATGTAAAATGAAAAAAACGCATTTACAGAAGCGTTCGCAACTTTGGAGAGAACGACAGTACCAATGGCGTACACAGTGATGCTTTCCGTTAGTGAGAAGATATAGTTGTATGGTAGACCTGGTTGAATAAATCCTGATAATGTGGGTCAATCCAGATAAAATGTTGTATCTAAACGCGCTATTTTTCTCAGTGTGCCCGACTTCTACCAATTCTGTGTACGTATTTATTGTTTTAAAAAATAATTACAAACAATAACAAACTTAATGGTCTGAAGAAACGTACATTGCGGGGTGCGCATGTTAAAAGAGTACAGGTAGATGCATCAACACTCGCGACATTATAAATAGTTTTTAAAATATTTTCTTATACGATGCCATTCAGAGGTTTTTATGATATGTGATTTTCAACAAATTTCATTAATTTGAATATTTTTTCATAACAAAATTTTCAATTTTTTGAAGCTCATTGTACCAACAGTTGCGTCGGTGCCCCTAACTGTATCATTTTATCATGGGGCGCGTATTAAAGCTATTATTCAGATTTGTCATGTCATTGAAAGATTGAACATTTCATAGCATATTATTTTAAAAAAATATAGTCATTTCATTTATTTTCGCGCTAGTTACCCACAAATAAAAACAACTTGTTGCATATAAATTTGAATAATTTTTAACAGGAAGCGGGCATTTCCTTAAGGTGAGCATGCATAAACACTTTTTGGACTTGCTTAATTCATCGGCTGGCTTCTTCGTAGAGGAACAATGGATTTTAAGATTGACTTAAGGGCTAAGTACATAAGAAGCTTGAAGTCATGGCTAGGCATATTAATGTCAAATAATAATGGAAAACGACGGCTGGATTTTAGTGCGGCTCTGTAATCCCTTTGTGAAATGTCACAAAATATGCCTTGCCATGACTTCAAGCTTCTTATGTACTTAGCCCTTTAGTTCGAATTTGGAATTATTCAAAATTATATGCAAAAATTGTTTTTATTTTTATTTGGTATATTTTGTTCACATTTAAAATAGGTCAAATAGCGTGAAAGATGAATGACATGCCTGGATATTACCTCAAAAATATGATTCTAAGTGTTCAATCTTTCAATTACATGGCAAATTTGGTGAATATCATTAATGTGCGCACCGCAATTTAATTTTCTTCCAATCATTGATTTTGAAAAAATATATTTTTTAACAATAAATACATACACAAAAGTTGTGTTCCAGAACCTACAAATTAGTACTAATTCTGCTACAACGCGTTCCCATACTGCAAAAACTAGCAAAACTTGCAGCTCTCTCGAGAAAAAAATGGCGCTGAGTGGTGCACATTTCTGCTTGTTTTAGCTACATGAATTTGGCCGAGCAGAAATGTGCAAATTGTGAATTTGACATTTAATTGGCAGGGCTAACAAGGTTGAAAAATGTATTGATACATTTCAATGTTCCCGCGTCATAACAAAAATAAAGAAATGATCAACTTAAAAACTAAGGGAAAAACTAATATTTGTAGTGCAAAAAAAAAAACAAAAAGAGAAAATATGGAGCACTTTTGGATGATTCCAGTAGTGAAGAGGACTGGCTGAATGATGAATCAGATTATTAATTATTATTATAGATTATTAATTTTAACGTATCGTCTTCAATACTATTTTTTTTTAAATTTTGGTGTCCGTTTCAGTAAGGTTTCACCAGTCCGATTTGGACTGTTTACTCTTGGAATTTTGAATTTTGACATTTTATCGCATTTCTGCTAATTTTCCGTTCCCTTATTTTTTGAGCACACCTAATTGAGAATGACATTTCGAACTGTTCTCTCTTCTGCTAGTTTTACTACTAAAAAAGTACTGGAACACAACTAAAATTGGCAGAAGTCGGGTACACTTAGAAAAAAATTAATCAGCTGGTAGCTCTACTTTATCTTGTTATTATACCATGGTTTTACCCTTTAGACTTTTCAACAATCCTTGATAAAACGATACATGAAGCCCGGTTAATACAATAAACTGCCAAAAAATTTTGGGATTAAAATTTTTTAATGAAAATTTATTTCAATTAGTTAAATTTGTAGACAACTGCATCTACCTGTATTATTTTACCAAAATCGGAAGTTGACTTACGTATCCCTATTATCTGTGACGCCCTTGACTATTCTTGTGATTCCCCGAATAGCAATTTCTTGGATGTATTATTTAAGTCATTTTTGAATAATCCAATACTCCGCTCAAAACTACTATTTTATATTCAAAATCAACACTTCTTTAACATGTTAAATTGGAGGAAGGAGAACATTTTATTGAAATTCCAACGTAGAAACGTTTTGGAAATGTTAAAAACCAAAACTGTAGTCGAGAAGCCAAAACTCCTTGGAATTTATTCATACAATTATGAGATTTTTGAACCGGCTAAATATATAAAATACTTTAAAGAACCAGAGCCAAAAGATTATCCAATGGATTTAAATGAAGGATATTCGACATCTCGTTTTACTTTACCCTGTACATATGACTCCAGGCTTCATGCACCCCTAACTTTTGCTGTGACCAATGGTGTTGGCAAAATGAGTCAGGTTGAGGCAAGGACGCAAACAATTGTATATACCAGTCGTCGAGTTCTATCAAAATTATTGGAGTGCTGTTATTCGAAAGAAGATTTTAAATTGTGGGTAACGCGATTCAACGGCATGTTATACATGGTTGGTGAACTGAGCTATATTGATAATAAGCCACAACATAATCATCATGAGCGTTTGGATAAAATATTATTTGCAGGTATTGAATTCTTAAAAACGGGGGTTATTTTTAAAGAAACCCAATTCGACTTTTAACAAGCAAAAAAGAAGGTGATTTCGGCCGGGCCGATCTTTTATTGCCCTTGACCATTTCGAAAAAAATGAATAATTTCAAAAAATTCCGAAAATTAAGACTTAAATGAAAAACGTTGAATGGGGACTATACGAAGACGTGGACCTGTATATGAAATTCTTTGTCATAGGCTGTAGTGCCCATTACGAACTTCAAATACGAAATTTGCAACGACTACGGTGAATAATATCGCAAAAATCATGAAAATACGGAGTATCTGGAGGTACCGTCATATGGAGGCTATACGAAGACATGAACCTGAACAGACAATTTTCTGTCTTAGGTTGTAGTACCCATTAGGAGTTTCCAGTACGAAATTTGAAACAATTCCGGTGAATAATGTCGCTAAAATTGTCAAAATACCGAATATCGGGAGGTACCGTTATATGGGAGCAAAGTTTTTATACCCTGCAACACTATGTGTTGGGGGTATTATAAGTTTGATTGGGCCAGAATTTATGTAACACCTCGAAATATTGGTTTCCCATATAGGAAAGTATATATGGATCT
The DNA here is from genome assembly GCF_030504385.1 of Musca domestica. Classification (NCBI taxonomy): domain Eukaryota; kingdom Metazoa; phylum Arthropoda; class Insecta; order Diptera; family Muscidae; genus Musca; species Musca domestica. The sequence continues at coordinate 6,431,118 of NW_026712329.1, read as the reverse complement.
TCCTAGCTCGCCGAGCTAAGTCGATCTAGCTATGTATGTCCGTCCGTCCGTCTGTCCGTCTGTCCATGTTAATTTGTAATCACTCTGCAGGTCGCAATTATGGCCCGGTCTTCACGAAATTTAAAATGTAGGTGGGGTTAATGTCAGAATAGAACCCTATTTCTTTTGGAGATGATTGCCAAATGTTTACGGGTTGAAATGGACCAAATACTGAAAAAATGTCGGATTTTGCAGTAGCTATACAGGTCGCAATTATAGACCAATCGACGCGGAATTTCGCATATAGCTAGAGTTTAGGGCGCGGAATTTGGGTGGTCATCGGATAATATTTAGCGGGTAAAATAGGCCATATCTTTTTTGTTGAAAAAATTCAAAATTTTTCATTAAACCGCGAATATTTTAAATCCCGGCGAAATCACAAAGCCATGACAAGGTTACTTCTGATCTTTACATTGATGTTAACATCCAACAAAACGGATATATAGCAAAATATGTGCGATATGTATGTTTATCAAAGAAGATATGCTTGAAAAATCTCTTATATGTCGAGAACGGCTGAACTGATTTCGACAGTTCTCATTAATTCAGAATGGCCTCTTGGCAGGAAAGAAAAAACGTCTAAAAAAATCGCATAACAATATCTCTCTAAAGATGAAAATATTGATTTTGTAAATTTCTCATATTTTTTCAATTTTGTCATATTTTTGGCATATTTTCATTTTGAATTAAACATTAAGTAATATTTCTACAGCTAACAAAACTAAGTAGTTAGGATATAATATACAAATCGCATTTATAGCCCGATCGTTACGAAATTTTGCATGGGGATAAGATGAGGGTCAGAATAGAAGCTACTCTTTTTGAAGATGATCGCCATATATTTAGGGGTTGAAATGGACCAAAAAACTGCAAAATTGTCAGCAGGTCGTAATTATCGCCAGATCCTCACGAACATTTGAATGGGGGTTACCGGACATTGCAAAAGCCAAGCAGTTTTGGATGGCCATCCAAAAATATTCAATGTGTAGACAAAATACAAAAATGTCCATTCCAGTGACTTTTGGAGAATTCACAAATACAGGAAAGACGCACTTCTGACTATTTCATTAACGCTGATTTCGTTGAAGAATATAGGCTGTATCTCATATAGATGCATTTCAGTCAAAAACCAATAATAAGTGTTAATCTTTTGCCACTTCTGAGAGATTATACGTCTTTGGGAAATATTGGTTCCAGATCTGGGAAGACCATTTAAGTGGAACATCTACCAATAAATTGGAAATGAGCAAATTAGTTTAAGTTGCTACTATGCGAAAATTAGAGAACGAAACCTGATGGTTTTCTTTTATAATTTGTCACAATATATTGTGGAATTCTTTCGAGTATCTCGCCTATATAAACTGTATCGTTTATTGTAGTGTTGTAGGGTATTCAACGGTCGGCCCCGCTCGACAGTAGCCTTTGCTTACTTGTTTTGTCATAGACTGGAGTTCCCATTACGAACTTCGTATAAGAAACCTTAAATAATTCCGGTAAATAATGTCGCTAAAATCATGAAAATGCGGAATATCGGGAGGTACCGTTATATGGGGGCTAAACGAAAACGTGAACCGACATGGCCCATTTACGAACTTAATCTGCCTGCTGGCAAACTGCATGTATCAAAACTTAAGCTTTCTATCTCAATACGTTCAAAAAGATAGCGGTATTACAACAGAGGGACATCGCTAGAATTCTAGAATTTTACGCTGATCCAGAATATGTATACTTTGTAGGGTCCATTATGAATATTTCAAGGAGTTACAAACGGAATGACAAATTTAATATACCCTCCATAGAATGGTGGAGGGTATAGAAAGGGGGTTTAATCCGACTCAAGGGTTAATAGACAAGAAGTCGTGTATTAAAGTCAATTTTTTTGTAAAATTCCCAAATAATGTGCAAATTAAAGCTGATGTTATAAACCTTTCAAAATGGTACTATAACACTTATCGGTTGGGTGGGACTGACTTTTACGTCCGGACTTTTTGGTCAGATATGGAGAGTTGCTCGGGTCCGTCTTGCATGAAAAAATATTCCTTAATCAAGATGAATGTTTCTACCCCTGAGCACAAGTTCAGAAAATAAATTGAAGAGTTTTAAACCAAAGTTTAGCTGAACAAGTTAAAAAGCAGTAAGTTCGGCCGGGCCGAACCATTTGGAAAAAAATTGTAAATTTTTAAAAAAATAAAATCCGTTAAAAATTCTGCTAAAATCTTAAAAATACAGAATACAGCCGTTATATTGAGGCCTATACGACGTGGACCTACATAGGCATTGTTTGTTATAAGCCGTTACAATATTCAAATTCGAAACTTGAAATAAACGGTGAATAATGTAGCTAAAATCATCAAAATACCGTATGTAGGGAGGTACCCTTATATTTCTGTCTTAGGCTGTAGTATCTATTTCGAACTTCAAATACCAAAATAGTATGGTGGAGGGTATAAAAATATATGATCGACAATTAACGCTTTATAAGTGTATTTAATCATACAATAATTTAATTTATATATTATATTCAGCTCTATTAATATGTACATATGTTTTTTAGAATCTCCCAACGAAGAACCCAAAAGGAATGAGCCGATTGATACGAATGTTTCGTTAAGCTGTTTACATTGTACCAATTTGGAGCGATTTTCTCTTTTATATGCTGGTGATATACAGGGCATAATATCCAATGAAAAACTGGACAGTTTGTATGACGCTTGTAAATTATTTTCAGATCTAAGCAGTTTTTCATGCCATAACATTTTAGGAACAATATGGATGTTTTGAACCAATGTCGTTTTGTTTTAACAAAACAAATGTGGGAATGGTCAAATAAAGAATATAAATTTCTGCGATATTGGATTCAATCCCGTCTAAGCAATGTCGAGGACATCTATGTGGCATATAAAAATGAAAATGGCATTGTAGAGAAGCCCATTGAACACTGTAAAGTGTCGGAAATACCAAAGGTAAAATATGTTGCTATTAACATTTACAAATTAATACTGTTATTTGAAGCAATGCTTCATATTTTTATTATAATGGTGATTTGGATGTTCCAAAAATTGTTAGTCCATAGATTTGGAAAGTAAGAGTATAGTGCCACGAACAATGCATTGGCACTGCATTACGTAGGTAAAAAGTATTTTGCACGTTTTTCTGTATATCTTATGTATATGTGTATTTTGAATTCTATTTGAATGTGATATTGATTTTAACTAGCAATTCCTAGAAATCTTGTAAGGTTTAAACCTGCGTTGCATTTAGGTAAAACTAACCTGCATGCAAGTGCCTAGGTTTGGTTAGTAAAAAAGGAAGACCGAGTGCGTCGAATTCTAGGTAATGCTGTTTTTAAGATACATACAACAGGGGCTGCATTCTTGTTCTATAAAAATTTGAAATGAAAAAATATCTCCTTTATAAAATTTGTCATTTTGCATTTCTTTATAAAAGTTTTCATTGCACATTTTTATAGAACAAGAATTGAGGATCAAGAATTAGAAAATGAATCTTGACTGTTTTGGGGTTTTTTGTTTATTTACTATAAAAACTCCTTAACAAAACTTCCTGTTGCATATACGATAAATGCGGTAATACTGACTTTACAACTTTTACAAACACATTACATTTTGTACAATTTTTGCTATAGCCTTTGCATACTTGTTTTCATTTAAAACCATGTAATCAATGACAGAAATGGAATTGGTAGACATTTTCATTGAGATCTTGCTTGAAATTGTACTTCTAAGGAATAACATAATTACAAAAAATTATTTTTAAATTTTACATTTTTTGGGATCTAATAAAACTGTTCTATTTTTAATGACTTTAATCGAAAAACATATTAATTTTTCTTTGTATTTAAAGAACTTGTAGTTTTTATGTATCGCTTCTTCTTGTAGTTCTCTCTATATTAGAGATTTGGTGGCATCTATATTATGTTGTTCCACATATTATACACACATTTCAAACTATTTCACAGCGTTGTCATACTTAATTCTCTGTTGTTCTTCGTAGGAATGCTGTCATCATCATTAATATCAGTCTCAGCATCGAACAAAATACAACAACGTCATGGAATGCCCGTCTTCCATATAACAGGGTTTTAATATAGAAGAACAACGTCCTCGCTCAATTCACACTTATTCTTTCTCACTCATTAAGTCGCGGAGTAGACATCAACATCGCCTCGTTTACTCTCCCATTTAGTAAACTACCATAATTTTGGCTTTTGTTCATTGTATCGAGTACAAATGTTTTTAACAGTGTTCGTAATACTTTTAATGCAATTTTTTTAAAAGTTCGTTAAATCGGAAAACTACTGTATTGTCCAACAATTATATGTAAGGACCAGTTCGCCTTAACAAGTGAAAAAAGTTTCAACACTTATGTTTATGTTATTATTAGAGCCGATTAGAAACAGGTAGCGAGCGTTTAATTTTGGAGTAACAAATATCGAGTCCAATTTTTTGTAGTTTTCTGAACATTTTATTCCTCTTGCTGCACTACAATTGTGTGTGTATATTTTTACGTTGATGTCAACATGCTTCTATTACAGGCGGCATATATTCACTTGGTCAAATCCATTGAAATGTGGTAAAATTAGGAGGTAACTTTATATGGGCAATACTCCGAAACATCGACCTACATTGAAAACTTTCTTCTTCCTTATTGTTGTATTCGTGGGAACGATGGTTGAGTTAAAAATGCGGCACGCTTGCTTATTTTAAGAATTACTTTATTTAATAAAAGCTTAAGACATACTAATACAAAATGGTGTCAATCTGTACACAGGAAGATGATAAAAAGAGAATGATGAATTACAATGTATGAGTGTATGTATGATATGCAGATGACATGAAAGAATAATAACAATGACATACGAAAGTGTAACAATGATATGGTTGCCATCTCTATATAAATAGTTACAACAGTTCTCCCTCACTTAAACGGAACATATTTTAATGTCGAATATAATCGCCAAAATACTGGGGGGGTCTACGTTGCCTTGCAGATGTTCGACGACTTGGGGTGTCTGCAACTTCAGACTCTTCATTGGAGTTTGACAGCTCTTCGGTATGTTGTCCGTTTCTTGAGGGCGATGCTGAAGATGATGTTGTAGGATCTGTGCATTCCAAATCTGGAGGAACTTCGCTTCCATCTGGTGGTACGTATGAGCTTATTACTGGTTGCTGGAAAAATGGTATACCCATTTGTTGAGTGTTGTTTGAAGGCGAATCGGAAGGTGAATTTTCCGCAGTCTTTGGAATTGGCGTATTAGATAAACGGAGCTGGTTTATGTGGCGTTTGAAGACAAATCCATTGTCAAGCTTGATTATATAATGAAGATTACCTAGCTTCTTAGCTACCACACCGAATTTCCAAATCGATTTGTTGGCTGTGTAGTATCGCGCTTGCACTCGGTCTCCCTCACCTAATTTTCTTGCCGATGTTATTGTAGATTTGGTTGATGTTAATTTCAGTGGTTTTAGTGCATCTAATTGAATCTTTATTTGCCTTCCTAAATACATTTCTGAAGGGGTTTTTCCATTTCGGAGAGGCGTGGCCCGATATCTAAATAAAATTTCTCGAATTTTCGTCGACATTGTCGCGGGGTCATTTGACATCGATGTTAAACGTTGTTTTAATGTCTGGATGTTTCTCTCGGCTAGGCCATTTGTCGCAGGATGGCCTGGCGCAATAAATTTTTGGAAAATTCCGCGATGCCTACAAAATTTTGTGAATTCTTCACTTTTGAAAATTGTAGCGTTGTCAGAAACGACTACATCTGGAAAACCATTCCTTGAAAACATATTTTCCAATATTTGAATTGTTGATGATGAAGTTGGTGCAGAAGAAGATACTCCGACCTCAGCCCATTTTGATTTGGCATCTACTACTACCAAAAGAAATACCCTTGATACGGTCCTGCGTAATCAATGTGAATACGCTGCCAATTGGTTTCAGGTTCTTCCCAGGGGTGTAGGACCACTTTTGGAGGGCTCTTCTTCACTTCTGCACAAGCAGAACATTTCCGTACAAAGTTTTCGATATCTCTATCGATTGATGTCCAATACACATATCGTCTTGCCAATTGTTTCATCTTTGTGATGCCGATATGTGTGTAATGGAGTTCTTCCAAAACAGATTGTTGAAGTGTGGCTGGAACGACTACCCTCGCTCCTCTAAATAAAATGTTGCAATCAATTGTGAATTCGGAGTCAACAATATCCGATTTTTGCAATGTGTTGATGATTTTCGAGAGTTTTTCATCTCTTTTTGTTGCTTCACGAAGAGCGTTGAAGTTTAATTTTATAGAATTGATTTGTTGAATAGTTGATACGCATATAGAATGCACTTCATTATCAAGAAAATTTAAAGTTTGAGTACCTATTTCCAATGGTGCCCTAGATAGGCAATCCGCATTCACGTTTTCCTCGCTCCTCTTAGTGACGACTTCATAGTTATAACCTGTTAAAAATGTTGCGTACCGCTGAAGTCGCGAAGATGTCATTTGAGGCAATTTCGAATGTTGGTGGAATATTCTTGACAATGGCTGGTTATCCGTGATCAATTTGAATAGTCTGCCGTAGACGTATTCATGGAAGTGTTGTACAGCGTAAACAATAGCTAACGCTTCTCTATCTAATTGAGAGTAATTTTTCTCCGCCGACGTTAGCGACCTCGAAGCGAACGCTATGGGTCTTTCTTCATCGTTTATGATGTGCGACAACACTCCTGCTATCCCTGTGGGACTAGCGTCACATGCAAGCTGCAATGGTAAATCGGGGTTGAAAAGTGTTAGTACACGATCACTAGCGATTTCTGCTTTTAATGTTTCAAAAGATTTATTGCATTTGGATGACCATTTAAAGACAGCATTCTTCCGCAATAGGTGTCGTAATGGAGTTGTAATCGTAGCTGAGTTTGGTATGAATCTTGAGTAATACGTCACCATTCCGAGGAACCGGCGAACGTCTTCTACGCACTCAGGTTTAGGCATTTCCAAAATAGCCTGTACTTTTGATAAGGACTTTTGCACCTTATTGTGACGTATGGTGTGTCCCAAAAACTCGATTTGTTCTTCGAAGAATTTACATTTTGCCATGTTTAAATGCAGATCGTATTTACTCAATTGTGTCAAGCATGCTCTCAAATTGGACTTGCACTCTTCCAATGTAGCACCATGAACAACGATATCGTCAAAGTACGATTCTGTTTTAGGAGGTTCCCTTAATATTTGATCTATTATTCTATTGAACTCCGCGGGTGCGGTTTTAATCCCGAAGGAAAGGCGATTCATTTTATATGTGCCTCTATGAGTTGATATAGTTTGTATCTCGCTGGACATATCATCGACGGGTACATGTAGATATGCCTTGTATAAATCTAGACGACAAAAGAATTTAGAGTCTCTTAGACTGTTGAAAATTTCATCGATTTTCCGAATTGGATAATGTGCATCTACTAGGCGTTGATTTACGCCCACCTTGTAGTCGACGCATAAACGTACCCCACCATCCGCCTTAGGAATTACGACTAATGGCGATCCCCAATCGCTGTTTGAAATTTTTGTAATTATAGAAGCTTTCTCCAGTTCGTCAAGCTCTTTATTGACACGCTCTGTCAATGCATATGGAATTTGACGCTCTTTTGTGTACACTGGAGTAGCATTATCCCGTAATTTTAGAGTGACTTTATAATTGGGAATGCACCCAATGTTTTGTTGAAAAACACTAGCAAATTCGGTCACAAATTCTTGCACATCGTTTGTGCTTCCCACGACATTAATCATTTCAGGATTTGAATCACACTCATCTAGTTCATTCAAATTGATGCCTAGACGGCGTATCCACGTCCGTCCAATTAAAGCAGAACACTCATCTGGAACGATATAAATATCATCATTTATTGTACTGTTTTTGAATTTAATATTGACCCGAACTTTTCCATCCGGAATGAATTTATTCTGCGTATAGGATCGGAAAACTATTTTTGTTGGAGTTATTTTGTCATCCATATTTAATTTTGCGAATTGGCTTCTGGGTAAAAATGAATATCCAGATCCTGAATCGACTTCGAATCTTACCACCTTGCCTTCTATAGAAATATCAGCATAGTATCGTTGTGCATCTGTATATTCATTCTGGTACACATCCACAATTTTAAAAATTCCGTACCCGGGATCTACACTTTGAACTTGATTTGTGGTGTTCGAAAACTTTTTATTTTGTCCGGCATTAGGACCATTTGCCAAAAGAGTAGCTATGCATACTTTAGCCACATGACCACGTTTACTGCATAAGTTACATTTAAGATTTTTACTAGATCGACATTCTCTCGCATAATGATTATTTTTACCACAATGTAAACATAACCCGGCAATTCCTAATTGCGCATAATTGATTTTACCTGATCGTACAGTTTCAGGCCTTTTGAATTTCGCTTTGTGGGGCTTGTTTTTGCTGAAAATTTTGTTTATGTCAACAGAACTGTTGACTTGTGACAATTCCCTAGCATCCACCTTAGCTGCCTCCAATGCCAATGCTTTTAAAACAATTTCTTCGAATTCCGCAGAACTTGTTTGGAGAAGTTGTTCCCGAATACCGTTGTCGTGTATACCTCGGATAAACTGTGCCCTTAGAAAAACATTAGCAATGGAAATTCCACATTCGCACGGGGAGACAAATTCGCATGCATCAATCTCTGCACGAAGAGATGCCACAAATTCGGCTACAGACTGTCCTTCTCTCTGGTAAATCGATAAGAATTTGTGTTGAGCAACCAATACACTTCTTTTGGGGGCCAAATGATCTCCCAAAATCTTTAGCAGCTCGTCGTACTTCAGCTGTGATGTATGCTTTGGTGCCGCCAACGCAGTAACCATGTTAAAATATTTCGACCCGATTGAATTAAGGAGTAACATTGCACAGTACGCCTTATTTTCATGCACACCTTTCATGGTTATGTAATTCGAAAACCTTTCGATGTAATTTTGGTATGTTTCCTTCGTTGTGTCAAACATATCAAAATTGGGTACTAACGCTGTGTTGATGCTGTTGTTGCTGCTACTGCCCTGATTTCCCTGTGGCGCACTACCACCTGTTGTTAATCTCGCCAGTTGCGCAACCAACGCTTCCTGCGTTTTCAAAAAGGCTTGGAATTGTGTGGAATCCATCGTCTTATACTTTGTTGAAATTTTAACCTTGCACTTGGCTAATTTTAATTTAATCAATCTTGTTTTACTCTCGTCGCCAAATTGTTGTATTCGTGGGAACGATGGTTGAGTTAAAAATGCGGCACGCTTGCTTATTTTAAGAATTACTTTATTTAATAAAAGCTTAAGACATACTAATACAAAATGGTGTCAATCTGTACACAGGAAGATGATAAAAAGAGAATGATGAATTACAATGTATGAGTGTATGTATGATATGCAGATGACATGAAAGAATAATAACAATGACATACGAAAGTGTAATAATGATATGGTTGCCATCTCTATATAAATAGTTACAACACTTATAATCCAAGATGATAAATAGAGGCCAAATCAAAAATATAGCAGAACAACATAGCATGTCAAACTAAAAAAATTTCGCGTGATTTAAATAAGTAAAAATAGTTTTATCCACTTCATAATTGAGGGCAGAATGATTTCAGAATAGTCAAATATAATTCCTATTATACACCCATTACCGTAAGATGGGAATTAATTTTATTTGCCATTTAAATTGTAAGTTGGAGACCCCATAAAGTCCATATTTTTCATCATAGTATAATTCAATGACGATTCAACAAATATTCGGTCCCGTGCTACTTTCTTATAGTTTAATTTGTTCATGTTTCCACAATTTATTTCACATAGATGTACATCCCAATTCTACGTTCCCAACCAATATTCTCTTGGGGGTTACAAATTCAATAGAATACAAAATTTTCTTTTCTGACCACACATTAGATGTGAACATGGACTTGGGGATACTCCAATATGGGGACTTTACTTAAATAAATTCTTATGTGGCAATTATCTGTATGATGGTTCCCTACCCCAGGGTAGCATAAATACAATTTTTTAGTCAAATCAATTGATGAATGTGGTCAAGACCAATATGGGCCCTATTCTGAAAATTTCAAATTTTATGCGAAGAGGTTCTCTACCCCCTTAGAAACAAAGATGCCAAATAAGGACCGAAAAATGAAAAAAAAAGTGGCCAAGACCCAAAAAATAGCTTAAATCATACGATGGTTATGTAAATATGAAATCGGGTTGTACCCTTATCCGTGAGTTATGATCGATATCATGACCTGCAAAAGCGATTTAAGGTATCTTGAATGTTTGGGAAGAATTTCTGGAAGGATAGAAATCCTTTTCTTACTAAAAGTCCCATTCGCTTTACTATTTTGCACCCTTTATAATTGATATTTTATTGATTGTACTCCCAAAGAATTTTGTGTTTTGAGCTCTCATTGGACGGAAATGAGAGAAATGAGCCCCATTAGGCTTTTTCGGTCATTTTGGTTTATTTTAAATGTGTCGTATCTTCCATGTGAACCACGATGTAGGCCCTGGAGTTGAAAGGTAGATGTCAGTTAACATCGTCTTTCGCACTAATATCATTTTTTTGGTGAAAAATTGTGTATAGTAAAAAATTATTCTTAATTTTGTTCACAAAAAATCCACTGAATTCAATATGATAATACAAATTGAAAAAAAAAAAATGACAAAAGAAAAATAACAAATTGAAAAAATCTTCAACTTGTTCGCTAATTTTTTACACCAATTGTTTAAAGATTCTTACAAAGTTTGGCAGTAGAATGTACTATTATTTTAAAATTCGATTCCATTGAAATTTTATTTTCGATTTTTTCCCGATTTGACAGTTTTTGCAATGAGATCTCTTATTTGTAATTTTTTAGCGATTTTGAAAAAGAATTATCTTTTAAGTTTGGTGTGACCGGTACTACACTTCCATGTAACCCGCCATCAATTTCAGTTCTCAAGAAATCAAGTTAATTAAATAAATTGGTATTAATATTCGTATTCAAAAATAAAATATAAAAAACACTACAAATGTACATAGAAAAAGGTAAGTCGAAATTGAAAAAATCATGCAAATAACATTACTATTATACATTTCAAAAGTCAAAATAAAAATGTTAGTATATCACATTTTTACGCGATTTTTTTGGATATTATCCTTTTCGGACAGGAGAAAATTCCGAATTTGTATAAATCGTTAAAATCAGTCCAGCGGTTCTTAAGTTATAAGCGTAGTAACTAACATAACTTTCTTTTATGTATATAGATAAAGTGGGGTTCGTTTTTTATTTTTCAAATTTAAGTTAAAACGCTCTCCTCATTTGGCGACTTTAAGTCGTATCGTATTTATCCTGTTTGTAGTCCGCAAAGTTGCAATTGAAGCAACGTGAAGGTAAATGAGAATTGTCATAGAATTGATACGGCTTAGATTGACTTCAAGCTAAGAAAGCTTTGCCTCTGCTTGAGATTAATAGCTTCAAAGCATCACAAAATAGTTTGTGTTTAGCTTTCAACGTTTCTTCCGAGTTTGCCTTTCAGGGTATTGTATATAGTTTGTGGTTGGTACCTCTAATATTGATTTTAAATTATATTGTTTTGGTGTACGAGAATAGGCTTTTTCATGCCCTTAACAGTTTCCTATTTCTATGTCGTTCATGTTGATTAGTGTTAATAAATGCATGCTTACCCCCAACATATTACGTGCTATAATATAGCGACGAAATTAATGCATTTTCATACTCCCTATAAATAAAGTTTTTTCATGGTGGAGGAAGGTATATACATAAACATCGACTCAGTTTGGTTTCTTCATAAAATTAAATTTGAATATTACTTATACAATTAACTATTGTTATCTATTTGTTATTATATTTTTTAGAATTACTCCTGGAGACCAGAAATTTGTTTCGGATTTTTACATAAATTCTTGGAAAATGTTGACAATCTTATGCATGATGTCAACTCTTTGGAGACAGTGTATGAATTTGAATCTAATGCCCGAAATAAAGAAATCACCTACAACATTTACAGAGGCAGAACCGATAAGACCTTTATACCAAAATATTATGCCGATTTTGTTAGTAAGTAAAGTAAGTACATACCAAAAGATTGCATGCAGTGCATTACTACTCATTGTTTTGAATGAATTTTGATGTCACTTAGTATACATATATGCATATTTTATCTAATCTTTTCAAAAGAAACTTTGAAATCAACTAATGCCTTTTTATAGAGTGACAAATATACTAATATTATATTTCGCGGAATTGATAATAAATTAATAGAAATAATAATAAAGCAGATAATCAAGACTTTAAAACTGCACTTGAAGAGACGAACAGTTCTTTGGTCGCAATGTATTCTTGATAGATTTTCATTATGACAATGAAATTTCAAAGTACATTATGGTGCTATGCGCTTACTAAAAGAACCTAATTGAATTGTTATTTTAAGTTTTCTTTTTGTATGAAATCTTATGTTTTATTATTTTTTTGATGGCACCTAATTTTTAATGTTTTGTATCTTTTGCATTAAAATTTAAATCAAAATAAAATAAAAAAATAAATGAGAATATTTTATACTGGTAATGTTTTTTTTATTATTATGCAAGCCACCCACCATACAACCGTTGGTACCTCCAAGTTATGCCATAGCTCTGTTGTGTGCTTCAGCCACAAACGATACAACTTTGTGTAGAACCTCTTTGTACAACTTCACTATTCGTACAGTTTATTTGAGTTAAGATGACATGCTCTATAATTAACTCAATTTTTGACTTAACTCTAGTTTAGTGAAAACTCTCTATAATTAACTAAATTTTTGACTTTACTCTATTTTTTCTTGGGGATGGACCCGGGACCCCAGATTTTTGACCCGAAAGTCCGGGCTTATCCACTTACCTGATGTAGACAATATAGGTATCGTTTGAAAGCTTATTGAAATACCTAGCTGACACTCTTACCTTTTCAAAATGCTACAACTTGTGCTAATACCTTTTCTGGGTCCAGAGATATGGATCTTTTCACCCGTATAACCCGATTCTAAACAGTTCATTAAAATTATATTTTGAATAAAAACGGTTTACTTCGCGTAGCGGGCGTTAGAATTACAAAAGTATCTAATTTAGAAAACTTTGGTTCGCGTTAGCCGGTGTGGGAGATACCCAGAGGAGAAAATCTCAAGCCTCGGCCAAAGGCCTTCTATTTACAAAAAGAATCAAATTTAGAAACCCTGGGACATACCCAGAGAAAAAACCTTGACCGAAAAAAAAAACTTTAGTTCGCGTAGTCGGTTGGACGTACCCAGAAGAGAATATTTCTGCACCCAGAAAAGGTATTAGCGTAAATTGTATCATTTTGAAAAGGTAAGAGTGTCAGCAATAATTTGGCATCAATTTGGTTGACCTCCATTATGGGACCTTTTTCGACTTTTTGGGGTTTTTATAAAAAAAAATCCGTGTGCAAAAAATCAATAATTTTACTGTAACTATGTTGTCTATATCGGGTAAGTGGATCCGGATCTGGAACCCGGACTTTCAAAACAAACCCATTTGTCCCCCATTAAAGAATTTAAACAAATTAATCAACACTAATTTTACAAGTTTTTTAAATGAAAAGGAATTTAGCAATAAAATAAAAATATGAGCAATAAAAGAAAGATAGATTTTATGTGTCCCCCGGAATTCTTTAAACGTGTTGTTGGCGTTTGTTTAAAAATGTTGGAAACAGTCTTTTATTTTCTTATTACATGTTAATATTAACGGTTTTCACATTTTGTGAAGTTGTTCTCCAAAAACAATTAGTTTTGCTAATTCCAAAAAAAATATTTTCAAATTTAAAGAACAAAAAGAAATAAACAAACAATAGAAAACATCTGATCATGGTAGAAGAATATAGGTAGACGCATCGACGCAGCTGCTGGGACAATGAACTGTCAAACCCATTTTGGAATTAAAAATGTTGAATGAAAAATTATTTAAATTTGTAAAAATTGTTCATATCTTTACAACCCACGATTTGTGTCGTATAAGAAAACATATAAAAATCTACTTATATTTGAAAAGAAATTTAAAAAATTTTGACATATCATGCTCCCAAGCGTTGATGCATCTACCTGTATTTTTCTACCATGCATCTGATTGAATATCGATGAATGAGAAGAAGAAGAGTGGCAAGTGATTGCAGGAAGAAATTTGTCCAGCAAGAATTTGTAAACACTCACTGAAAGAACTGTCAAAATTTCTCTCTCCGGCCGTTCTCTTTTGCAGAACTTGCGGGTTAACTGACGACTTCCAGTAACAGTTTGTAACAATTGTTACAAATTTTAGGGTAACCAGACACACCTATTATTTGAAAATTCAAAATATCCATTATTTATTGTTATCTATTACTAGCTGGCCCGGTCCGCGTTGCCGGCCCGTAGTTTTTGTCTATTATGCATATTTTCCCAAGCATAATTATTCACAGATATGACTGATATAAGTGTTCACGTACATGTCGATTTAAAGTGTTTTAAAATACCTGTACCCATTTTTAACCAGTGGGCTTCAATATTTAAACCGTGGGCTTCAACTGTGTGGATGTGCTATACAAATCTATTAAAAAGTATATATCAATCTTATCGCCATATAAGGGATCAAATTAATTTTTAATATGGTAAAAATCGTAGCAAAATCTTCCAGTCAAATGAGCAGTAATTTGGAATTTGCTGTATTTTGTATACTACATAATTGAGGGCTGAATGATTTAAGAATAGCCAAAGTTAATTACTTTTTTAAACCCATTAGCAACTTAGATTGTGCATTAGAGTCCTCATAAGTCCCCCTAACCATGTCAGTCTGTTTGTCCGCCAAAAGGTGGACTTGAGAGGGTATTATAACATGGATAAAAATTCTAAAATTTGTAGATATGTTGAAATTTTAGTGTAAGATTTTCACCCCCCTAATACGCATTATTAGCCAAATTCTTTGAAATGTGGTTAAATTAGGAGGTACCTTCTTTATATAGGCACTACTCCGAAACATCGACCTACATTGAAAACTTTCTTCTACCCCTTATAATCCAAGATGACAAATAGAGGTCAAATCAAAAATATAGCAGAACAATATAGCATGTCATAGCATTTCGCGTGATTTAAATAAGTAAAAATAGTTTTATCCACCTCATAATTGAGGGCAGAATGATAAGATGGGAATTAATTTTATTTGCCATTTAAATTGTAAGTTGGAGACCCCATAAAGTCCATATTTTTCATCATAGTATAATTCAATGACGATTCAACAAATATTCGGTCCCGTGCTACTTTCTTATAGTTGTAATTTGTTCATGTTTCCACAATTTATTTCATATGGATGCACATCCCAAATCTACGTTCCCAACCAATATTCTCTTGGGGGTTAAAAATTCAATAGAATACAAAATTTTCTTTTCTGACCACACATTAGATGTGAAAGTGGACTTGGGGATACTCCAATGTGGGGACTTTACTTAAATAAATTCCTATGTGGAAATTATCTGTATGATGGTTCCCTACCCCAGGGTGGCATAAATAAATTTTTTTAGCCAAATCAATTGATGAATGTGGTCAATACCAATATGGGCCCTACTCTGAAAATTTCAAATTTTATGCGAAGAGGTTATCTACCCCCTTAGAAACAAAAATGTCAAATAAGGGCCAAAAAATGAAAAAAGTGGCCGGCCAAGACCCCAAAAATAACTTAAATCATAGATGGTTATATAAATATGAAATCGGGTTGTTCCCTTATCCATGAGTTATGATCGATATAAAGACCTGCAAAAGTGATTTTAGGTATTTTGAATGTTTAGGAAGAATTTCTGGAAGGATATAAAACCTTTTCTTACTAAAAGTCCCATTCGCTCTACTATTTTGCACCTTTTATTTCAATATTGGTATATTACTTATTATTCTCCCAAAGAATTTTGCATTTTGAGCTCTCATTGGACGGATCATTGTCACGCTTTGAAATGAGCCCCATTAAGCTTTTTCGGTCATTTTTGTTTGTTTAAATGTGTTCGCATCTTCCAGCTAACCCACGATGTAGGCCCTGGAGTTGAAAGGTAGATGTCAGTTAACATCCTATTTCGCACTTATTTAATTTTTTTAGTGAAAAATTATTCTTTATTTTGTTCACAAAAATCCACTGAATTCAATATGATAATACAAATTGAAAAAAAAATTGACAAAAAAAGAATAACAAATTGAAAAAGTCTTCAACTTTTTCGCTGATTTTTTACAGCAAATGTTTTAAGATCCTTCCTTACAAAGTTTGTCAATAGAATGTACTATTACTTTAAAATTCGATTCCATTGAAAATGTTTTTTTGATTTTTGCAATGGGATCTCTTTTTCATGATTTTTCAGCGATTTAGAAAAAGTAATTATCTTTTAACTTTGGTGTGACCGCGTTAAATTATTTCGATATCATCTATTCCGTTTCGCCACCACATAATTCGCTACTACACTTCCATGTAACCCGCCATCAATTTCAGTTCTCAAGAAATCAAGTCAATTAAATAAATTGGTATAAATATTCGAATTCAAAAATAAAATATAAAAAAACACTACAAATGTACATTAGAAAAAAGTAAGTCAAAATGGGAAAAAATCATGCAAAATAAAACATTACTATTGTACATTTGAAAAGTCAAAATGAAAATGTTAATATATCACATTTGTACGCGATTTTTTTGGATATTATCCTTTTCGGAGAGTAGACAACTCCGAATTTGTGTGAATCGTTAAAATTAATCCAGCGGTTCTTAAGTTATAAGCGTAGTAACTAACACAACTTACATTTATATATATAGATGACGACATTGTAAAATAAATAGCAGATCCTCCAAACGTTTTCAAGAAGGTGCTGTTTCAATTTTTTTAACTTTCCCGCAAAGTCAATTTTGGGGACGAACATTTGTAAAAGACTACCTTATCTGACCTTATGTAGGTCTTACCTACATAAACAGGGAAGCAAGTTCCAAAAGGATCGAAAAAATTTACTAAAGGAACGAAAACATTTGTAACTCATCGAATTCTTTATCAGCGTAAGATTCTAAGATGATTTAGCTCTGTGAAACCGTCTGTTGTAATCACGCTAGAGTCAGAAGGTCGAAGATGGCCTACATCGGTCCACGATATCGTATATCCCCCAGAGAACGGTATATCTCGATATTCGGTATTTTGATGATTGTTGACAAAGGTTTCAATGTAATTGTCTAGAAATCCACACAAGGAGTTACTTCGAATACTTTACGCTCTAGAAGAGAATTGTAACTCCCGATATTCACAATTTGGATGATTTTAGCTACATTTTTTACCGGAATTGTTTCATATTACGTATTTATTATTTCATATTTACGAGTACTACAGCCTATGACAAAAATTGCGTATGCCGGTTCACATCTTCGTATTGCTTCCATATAACGGTACCTCCAGATATTCGATATTTTGATGATTTTAGCAACACTTTTCAATGGGATTGTCAGAAAATCCACACAAGGAGTTACTTCTGAGCACTTAACCTTCTGGAAGAGAATTGTCTATATAGGTCCATGGTATCTTTTTACTTTGAGCGGTATTTTTCGAAGGAATTTCTTGGAAAATGTTCAAGATCCTTGAAAATGGTGGAGGGTATTAATTAAGAAGTATTGACCCGAACTTAGCCGCTTTCTTACTTGTTTCTCTTTGTATTTATTTTCTTTGGAAAAAGAAAAATGCCCTGACCATATATTATTATGAAATATATTATTACGAAAGCATAACAAGTGGAGAAAGATGTAAATGTTTATAAGTGCGGTTGTAAGATTTAGAAGACTTTCCAAAAGAATTTTAGTTCTATTTAATTCTTTGGTTCCTCTTCTATTGAGCTTACGATCTCGTCACTTGGGTAAAAAAATGTTTTTTTGTCATAGAAGTTATTTTTAAAATAACTTCTGGGGAGAATATCCCAGACAAAAAACAAGGGAACTGATGAGGATTGGTGGCTCTTTCCGAAACCTAGGTATTCCCTGTCTTTCCCCCTGGTAAACATTACCATCGTTCTCCACTAATAAACAAACGTTGTTTTTATAAAAACAACAATAAAGGGATAAAGCCTGACCATTTTGCAACAACAAAATACTACGGTATCCCGAACAAACAAGCCACACTGTTCTATTATGTATTATTATCAATTCCATATCAGAGAATGAGTAAAACGTTTATTGCCTAGCGTCATGTATTTCTTTACAATTGAGTGATTCCCCGATAAAAAGTGACTGTTTTGTATATATATATATACCAACCGCTTAAATACTGCGACATAACATTTTGAAAAATAGACTGTGCGTTGCTCTTAAACTGTGCGGGTAAAGTGAACTAAAAACAAAAATGAAAAAATTGCACTACAGCGTCATGGAAAATTTGGAAAAACCAAATGTCTTAATGCAAGTTAACGGGCATAATCTATTGGAGTTTAAAAAATCCAAAACTATTTTTGAAACACCAAAAATTGAGGGATTGTATTCGTACATCTACGAAAGTTTTGAACCGTCCAAACATATCAAGTACTTCAAAGAGCCGCAACCATCTCTTTATCCAATAGATTTGAATGTGGGCCTTGAGAAAGCGTGTCCTGTTATTAACTCGCGTATAGCTACTAGACTTCATATGCCTTTAAATTTTGCCATGAAAGATTCGACCACTTATCAGAGGCCTACTACTGCAACTACAGTGTACACCAGTCGCCGTGTTTTAACATTATTGATGGAATTTTGCTATGGAAAATATAATTCCCATGTACTGGTAAGCCGGCACAATGGGAACTTGTACATGGCAGGCGATCCGGCTGCTGATATGGATACGCCGCAACAATTCCATCATAAACGTTTAGAACAGTGTTTATTTGCGGGTACGTGATTTTAAATAAAAATTAACGATGTGACATACTGTAACATATTACTTTGCACACTGTAAAAATTGCATATTTTTCGATTTTCTGTCAAGATTTCACAATTTATGGCATAAAATTGTCTGGTGTTTTGTTGTATTTATATGAAAGTTCTCTAAATACGTCGGACGTACGAAATTTGAATAGTTGAACAATTTCAACATTGACAATTGAAAAATTTTATTTTTTTTGTGTTAAAAGTAAAAACAGGTAATGCAATCGGGAGAATATTGAAACCGATCCTTTTTACAACTTTTTATTTTTATTTGGTAGATTTAAAGATAAGCACCCGGCATATTCGGGTAATACGGACGTACAAAAAATTTTACCACAGTGGGGAAGTTGAATATTTGTGTACGGTACGTCGAATTTTAGATGCGGGAAAAAATATAAATTTATATAAATTAGGCACTAAATTACAATACAATAAATAAGTAAAAACATTAAGTTCGGCCGGGCCGAACTGCTAATACCCTCCACCATTGGGTAAAGAAAATATTTTTGTATAAAAGTATCTAGATTCAAACGTATTCCACTTTAAAATACAAATACCAGTAAGACCGTTTGGTTAATGCAGTTAAACTTTTCAAAAGCCATAAAGTGAGTGAAGACGTCAGACAATTTTATACTACAAGGATTGTTATATATTGCAAGTCATAAAAACCAAATTTGAAACAATTTCGTGGGTAAATGAGAAATGTGGCTACCGTTATATTTGCGAACCTAGACATTTTATGTTCTTCCACCGCATCTGAAACTCATTACGAACTACAAATATTTTTTAGAAAAATCCGTGGAAAATGTGGAAAAAATCATCAAAATACTGGATATCAGGAGGATGGCGGCTATACCAAAATATATTTCATTTTCAATACCAACCATGCTAGACAAAATACAAACTATTGTGCCAAATATTAAAGCTCTGTGTCAAATAACGTGGGCTGTGTCGTGATTTCAACAGACAGACAGACAAAATGACAAAGTTAATATGCCCTCCATTTCAAAGTGCAGGGTATAATAAAAACTATGCAATTTTCGAGTGTTATAAAATACTTTACACAATGTGATTTGTCCATTTGTTTTTCCAGAAAATCGTCGATGAACGGTACTTTATCGTTAGTTAAGCTTTGTATTGCTCTCTTTTACAGTTTTACAAGAACTTTTATCGCAAATTTTCGTTGTATCGATAAAAATAAAGTGCTTTACGAAACGGGGTTCAATAGTTTACTTTGGAGGATTTTTCTAAACAAAATGCAGCATCCTAGGAAATAACAAGTAAAAAAGCAGTAAGTTCGGCCGGGCTTTGAGGGCTATACGATATGTAGCTACAATAACCAGAATATCGGGGGTACCGTTATATGGGGAATATACGATATCGTGGACTTATATGGATATTTCTATTTCAGGGGAAAGTACTTAGAATGAACTTCTTGTGAGGATTTTCAGACAATTCCATTGAAAAATGTGCACAAAATCATCAAAATACCTAATATTCGAGAGTTCCGTCATATGGGGGCTATACGAAGACGTGGACCTGCGTCCGAAATTTTTAAGCATAAGCTGTAGTACACATTACAATCTTCGAATACATAATTTGAAATGATACAGGTTATTGGTGTCGCTAAAATCATCAAAATACCGACTATCGGGAGGTACCGCTATATATGGCGGCTGTACGAAAACGTGGACAGACATGGACTTAACGTGGCAAAATACACATGTGTGCAAATTTTTAATCTTCAAACTCAATTCGTTCGGAAGATAGTGTGATTACAACTGACAGACAGACTGACATCGCGTTAATCGTCTTAGAATTTCACGCTGACCCAGAACAAAGAAGCCAACACTGTTCTATTAATAGACGAGGCACGGTCGACGAAGGAGTTTTTGTTGTAACAGACAAAACCAACATACATGGTTATGTTAAACGAAAGCATAACAAGTGAAGAAAGAAGAAAATGTTTATGAGTGCGGTTGTTAGATTTAAAAGATTTTCCAAAAGAATTTTAGTTCTTTTTAATTCTTGTTTCCTCTTCTATTGAGCTTACGATCCTGTCACTTGGGTAAAAAAAGATTTTTTTTTGTAATAGGAGTTATTTTTAAAATAACTTCTGGGGAGAATATCCCAGACAAAAAACAAGGTAACTGATGAGAATTGGCTCTTTCCGAAACCTAGGTATTCCCTGCCTTACCCCCTGGTAAACATTACCATCGCTCTCCACTAATAAACAAAGGTTGTTTTTATAAAAACAATAATAAAGGGATTAAGCCTGACCATTTTGCAACAACAAAATACTACGGTATCCCGAACAAACAAGCCAACACTGTTCTAATCCAGAATATATATACGTTGTAGGGCCCATCATGATTATTTGGAGGAGTTACAAACGGAATGGCAAAGCTAATATCCCTCCATAGAATGGTGGAGTGTGTAAAAATGCAGAAAATATATCTACAAAGGTTTTCGTACGACAAAAAAGGTCTACAATGCCATTTGTCAACGTCGTCCTTATGAATTTGCCCAAACTCGTGACAAGTATGACTTTAAGCCTAAAATGTGTTCAAAATATATATGAATTCCTTGGTAAGATTTGAAGTTTTAATGTAATCTGGGCCGAGTGCATAAATTTATGATAAGTATTTATGTCTAAGTGAGTATTTTGATTTGCTATGATCCCGATTATAGGGAGTTTTTAAACTTATTATTAAAACAGGGCCAAAAGTTTCTACCGAAATAATTCTCGTATATACCTAAAATGTAAGGA
This sequence comes from Musca domestica, assembly GCF_030504385.1. Lineage (NCBI taxonomy): Eukaryota > Metazoa > Arthropoda > Insecta > Diptera > Muscidae > Musca > Musca domestica. Next base: position 6,409,335 of record NW_026712329.1, on the reverse strand, counting down.
TTTCAAGAAATCTTAAATCCGAAAATGCCAAAATAATTGGGGACAGAGAATTTGCCCTCTCTATTAAGTTTACTATTCGTTGTAAACTTTTTAAATTTTTATACCCTCAGCTATATGGCTAGAGAGGGTATATTTCATTTGGTACGTGCCTCTTCAAAAAACGGTTTTACACCCGTCCAACTTTGCAAATCCTAATATTTCCATCGATCGAACTAGTGCAAAACACGTTGTTGTTTTTACAAATTGATCAAAATTTGAGAACTGTAACCGAAAAACTTTCACCATTTAGGTAATACAATTTCACAATAAGAATGTGTTGTTCATTTGTTTAGCGCTCCATTTTTACTAACCTCGTTCCTTCCACTAGCAAACAATAACAATTATTCAAATGTCAAACCATGATACTTCGAATGGCATCAAATTTAAAAACTGTGTTCAAGTTGATATATTTTCTACACGAAAACTCCTACAAAGTATAATATTCAGTCCCGCTCTGTAAAGTTCGGGTAAAACTATAATAGAAGCTTTGTTTGGTGAATTTCTAGAAAAATAAATGAAAAATGTCATTTGTGTAAAGTATTATGTGACACGTAAAAATTGTAGTAGTTTTTATTTTTGTTATAATCTAGTATCTAATTTGTATAAATTTGTAATTCTTTCCCCATTATATTTAAGATAACATGATCCAGAATTAAAATAATGTAAAAACTCAGACAATTTTATGCCATGAATTGTGACATATTAAGAAACAAATTCAAAAATGTGAAATGTTTTGAGTAAGAGGGTGTAAAGTAATATGTGACTAATAGTATATGTTCTATAAAACGAATCGAGTCCCCGATATAATACAAGCATATTGATATACAACAAACTTACGCCAGGAGCGAAAGTATAACTATTGGTCTACCGAAACTAGATCCAGTATTAAGATGAATATGTACGTCCTATCTGTATGGCACTAGCCATGTTCAGATGTACAAATGTTGAGGATATATAAATGTCTGGCACTTTCTAACTTGTTTGTGCAAACTTGTTGCTGGGACATTTATTATTCTATCTTACTACAATATTCATATTCTATGGGTGTTTGCAGACTCTCCCGATGAACTACCAAAAATGGATCAACCGATTGATATGAACATTGCTTTGAGCTGTTTACATCATGCCTATTTAGGGAAATTTTCTCTTCTTTATGCCGGAGAGGTACAGGGCATCATATCCGACAAAATGTTGGAAAACATGTAAGTGGTTTATAAAATAGTTTCAGATCACAGTGTAAAACATGTAATTTTTCCATGTCTTACTTTTTAGAAATGATATGGACCTCTTGAACCAATGCCGCTTTGTTTTTTCAAAACAAATGTGGGAATGGTCAAAGAAAGAATATAAATTTTTGCGATATTGGATTCAATCCCGTCTAAGCAATGTCGACGACATCTATGTGGCATGTAAGGACAAAGAGGGTATTGTCAAAAAGCCCATTGAACACTGTAAAGTGTCGGATATACCAAAGGTAATCATAATTATTTTCCATATTCCAGGGCCTCAATTCTTGTTCTATGAAAATGTGAAATGAAAACTTTTATAGAGGAAAGAAGTTTCAAATAAAAAATATTATATAGTAATATTTTTCATTTCATATTTTCATAGAACAAGAATCCAGCCCAGAACCTGCTAAAATCTAAAATTTTGCATTTTTTTATATCATAAAGGAAAAATGGGTTATCGTAGTAAAAATTGTTGCGTTGTTGCAGTTCTGGGGCAGATCAATTATTTTGGCACATACAATTTGTTTTATGTCCACATTTTCTAAGGCAATCGGAAATGAGACCGAAAAGCAGGAAGCAAGTTACTCGACGTCGAGTTAAATTGGGTTTTTTTAAACGTATAGCTTTTCATCGACTGGTCTTACGTGCATCTTATGATTTTCTGCTAAATTGAGCGGTGTATGTAATAGCTATACATTATCGGGAACTTGTGGTACTCCAAATATCAAAAGGTGCCGTTATGTGGGTGTTATACGACATTTATCTACAAGAGAAAATGGTACATTTACCCATTTTCAGACAATTCATACAAATTACCTGAATGTTTTCTCATAGTGGTCTCGTAATGTCAAAACACATACACAGTTTTTGTGTTGCTCTGTTCCAGATCTACAAGAATGTACAAGTTTTGACAACGACAAAATATTGCAAAACTAGTACATTCTTGCAGGTACTGGAACATATGCTCTATATGTGTATGCATGGTACAACAAGGAGGTAGAACGGTTTTGTAAAACTACTAAAATTCAGCCCTGAGGCTAGAAATATTCAAATTAAATACAACAATTTGTTCTCATCTTTTTTTGATATTTTTTCCTGATTTTTAAAATGAGTTACTAAGGCGAAATAGAACGAAAAGCCTAAAATTTTCATTGATAAACATGGTCCAAATAGTTCAAAATTTCAACTTCATAGCAAAACAGATTAATATTTAGCGGCGCATTCTACATTTCTCTAGTCATTGATATTGATTTTTTTATTTTTCAAAGTCGGGCAATCAGAAAAAAAATTGTAACCAGCTGGTAGCCTTATGTATTTGGACTGTTCCAGAACTGCAAGAGGTTATGTTATACTCTCGCAGGTTGTGGAACAGATGAATTGATTTGAGTAATATTGAAAATGTTCAAATTCTGTTGAAATAGGGAAGAATACATTTTACATTTTGGGATGAATAATAGTTATGATAAGAAATGGATATTGTGAAAAATGTTTTTACGATTTAATCAATCTGACTTGATCACGCCTCTTTTGACTAGCTTAAGTCATCGGCTGGCTTCTTCGTAGAGGAACAAAGGAGTTTAAGCCACTCAAAAAAGCGTTTCTTGTATTCTCACCTTAACACGCTGGTTTCATTAGATCCAGAGTATAAACCCCGTATGCTTAAATACACCCTCAGTAGACCATAAATGCTGCTCAGCTGATGTTTGATGATATATCAAAAGACCTAATATGGAGACAATTGGTCTCGGAAAATAAGTTTTTATTTACAGTGGTGACCCTCTGCAAGGAAAATACTGCATATTCCAATTATCCATGGTACAATGAAATAAATAAGCATTCCCAGCTCTGCATTTTCTGTAATTTACCTTGTCAAATTTTAATACATTAAAAACAGTTCCCTTCTCTGATTTTGGGTATATACAATGGATTTATGAACATAAATTTAGACAATGTGATGTTGTTAAATGCATAACTTTGAAAAAAATGTAAACATATGTATACATGACTTTACCTTCTTAGTTCTACCATGGTAATATCATGAACAAATAAAATTTTATTTCTTTATTGCTTCCATGGTAGAACCAAGGAGGTAAAGCTATGCAATCATATGTTTACAATTTTTTCAAAAATTATTCATTTGACAACATCTCATTGTCAAGATTTGTATTTATAACTCCATTGTACACGAACAAATCAGAGATGGGAACCTGTTTTTATGTAGTGAAATGTGACAAGGTAAATTACAGGAAATGCAGAGATGGGAATGCTTATTTGAAATGACTTTACCTTCTTAATTTTACCATAATTGTTTCAATGCAAAATATAAATAAGGCTGGAAATACATAAAGCGCATATTTGGCTGGCTTAAGTCATCGGCTGGCTTCTTCGTAAATGAACAAAGGAGTTTTAGGTTGACCTAGTTCGATTTTGGCCCTAGGCTCCTTTGTTCATTTCCGAAGAAGCCAGCCGATGACTTAAGCCAGCCAAATAAGCGCTTTATGTATTCCCAGCTTAACGCTATTCTTGAAACATTTGCGACTGTGGAGTGTACCGCAATACTAATGCCGTACAAATGCTGGACACAGTGATGCTTTCTGTTAGTATGCAGATTGCATACCGGATTAATATGTTTCTTAAAATTGCAATATGGAAAATACTGTATCTATATATGCAGTTTGGTTTCAATTTGAAAAGGATGTTACCACGAATTTTTTAGCGAATGCTTGAAGTGTTGAGAAATTTGGACCTAAAGCTAACAACTATACAACTAATCAGGGGAATGATATAAAAGCATTCGCTAGCAAATTAGGTATGTTAAGAAATATTCTTCTGCAGTTTTCAATTCAATAATCCAAAAATGAATGTTTTTGTAATTAAAATATTTTTTTTGAAAATGACTTGTTTTGTTTACATTTTTGGACATATAACCCTGTACGTAATACGTACAAAAACAAATTAGTATGTGATTGTTATTACGTTTGTTGTACAACAATACGAAATATTGCTTGTATTATTCTACCATGAGGGGGACCAAAAGAAAAATTTGTATTAGGTGGTAGCTTTTTTTTAGCTTCTATATTTGTGCCATGCTTGCAGCTTTAAAATTTTATCTGCGCATGATAATACATTGAAAGATGTATTATTTTCATGGTAGAAGAATATAGGTAGACGCATCGACACAGCTGCTGGGACAATGAACTGTCAAACCAATTTTGGAAATAAAAAATTATTTCAATTTATAAACGTTGTTGAAAAACGCGTTATATAATAACGTCGTATAAGAAAACATATAAAAATCTACATATATTTGAAAAGACGTTTAATTTTTTTTGGCATATCAATGATCCCAAGCGTTGATGCATCTGCCTATATTCTTCTACCATGATTATTTTCTTGCATATAAAATGTCTCCATAGATCATTTTTGGCTATTTGGCAGAGATATAAACAAAAATGTACTAATATCATCAGCATCAAATTAATTGTGATTGGTCAATTATCAGAGAGTAGAGATTTTGTTTTTAAACGTATTCTTAAGTTATCTACTAGCTTTTTCGCAAAACAACAACAAAAAACGAAGGGTGAAAAAGTATAAGGGCACTAATTCAACCTAAAACTTCTTTGTTCTATTACGAAAAAGCCAGCCAATGGCAGAAGCCAAGAAGAATACAGGTAGTCGCATCGGCACAACAGCAGGGACAATGAACTGTCAAGCCAATTTTAAAATTGACCTTTTTGAAAAAATTATTCAAATTTTATAAAATTTGGTATAAAAAACAAGTAAAAAAACATTAAGTTCGGCCAAACTTTTAATACCCTCCACTTTGGGGTAATGGAAACACAAGAACCAATTATGACCCACAAATACCAATTTTTAGACACATTCGTGGGAAAATGTGGCAAAAATCATTAAAATACCGAGTATCGGGAGGTACCGTTATATGGGGGCCATACCAAAGCGTGGACCTATACATACAATGTTTCGCCACACGAACTAGGATCTATTATGATCTACAAATACCAATTCTGAGACAAATATGCGAAAAAAAATGTGGCAAAAATCATCAAAATACCGAATATCGTGAGGTACCGTTATATGGGGGGCTATACCAAAACGTGGACTTATACATGCAATGTTACGCCATCAGAGCTAGAACCCATTATGACCAACAAATTACAATGTTTAGACAAATCCATAAAAAATGTGGCAAAAATCATCGAAATAACGAATGTCCGGAGGTACCGTTATATGGGGACTATACCAAAACGTGGACCGATATATCTCATTTTCAATACCAACCATCCTAGACACAATACAAATTGTTCTGCTAAATTTTGACGCTCTACGTCAAATAATGTGGGCTGTCAATTTTGTTTATATTAAAATCTTTTTAATATCCTTATATCTTCCTTCATTTTTATTTACGTTTTTTTCAGAATTATCCCTGGGAACCAGAAGTTTGTTTCGGCTTTTTACATGCATTTTTGGAGAAAGTCGAGAATCTTATGCATGGTGTCAACTCTCTGGAGACAGTGTATGAATTTCAACTTAATCCACCTACCAAAAAAATAACATATGAGATATACAATGGCAGAACCGATAAGACGTTTATACCAAAATATTATGCCGATTTTGTTAACAATTAAAGTGATTTACAACAAGATTAATAAATAAATTCAAGTGTTACCAAATACATAAATATGTGAAATTTAAATATGCTCTTTAAAACAACCTTGCGTTCATGGTAGAATTACGAAGGTAAAGGCATGCAAACATATGTTTACAATATGTTCAAAAATATACGTATACAACATCTCATTGTCAGAATGTGTATTCAAAATTCCATTGTATATACAAAAATCAGAAATGGGAACCTGTTTTTTATGCAGTGAAATATGACAAGGTAAGTTACAAAAAATGTAGAGATGGATATGCCTATTTGAAAAGACTTTACCTTCTTAATTTTACTATGCATGCATATTTGAAAGTGATTTTTAACAGTTTTAGTATTACTTTAGTCTTATTTGTGAGGTATTATGCTTATTGTAATACTAAATATTATGTTTTTGTAATTTTTTAATACCATTTTTTAATTTTTTTTATTAATTATAATTCATTTTTATTAAAACAATGTCAAATTTAAAGTCAAAATTTATACAGTTTTTGTTTATTTATTGGTCAACTTTTGTACTTTGATTTCAATGTAAAGGGTGTTTTTTTAAGCCCGATAGAGCTTGAAATTGTAAAAAATAACACAAAAAATTAAATTTTAATCAATTTTTTTTATTCGAAATATCAATACGTGACATTAACATTTGAAAATGATTTCGGGCATATGGGCACCGCGGCTGTTCTTGACGAAGTGCATTCTGGACGTCCAATTTTTGGCCACTTTTTCGAGCACTGCTGGCCGTATGTCACGAATAACACGAACAATGCTGCTCTCCAAAGCGTCAATTGTTGCTGGTTTATCAACGTAGCCCCACAGGAAGTAATCGATTGGTGTCAAGTCGCACGACCTTGGAGGCCAATTGACAGGTCCACTTCTCGAAATTAACTTATCGCCAGATTTTGATTTTAATAAGTCGATGGTTGCGTTAGCCGTATGGCACGTAGCGCCATACTGTTGAAACCACATCTCCTCTGGATTAATGTCATCCATATTTTTAAACAAAAAATCATTGATCATGGTGCGGTAACGATCTTCATAGACCTTAACGCGAGCTCCGGCCTCATTTTTGAAGAAATAAGGTCCGATGATGCCACCAGCGTGAAAACCGCACCATACGGTGCATTTTTCTGGATGTAATGGACTCCATATGTGGCAATTTTGCTTATTAACAAACCCGTTAAGCCAAATATGCGATAAACAACGGGTCATTTGCCAACTGCTCTAAAGCCCAATCGGCGAAAGAACGATGCATATAATGGTCTCTCATGATGATTTGTCCGAGTATACTGAAACAAATAAAAAAAGTTTCATCAAAATTTAGTTTTTTGTGTTGCTTTTTACAATTTAAAGTTCTATCTAGCTTAAAAAAACACCCTTTTGACATTAGGGATCCAACAAACCAAAACGCTTTCAAAAAATACTGCAATAAAACTTACTACCATAGTAAAATTAAGAAGCTATCTCTATATTTTCTGTAACTTACCTTTTCAAATTTCACTGAACAGAAAATGGGTTCCCATTTCAAATTTCTGTGTATATAATGAATTTGTGAAAATAATTTTTGACAATGAGATGTTGTCAAACGAAAATTTTTGAAAAAAATTGTAAACATATGATAGCATGGCTTTACCTTCTTAATTCTGCCATGCTCACTACCAGGGTAAAATAATACAGGGTTCTTTTACGAAGAAGCCAGCCAACGACTTAAGCCCGGAATGTTGAAAAGCGTATTCGCAGGTAAGTTTTCCAATGACCATTTATTCTAGTGTTGATGCGAGTGATACAAACAAATTTGAGGTGAGAATACATAAAACCCTTATTTTATTTTTTTTATTCTTTTTTGCAAAAATTGTTGCAAATTTAAGGATAACCAAGCACACCTATTGCTTGTACAGCCCTCACATAACGGCATCGTCCGAGATTCGGTATTTTGCAGTTTTCAGACTAACGAATCTCTCTGGGAACCAGAATCCCATTAATTTCAAATGGATGCTTTTTCTAAACGGTGAAAGGTAAATAAGTTCTTCGCGATGTTTTCTTTATTGTTAAAAATTATGGTATTAAAGGAGTTTTGTACTTGCAGTCCGTTTTGTGGCATGTCCAGTGCGAAGGATTTGAAGGACTGAAATAATTATATGAAAAATTTAAATCTCTTTAACACAACCATTTGTAGGAATGGTGTTTCCTTGTTTAAGAAAATATTACATAATTAAATTGACACAAAGACTATAACAACTACACCGTTTACGGCTTTATTGCTTAGTTTTACCTTAAAGTAAGTAGGTATTAATAACTTTTCTTAATAAACAACGAGGGTACTACTTACTTGGTATATTAGTTAGATCATCGTAAATTATAATATGTTCTCATTACAATTCCATTTAGGTTGTTCGGTCTGAAAATGAAGAATACACCAATTAACCTGTTCATACGGCACGGTTCGAAATTCTTAGTAACATAATTTTTTGAAAATTTTTGTTGATTTTAATGGAAATTTGTATGAAAACATATGAAATTCGCATTAATATGAATTGAAGCTATTATTGTTTTTCTTTTTCTGTAAATTTTGACATTTTAAACATATATTTTTTTTTGTGTTTTCTGTTTTTTTTATATATATTTTCGCTAAATAGAAACTTGTCAATCTATTTTTTGTCGATGCTAAATTTTTTAAAATAGTGCCTCTTACTTTCCAGTTTTCTGCAAATATTTCAATTCATGGACAAAAAGCGTACCTCGAATGAGGGAGAGAACAAAATTTACATTCATTTAAATGTTAAGACATTATATTTTTCATTCATAATTTTCAGTTTTCCTGAAAAATTTATAAAATTCTTCTATTTTGAATTTTTAAATTTCATAATTTATTTTTTCGATAAATGCTCCCATTTGTTAGCGATATATATAATTTATCTTATTTCTTTAAATGATTAGAATGGAACAAAAACAAGTTAAAAAGTATTAATTTCGGCCGGGCCGAACTTTGAATACCCTCCACCATTGGAACAAATTTGGAAATTTTGAAAAAATAAAATCCTTAAAAAATTCAGTTTAAATTTTAAAAATACCGAATATAGCCGTTTTATTGGGGTCTATACAACGTGGACCTATATGGGCATTGTTTGTCATAAGCCATTATCATATACAAATTCGAAAACTTGAAATAAACGGTGAATAATGGAGCTAAAATCATCAAAATATCGTATATAGGGAGGTACCGTTATATCGGAGCTGTGCGAAGACCTGGACCAGCATAGACAATTTTCTGTCATAGGCTGTAGCATCCATTACGAAGTTCAAATACGACATCTCAAAAAATTTCGGTGAGTATTGTACGTAAACTCGTCGAGGTACTGATATATGGCGCCTATATGAAGACCTGGAACTGGACCTGCATAGACAATTTTCTGTCACAGACTGTAGTTCCCATTACGAACTCTAAATACGTAATTTGAAACTACTACGGTGAATAATGACGCTAAAATCATCAAAATACCGAATATTGGGTGTTACCGTTATATGGGGGCAATACGAAGATGTGGACCTGCATAGGTAATTTTCTGCCTTAGGCTGTAGAATCCATTTCGAACTTCAAACACCAAATTTGAAACAATTCCTCTGAATAATGATTCTAAAATCATCAAAATACCGAATATCGGGAGGTACGTTATAAGATTTTTGTTTGCGATGTGTCATGCTTGAATCAAATCACACACTCCGAAAGAAATGCATTTTCTACAATATTTACCGTTTGGACAATTTTTTCCATCATCGAATTTGATTTATTTTTTTTCGTTTTGTTATTTGACAGAATGATATGAAAAACACATATATCACAAATTTTCTCGTGTATTTTATTTTGTATAAAGTTTTGTGGGAATGAAATACTTGTTCTTTCTTATATACATAAACGAACTTATATAGCCTAAAACCTGTCTTAATGTACAATCGATTTGGTATTATGCCTAAAAATTGCAGCATGTTTGTCGCGTAAGTAGCTATCAAGCTTTTTGTGTCATGGTTCCTGTTGTGCGATTATGTTGCCTTTGCATTTCCAATTGTTTAACACGAGTATAGGCTGCACTGGCTCCTAAGACTACGAAATTTGAAGTCCACCATAGAGGTGATTTATTTTCATTATACCATTGAGTGGCTATCACAGTTTGTGCACAGGCTTTGGCTGTGCCTGAAATATTGTGCGTTAAAGGTGAGGTTATCTGAAATATAAATTTGTCAATAATATTTTTAATATGTAAGCACCGCTTTGTGTTATGAAATTGGTTAATGCGGGAACCTAGAGACTCTTAGGGAATGTAACAATCCCAGCAGATTTACCTTAATTTGTAACGCTGTAACAAAGCCAATGGAAAATCCACACATGCCTCCAATCAACATCGTTAGAACAAACCAAAATTCAAATAATTTTGGATATGTTATTATAGCTTCTAATTCACCGTTTAAAATAATCAATGGCAAGAAAATTATAGATGAATATACATTATTGTAATAGGATAAAAGCCAAACTTCTTGGTTGACATGATGCAAAGCTTTTTTTGTATGTATCGAATACATGGCCAAGGCTAATGAACCTAAAACGCCAAATATTGTACCACGCCAAGAGAACGATTCGGTTAGGCTTTCCTGATCGACACCAAGCATAAAACCTGCAACAATGCCGGCACAGCATAGTACGCTGGGAAAGCTGGTTTTCTGTTTGAGCATGATATATGTTAGTATTACATTGAACACTGTAGTCAGTGAACGTCCAACGTAATAGAAGGCCACACCAACATATTTCAAGCACAAATTATTCGTACCAACCATCAAAGTGAAAAGTACCGAGAGCGGTAATATCTGGAAATAAAAAGGAAAAAACAAATATTTTTTTAAAAGAATGGATAAAATTAATAAGAGAGAAATAAATGTATGCCACCGATAGTTACTTGCGAGAACGTCGGTTTCAACGAAGAAATATCCCCTTAGTGTTTGACTCTTGCATGATGGGGTATACAAATTGCCTCAATTAATAATTTTCTACAAATTTTATATTTCCTTAATTGTTTCGTAAGGGCAAGCTACAAAATTAGCTTTTAACTTTTTAGTGGTTTCTCAAGTATTGTAGTACGTTAACAGTTTTCCAAATTTATTATCACCATTGAATTCAAATTGCCAATTCCAATGGATATACCACAAACAAAGGGGCGTAAAAGTTTTTCCAATAGTTAGGTGTTATTTCATAGGAGTAAGTATTACATCAACGATTAAAAATAAAATTTGGTTGCATATCCGAGTTTTGTGTATGTACTTGTACTTGTTTTTTAATGTTATGACTAAAAATGAATTAATATTGATCAATTCCAACCTGTTCCAGTGTTCATAAAACAAAATTTGTTGAAGGGCTCTGGATAGTCTTGAACCTTTCAACACAAGTACGTACAGTTTCTTCCAAGTATTATCAAATGGACTAACCTTTCGAAATGTGTCAATGTCCAATGGATTTCCTTCGGGGAATTTTATAACTGACGGATATACTTTCGATATACGGGAAATAATGAAGCATATCAAAGCACTAATTACACACTGAAACCAGGTCACAAATAGTGGTGCCTCCAGTTTAACACTGTCACTGCTAAGTAAATGCTTATTAACGAATACTGTCAGAATCGACACAAACCTAAAAGATAGATAATGTGAATTGTAAATGCACATAAATGTGGGGCAATTTATGGATTTCAAAAAAATGTGGTGAATACAAACCAATATAACGCAACTACCAAAAACACTTTAATGTATTTGCCCACAAGAGTTGTGGGCTGTTTTGGTTCATCCAGCCTCTGATACATTTCTAAATAACTCAATTTATAAAAATGCCGGAATTTTCCACACTAGTTTTATTTATTGAATTTATTGATTTGGATTTTATCCATAGTTGTGAAGGTTGTGATGCTCTGGAACGAAATTGTTCAAAAGCACCATTCTCTAAATGGATCCATTGGATTTAGGTCTCCGGTGTAGTATGACAGTGATGATATCTTGTTCACACGATTATTGTTTGAATTTTCCATTGGTTTATGTTTCAGATACATAGTAGAAGAATATAAGTAGATGCATCAACGCTTGCGAACATTGATATGTTAAAATTTTAAAATTGTTTTGTCAAAAATAAGTTGATTTTTATATATTTTCTTATACGATGCAAATCGGAGGTTGTTACAATATGCATTTCTGAATACATTTTTACAAATTTCAATAATTTTTCATTCAACATTTTCAATTCCAAAATCGATTTGACAGTTCATTGTCCCAATAACTGTGTCGAAGCGACTACCTGTACCAGTTATCGTAGTAAAAGCTTTTATATCCTTGCAGTTCTGGAACAGAACATTTGTATAGATAAGCAGACATTAACTTTGCGGCATTTGTAGCCTTCTAACAGTACGTTTACATATAAATGAGATTTGACATGGTACAATAAGGAGGTACAGTAACTTCGTAAAACTACAGAAATACAGTCCTAAGGCTATGCCCGCTTCCTGTCAAATTCACATTCAACAAGTTGTTTTTATTTATTCAATATTTTTACTCATTAAAATGAGTTAAATAGCGCTAAAAATGAATAATATGCCTGGATTTTCTTTCAAACATATGATCCAAACAGTTCAATCTCCCAAATCCATGGCAAAACTAGCGAATAGTTTTAACGCGCTCCCGCTATATATATTTCTTCCACTTCCTTTCTCATACTTCAAATAAATCATCTTAAATTAGGTTACCCCAACTAAATGTTCAGAAATAACTTGGCATAACCCAGTAGATCTAATAAATCCAGTTTGTTAAACTTCACTCTATTAGTATGGTACAATTAAAAGGTAAGGTAGAGCAACCAGCTGATTACATTTTTTTCTAAGTATGCCCGACTTCTGCCAATTTTGTGTACGTATTTATTGATTTGAAAAATAAAAACAAAATAATTTTAAATTCAATGTACGCGTCATAGCGGGACTTGCATCCAGACATTTCATTAATTTTTTCGCCCTGTTTAACTGATTTTTAAAATGAGAAAAAATTTTGTTGTTGCAACTTACATGGTTATGCTACTTCGTTAAGGTTGAACGAATACATAATAAGTGGAGAAAGATGTAAATGTTTATAAGTGCGGTTGTAAGGGTCTAGGTACATAACAGAGGACTGCAATGAGTATGATTGAGTAGGCTTGATCACACACAGTGGAAATACAATCAAACTCAATCAGTCGGTCAGATGCAACATGTTCATTCGAGTTACTCAAGCCAAACGAAAAAGTTGTGATCAAACATGTATTGATCGAAGTTTTGTGATCGCAATCAAACAGCTCACATGAGTTATTTGTTTACGAACTTATGTTGAATTGTTCATAACGGGTCGATCATCTATGATGAGTCTGATCGGTTTTATTTATCCTAGTTAAGTGAGTGATTTGATTTGATTAAAACACAAATGTTCGAATTTGAGCGAAATCATGATTGTAATTTTACTAAGGATTTCATAACTAAAAGATGTTCCCATTAAAGGAATTGGTACAAATTATATTTAATAAGCATACAATTTTTCATTTTATTTGGGTTTTTGGTATGCTAGACTTCAGTAACTTATTAAAAAAAACAAAATTAAATTTTTTAATAAACAAACACATCATTGGTATTTAGAAAACTAAAAATGTTTAAATATTTTTTTATTTTACAATATTGGTCAAGATTTACCTTCACCTGTGTAGTTTCTACTTGCAACAATTTCGGTCGCACTATCACAATATTCTTCCATTTCAAATAATAAAAAAGTCAAAATAAACTGTCCCAACTTGATTAAATGGTTGAATAAACAATGACGCTGAGCGAACTCGATTCAAAGAAAACAATCACGGTTGTGATTGCTCATTTACATTCATGTGTTCGATCAACTCATGTTGCTGAACACATCAAACCGTCTTGAACGCTCATGTTTGATTGTGAGTGAAGTGATTCAAAATGAGCGTTCGATTCGATCAAAAGCGAAAACGGTCATTTCATTCAGATCAAACTAAACGACTGCATCAACAAAAATCATGTAAGAAACCGAGTATGCTTGAATTTTTGCATACTCGTTGCAGCCCTCTGGTACATAAGAGGCTTGAAGTCTTGGCTAGGCATATTTTGTGGCATTTCATAAAGGAATTACAGAGCCGGACTAAAATCCTGCCGTCGTTTTCCATTATAATTTGACATTAATATGCCTAGCCATGACTTCAAGCTTATTATGTACTTGCACCTTTAGATTTAGAAGGCTTTCCAAAAGAATTTTAGTTTTATTTAATTCTTTGGTTCCTATTCTATTGAGCTTACGATCTCGTCACTTGGGTAAAAATGTTTTTTGTCATAAAAATTATTTTTAAAATAACTTTTGGGGAGAATATCCCAGACAAAAAACAAGGGAACTGATGAGGATTGGTGGCTCTTTCCGAAACCTAGGTATTCCCTGCCTTAGCCCCTGGTAACCATTACCATTGTTCTCCACTAATAAACAAACGTTGTTTTTATAAAAACAAAAATAAAGGGATAATGCCTGACCATTTTGCAACAACAAAATACTACGCTATCCCGAACAAACAAGCCGACACTGTTCTAATGAGAAAAAATATTGAATAAATGAAAACAAGTTGATGTGTGCAAATTTGTAAGTAGATTTACGAAACTTTTCTACCCTCATAGGTCGGTTATTACATCTTTCCGATAGATAAAAAAGTGATGTTGTTGGACACATAGGTCGGTTATTACTTTTTGTCTATAGATAAAAAAGTGGTGTTGCCGGACACATAAATCGTTTTTCGTTATTACAAGTTTCATTTAAGTATGAACTATCCTTTATTTTTTAACGTAAAGTTTACTAAATTCATGTTGCCATATTTTATATTGATAATGTGGCAATAACAGCAAAATTTATTTAAATTAAAAATAGATAAAACAAATATATAAATTTATTTCGCGAAATTTATTACAAATTCGTTTTTTTTTTGTTTTTAAACAAAAATGAAGATGCTAATGTGAAAAAATGCGGTGACTACCAGTTACTTTTGCAAAATGCTTGCCATATCTCTGTAAAACAAGTAAAAATGCAGTAGGTGCGGCCGTGCCGAACTTTGCTCACTCTCCACCATTTAAAACGAATTAGGAAATTTTCAAAAAATAAAATCCATCAAAAATTCTGTAAAAAGCTTAAAAATACCTAATATAAGAAGGTGCCGATGTATGTATATCCATTCATAAATTGTGGATATTGTGGACCTATATAGACAAATCTCTTTCTGGGGTTAAAGCACTCAAATAGAACTCCTTGTGTAGAATTTCAGACAATTCCGTTGAAAATGTGGCTAAATTCATCAAAATACCGAATATCGGGGGGTACCGTTATATGGGGGTTATACGATATCGTGGACCTGTATAAAAAACTATATTCCATGGGAAAGGACTCACAAGGAACTGCTTGTGTGGATTTTCAGACAATTCCATTGGAAATTGTTGTTAAAATCATCAAAATACTGAATATCGGGGGGGTACCGTTATATGGGGGATATAGGATATTGTGGACCTATATAGAGAATTATCTTCCAGGGGATTTTCATACAATTCCATTGAAAAATGTGGCTAAACTGATCAAAATACAGAATATCGGGGGTACCGTTATATGGGGGCTATACGTTATCTTCGAACTTGACCTGCCTGCAGACAAAAGAGAGGTCTGTGCAAAATTTTAGCTTCCTACCTCAAATCGTTTTGACTGTAGCGTGATTACAACAGACGGACGGAAAATGCTAAATCGTCTTAGAATTTTGCGCTGATTAAGAATATATATACTTTGTTGGGTCTAAAATGATTATATCGATGAGTTATAAACGGAATGACGAACTTACCTTACCCCCCGGTAAACATTACCATCGTTCTCCACTAATAAACAAACGTTGTTTTTATAAAAACAACAATAAAGGGATTAAGTCTGACCCATGGCAGAAGAATACAGGTAGATGCATCAACGCTTGGGATCATTGTAAATTTAAACGTTTTTTTCAAATATAACTAAATTTTTATATGCTTTCTTATACTACGTCATTCGGAGGCTATTATAATTCACGTTTTTCAACAATTTTTACAAATTTAAGTAATTTTTCATTCAAAATTTTCAATTCCAAAATTGGTTTGACAGTTCATTGTCCAAGCAGCTGTGTCGACGCGTCTACCTATATTCTTCTACCATGGTCTGACCATTTTGCAACAACAAAATACTATGGTATCCCGAACAAACAAGCCAAACTCTGTTTTTTTATTTAAATTAGTAACAATTGTTGAAAAACGCCTGTTATAATAACCTCCGGATGGCGTCGTTTAAGATAATATATAAAAATCTACTTATATTTGAAAAGACATTTAAAATGTTTTGACATATCAATGTTTCCAAGCGTTGATGCATTCATCTACCATGAGTGGACTATAAAGGAAAGATATAAGAACGGGCCATATTGTACCATGTCCATTGGTGGCCGTTACTTTTCAAATCAAGGTACCATGGTGTGTACCGCACTAACATATTGCATGCGTGTTTTGTTTAGAAAAATGTGTCATGCGTTAAAAGTCATTTTTAAAAATGTAAACCCCAAACATGAATAATCAACGTTTTGGGCAATCCCTCTTTCCGAAAGAACAAAGAAAGCTTACTGTACTGTGTACATACCCAGAAAATTAATCAAGTTAAGTTTTCTTAATTATATGTAAAAATGACAAGTAAAAGCAATAGGAATCCGATCTTAATGCTTTCAATAACTTCGAAATATTTAAAAAAATTAGAAAAGAAGCCAAGGTATATGGAAAAACCCAACATTGTTAATGTTTACGATATTAATCACGCCCATTTCAAAGAAGCTCAAAGCCTCCGATATGTTTTCACAGAGCCTCTTACAAATGAATATCCACTAAATTTAAATGGGGAGTACAAACCCTTGATAAAATATGAGCCAGAAACACAGTTAGGACTGTTAAAACCCTTATTGTATAATTATTTCGGTGATAGAAATAAAGAAAATATATCCAAAGGCAATGAAAATGACAAATTGATTAATGTCTTTACAAGACGCGGAATATTGGAACAAATTATGGAATTTCCTTACCGAAGGAATGATATAAATGTCCTTATATCACGTTATAATGGTCAAATTTTTATAATACAACAACAACTTACTGAGAAAATGTTTAACATTAATCAGGGTAATTCGCATTATACACGTTTATGTGAATTACTATTAAAAGGTATAAGAATATGCGCATTGAAATTTATTTTTGTTAAGTTATTGTTTTCTTCTATTAAAGACGTTTCCGAGGATCCGACTACTTGGAACGATGAAAACATATTCCAAGTGGCTGTATACGAGGCTACAATTGAAAAGTTTAAATTGCATTATATTGGAAGAGCGCATGCCATTAAGGAAACGGAAGGAACCAAGTAGGTATTACATGCAATTTGCTTCATAATTCTGATTATGACGACTTTGGAAACCTCAGCATTTTAAATGTTAACGAGGGCGAAAGATATATAGTGCCTGTTTTCTTTTCAGAAATTATTTAAAAGATTTATGTATGGGCAGTATGGTATCAATCAAACAAATGTGGATAAATATAAAGGATAAAGATGAAAAATATTTGAAATATTGGCTACAAGCCTATTTATCCAATGTTCAACAGATTTATTTGGCAATTAAAGATACGAATGCAATGGTCACTAGTCCAATTCAATGCCTACATACTTGCGAGATTCCCAAGGTAACTTTACATTTTCTATTTAAAAAATCCATATAATTTATATGTGAATGACCTTTTAGATGTGCACTTCGTGGAAACCGAACATTTGTACAACTTTTTTAAATAACTTCCTTGAACATGTCGAGCGAGTAATGTCAAGGGTAAATTCATTGGATACTGTTTTCCAAGTTAGGTTTGATGCGAAAAATAAAACAGTACACTATGTCAGGTTTGAAGGTAAAACTGACAAAACATTTATAGCAAAGGAATTTTCCGAGCTTAATATCGAAGCACCATAAAATGTGAATTAAATATAATGGGCCAATTCATGACATATTTTTATTATTATTTATTTATTTTTTTTTTTTTTGATATAGAACGATTTAAATACGTTTGTCTGGTTGTGAAACTTTATTTCTCAACTAAAAATATTCGAATTGAAATAACACATCATAAAGCTGTTAATGTAATTGGCCCTACAATTGAGATAATTATTTTTCATTTCTTTGTGAATAATTAGCAGTAATCTCTTTTGTTTATTTTAATGAAATAAAAAGTGCAGTGCACCCCTTTCAAATAAAATCTAAGATTGTAATTTTATTCGATATGGTTATATATGGTTACTCAGCCTGCTATCCAAAGACATATTGTGATTTGAAATTATAAGCAAGGCTTACATATGATCGGCCAGAAAGACTACTTTTGGCAGGAAAATTTACAGGATCGTGTATTTTCATGAATAAGTTTGTTTTTCATTTTAGCATAGACAAATGAAAATATAGACAAAGGAACGTTAGTTTTGTTTTTTTTTTTTTTCTGTATGAGTTTTACATTGGCAACGGAGAAAAATGTCGTCGTCTTTGGCACATGTTCTTGGATAAAATATGAAATGAAATAAAACTGAAGCGATATTCTTCACCGGGAAACGTTGTCAATGGTTAGAACCGCAAAGGCCAATCCATCTCGACAACTAGAACGTTACACAAATTTATTCCTCCTAGAATGAACACAATAGACCACAGGTCTCCGAGCGAAGCAGTTGCCGACTCCTGTGTAGCTGGGCATCATCAAACAAAACCAAACATGGAGCAAACACGTAAAATATTTGGGCCTCATACCAGACAAATAACAGCCATAAGAGTCATAAGACTGGGCATCGACAACAAGAAACTTTTTTGTAAATGCATTTCTCAACCATTAATGTTCTATTGCTCCCTTGTTTGGCCACCCTCCACCACCAGTCATATTTAAAAATTACAGATTTGTCAAAACAAAATTCTTTAAATGATAATCGCCCGTTGTTATTCCACTCTACGTCTACACTGACAGAATTTGAACTAGATCAACAAGTTGATAGAAAATTTTACTGAAGAATTTCAAATATCCCAGTATAAGTTAATGACTTACCTTATCATAACATTTATTCATTCAACGCATTCTTCCCTTTTTCTTCATAAAGGGTTTTTTACATAATTCCCATGCACCAGAATAAAAACTGGAATACTGTACACATAAATGTGATATTTAAATTGCTATCTATACTGGCTGTTTTTGCAACAAAAACACATTTTTATTTAACATTCAATATAAAGTTATATATTTATAATTAGTTTCTGTTTTGTTTTTGTTTACTTTTTTAATAATTAAAACTAAAATAAAATAAAAATACATTATATTTAATTAATAAAAATATAATTAGTCTAAAACAAATAAAAAATTGTTAACAACTTATCTTCATAAGAAAATTTTAACATACAGCTTTAAAAGAAGCAGTATAATAATAAATGATAGTACTATAGTAGAGATATTAGAAAACACAATAACGTAATTATTAAAAAAGGTGTATAAGAAGAAATTAAATTTAGATTACATAGAACTAACTACATACATTATTAAATAGCTTTTTATATATATATTAAGATTGAAACTAAATAATAATATATAGTAAAGGATAAGAATATAATAAATGAAAAGGTTAAGAAATAAGAAAACAAAATTATTTTTTTAAAAAATGTTATAGATGGATGGGAAATTGTTTCTTGACATTTTATTTTTTTTTTCATTTTTTGTTGTTTTCAGCACATAGCAATATATAATTATCTTTACACAAATATATCAACGTTTTTTCTCCGTTTTGTTGTTGTTACTGGTAAATTACTTACCAAATAGATTTTTTTTTTAATTTTAACAAATTCAAATTTATCAATCATGACTAGGTTCCTCTTTCTTCATTTAAGTTTGTTGCTTTCTGGAGACTTCACATATGTATATAGGTTGTTTTTCTTTTTAAATCTTTTAAAGATTCCTATTTATTTTTTTTCAACACATATAGTACACATTTAGAACGCATTTGCATAGTATAACACTTATAACATGTAATAACATCAAAAGTAACATTTAAAATTTCTATATAATAGTTTCATATTTTTTATACGTGGTTTGTTTGTTTTACAAAGATAACAAATGATTTTTCTTTTGGTACACACAAAATTTGAATAAAAAATCAAAAATATAAATATTATGTGTGAGTAATTTTTATGTTCAATTCTTAACATTTTTGAAATTATAATAAAATTCAAGAATATATATAAAAATAGACGAATTTGTTATTTATATATTATAATTTATTTTTCCGATATTTCATCAGCAGGAAGTTTAATTTGACTTTTTTCTTCTTAGTTTTAAACTTTATGATACAGCATCTCCGACCTATTTTTTAACACGAATTCTGAAAGTAACAATCGGTGTTAAATTCTGACCTCATTGATAAAAGATACCTAAAGATAAAATCGGAAATAACTAAAGTATGGCTTTGAGTTATCAAAAAGTTTATTTATATTGTTTTTCGTTAATTCATATTAAAACTGGAATCGACTATAAAAATATCTGTAATTTTATAATTGAAGTTGCGTTCTAAATTCATAGATGAGACAATAGGTAGAAAGTACAAAAATAATTTATATTTTTTCGTCCTCCTTCCAAAATCACGTACATATCTCAGAACGTGTTATTTTGCAGTGATCAAAAATGATGCACGACCAGAGTACTAAAAATCTTATCGAAGGGATGATAAGTATTATATTTTACAAATTAAATAATTATTTGTGCTTCTTTTATATTACACTTTGTGCTAGAACTTAATATTTGTTAGCCATTGAATATATATATTTTTTAATAAATCATATGATGCTGCGTTTTATGAACTAATGCAGGATTATCTAACATGTGTCTAACTATCGGATTTTTAAAAAAGTGTAATAGAGTATAAACCCGGAGAACCGCTCAACTTCCCCAATGGAGCAAAATGATTACAGTTTTGTCAAAACCAGTTAAAAAAATTATTTATTTTAATAATTTAAGTAAAGTGTCAAACTTATGCAAAATTTTAATGATAATATAAAATTACATTTAGATTTTTAGAAGACAAAACTTATATAATTAATTTAATATTAGTGAAAAATGTTGTGTATTTATTTTTTTAATATAAAATTTAAACAGGTACTCAAATTCATATATATATATATATATATATATATATATATATATATATATATATATACTTTTTTTTTTTTTTTTTTTTTTTTTTTTTTTGTTTTTTTTTTACATATACATTTTCTACACAAATTTATGCTTATGAATTTTATTATAATTTCAAAATGCGAATATGTATGCATTGTAGAATTAAAAAGGTAAAGTCAGCAATCGTGTGTTTACATGTTTTTTCAAAATAATTCATTTGACAACATCTTATGTCAGATTTTATGTTTATAATCCCAATATGCATACACAAATCAGACATGAGAACCTGTTCTCTATGACAAGGTAAATTACAGAAATTGCATAGATGGGTATGCTTATTTGAAATGACTACACCTTCTTAATTTTACAATGTATGTATGTCTGTACTATATGGATAATTTTTATATCTTTCTAAGATTATTTTGTATATTTTGATTTTATGTTATACATTTTTTCAATATAAAAAATAATATTTTCTAATATTTATACAAAACTACTATTTTTCAAATCATAAACAATTCAATGGAAGTTTAAAACTTCAACTGAATTTCAATTGAAAGAACTTTTTTTCAGTTTTGTCAGGCGTATTTTGGGTGACATAATCTCCAATGGATACTTGAAAAGAGATGTTGATGCAACATTTGCAGACACAACTTAATGGCTGGAGGTAAGTTCGGACATCATAGTAACATTCAGGCTAAGTGATGACTACACTCTCCTCTTTTTATGTCTTTGTGTAACTCGAACTTACAAATTCCAGAACTGCAAGAATGTTAATCTTGTTACTTCGATAACCGATTTTTCCTTTATGATATCGAAAAACAATTGTACAAATAATAGATTCTTGCAGGTTCTAGAACAATAAATTTGCATATTAATTTGGCAAATATATGCATGTTATCCTTTGAACATCTTGTGCAGGGGGGGGGGGGTGGATCTTAAAGGTGAACAATAAATGAAACGTTTTATATTATTTTTTATACTTGTCACTTGAATGGTCAATTCATATTAATATGATAACCTATACACATTATCTTTAGAAGATTTTTACAAGATTATCCCAATAATGTTGCTAGTTTATTCTGATAATCTAATTAATCTATGATATTTATTTGACATTTATCTTGGAATATATTGTTAGATTCCCCTTGCACGTGGGAGGTTTTGTTCCTGTATTGTTACATATATGATGTATTTATTTGGTGTGTATGTACCTTTAGATTCTAGCTACATATAAAAAACAAACCATTTGATGATTACTTTATTATACATTTTTTAGTTTTGTTTTTCTTCATTTTTTTCACAGAAATCTGAGGTAGTTGTTCCATATACTTCTCGACAATATGTGCCATACAGTTAATAAATATATATGAATGTACACTTGTGTAGGTGGTTCATTTGTGGTTTGTCAGGTTCATTGATGATATATATCCACGATAAATATGAACATAGCAGACAAAAACTGTAACGTTCTGTTGAACTTCAACAGTTGGATAGCATGAAAAGTTGTACATTTTTGGGTGTATGGGCATGATTCCAACAAATACTCACTGCTGATGGTTAGGAAATCATACGTATTTTCGTATTTTCTTTACCAGCCATTGGTATTGGAGATAGCTTCTAACTTTGCTGCTTTAGCTATGGCCGCGGCCGCCGCTGCTGCTGGATGTTGTTGTTTACTGGCCACAACAGCGGCAGCAGCGGCCAACAGTGATGCTGAGGAGGTGGGCATAAAATTGACATTGATATTGATGGGATGTACAACCGGCATACTGTTGAAATTCTTTTCCAAAAGATCAATACCATTGAGGAATGGTATCAGTATATTGTAATCAACATTGAGTGGTACATAATACGTGCCTTGACTGTGTAGGGCAAATATGGGTACGGCAAAACTACGGGTTGGCAGTGGAGCGGTGGTACTGGTGGGAGCACTCAGGTGGGGCTTCGACGGTCCGTTGCTGGCAGTTGTCGCTTCTGTTTTTATATCACTGAACGGGGTAAATGGTTTCTCTTCTCTGGCATTGCTGTTATTGTTTGCATTGTTGCAGAGAAAGGAAGCGGATGCAGCAACATTGCTGGCTCTTTGGGCAGGTGTTATTCTCAGATCGGCGTCATCAACGGTATTCTCACAGTGGGCATTTAAAGCTTCGGCCATCTTGCGTTTTTTCGCCATAATTGGAGCAATTTCGGGTTCGGTACCATCCTTCGAGTGTTCGGAATGGGCATGTGAATTTTCACTCTGTAACATTGGTGGGGCTGGACAATGTTCCGATGATGTCTCCTCGTCGTGCAGCTCATGATTGAAACGTTCCTTGATGTGATTTTTGTACTTGTAGTTATTGTTGTGCTCAATATCATGAGAAGATTCCGAAAAATTGCGCAGCCGACTACCATGCAACAGACTGTCCTGATTATGATGATGAGCCATGTGGGCAGAGTGATGCGAATGTGGAAGGCTATGGGAGCCATGATGTGAGCCCAATAGAGTGTCACGGGGAGGTGGCGAATGCATATTGGAGGTGTCAGTATGCAAAATGGGTTCACGTGATGAGTCAAAATCATGATTACTGGAATCTGTGTGATGATGGAGGGATGCTGGAGCGGTGGACGTTATTACTGGGGCTTGATGGGGCTGTTGAGTGGATGTGGCGACTCCCAAGGCACCACTAACAGCAGGTCCTGTAGAACTTGTAGCATTATTCGATGTGGTTATTACCGAACCTGGATTTGATACAGTTGAATTATTAGGAATATTGGTTGTGTTGCCGCTGTTGGCATTTGTTGTGCTCGAGGTTGTTGTGGTGGTATTGACAGCTGCTGGCGCAGCATTATTACCCGCACTGTTGGGATGTGCCTCATTGGTGCTGTTATCCAAGGCCGCAGCTGCTGCTGCCGCCGCTGCAGCAGCATTATTACGATGCAATTGATTCAAATGATTGCGGAAACTGAGATCTTTGACATCGTTGTGATCGTTGCTATGCTCGATGTCTGAGGTACCTAACATATCGCGCAATTGGCACAAGGGCGGTACAGCATGAAACGTTTGATGGGGGCTGCCACTGGACGCACTGATATTGTCGGCAGCTGTATGACAACCACGACTACGGAAACAGTCATCTGCAAAGTAAAAAAAAAAAACAATTATTCAAACACTTGCATTAACAGTACACAGCACTTACTTTTCATAACCTCTTCACAGTGCTCTTGTAGACGGGCCAACAAGCGATAACAAAACTCCTGTTGTTGGCTATCGTATAGAAATTTAGCAGCTTCTTTCATACAATCCGTATAACCCATCCGATAATCGTTCTCCTTCTGCATGCACTCACTCTGTAGATGTTTCAAATGACGAATGGCCATTTCAATAATTTCCGTCTTTTCAATGCGACCACGTCCTTTACGTTGATATTGCGGTGGGATAAGACGTGACAAATCAGCCAAACATGAATTCATCCGATCCCGTCGTCTTTTCTCAATAATGCGATGCGATAGAGGATCTTGCTATATTATTAAATTGAACAAGAAAAAAGAGTAAATGTTTAAAGGTTCGTTTTTTTGTTGCAAATTTGATGTAATGTAGACAAGATATTTATCAATATTCTAGATACTACACCATAACCTGAAATGTGTTCATATGAACAGTATAGGATATCCCTTCTGAGGATCAATGCCTATGTTTGGTTTTGCGTGGAGCTTATTCTATTGAAGCTATGGTTTGCCGAAAGCCATTTTACTTAATAAGAGAAGATGAGATTTTTTTGGCGAACACTGCCTGTACTTTTTATTGTGATCATTGTAGAGGAAAAATTGTTGTTTCCCTATAGTGGTTCGGTTGTCAGTTATTGGTAATTCAGATCAAAAAAAATGAGTATTCGAATTAAATCCAAAATTCAACTTTGCTTCGGCGGGAGTGTTATTGCTTAAAATAATCCAACAAGTTCGCAATTAAGGAATCGAAAGGTTCTGTTGCATTGAAACAACATTTTTCTTGGACCCAAAAACCTCATTTAATTTGAATCAGGCAGTAATTAAAAGATGGAAAAAGTCAGTAGGCTCAAAAACCGATTTGTGTACCCCTATAAAAATTAAGAAAAATGGGAACAGATAATTTTCTTTTGATGTTTTGAGGATTTTATTGTTCAAGATGTGTTAAAGATATTTCTTGTGGCTTTACAAAGCCAGGGACTTTCCAAAAGCCCTTCGTTGAGTTATATCAGTTTTATTTCATCTTTTCTATTGCACCAACAAAACCAAACAGCTCTTCATGATTATTGTTTTTATATGTTAAATATCTATACTAAAAGACATGGAATACTTTAAAGGTTATGTTTTGTGTTGATGCTAATATTAAAATGTTGAAAAAATGCTGGTTGTTTTTTGTAGTTATTTATTTTATATTTCTTTAATATTTATTTCATTAAAAACTTTAGATTAGCTTTTTCTAGCGATCTTTGTGTGTAAGGTGCGATGCAAACCATTGGTGAATAGTGCGTGGGCATCCTGACGACTTCACAAGCTCAAATCCCTTCCATGTTTCGTCAATGTAGCGGTCTTGGAGAGGTGGTTCTATGTCCATGTCGTTTCGAAAATCGTGTAGCATTTGCATATATGTGGCAATCGATAAAAGGAAAACAACTAATAATAAATATTTACCCTCGATGTCTTGTTACGTCTTCCGGTATTATATTCTGTATCATCTTCGCTGTAGCCGGTGGCGTTTGTTGAGAAATTTAGGCTAGATTCTGTGCAGTATGGAAAACTGGAAACGGCTGCATCGCTGTAATTGTGTATTTGATGAATACGTCGTAGGATTAAAAAGTAGATTTTATTTGGTTGATCATTTTTATGAAAATAAAAGAGAGATAAAGAAAAACAATGTACTTTAGTTTGAATGTTTATTACATTTGTGTTTATTTCTTAAATATTAGTTAAAATATTATATATGGTATGATAATAACGTTGGGGTTTTTTGCATAAAACCCTTACTGTCACAGATAAACTCAACAATGCTCCCTCAGGTCTCAGTTTAACACCAGGGCCTTACAGTTTTGGGGGCGCTTGAATATTAAGTTTCAATCCGCAAGGACACTCAAAACATTCATGTCATACTTTTGAGAAAAGAAAACAATACATAAAATTTTAAAACAGAAATGAAATTAATTGCAACTGTAACGCTTCTCTTGTTGGCGGCATAGTGACATATTGACCCTAGAATAAATTTTAAACATACCCGTTTTAAAAACTTAAATTGTATCACCAAATTCTTCACTAGAACTTAAATCATAAACGAAAAAGAAAAATATTGAATGATGACAACTTTCTACAATACCTTTCAAATCAACAATGTTTTTTTCTTACTTACCGGTTATTTGGCCAGGCAGGTCAATTGATTCCCAACTTGACCCACCTTGCCTTTTTTGGATAATAAATAGGTGTTGATTTTCAAATAAATACTACACATTTAAAATCCTTTTATCAATAAGAATGTAAGCTCTTTTAAAATTTTTTGAATGAGAAAGGAGAAGGAAGAAATTGTTTTTATTCCTCTCATCAGTCAACTCAACTGCTTTTTAAAATAAACTTTCCATGTAAAGATAAGGCATAAGGCCGTGTTTACATTTAAGGCATTTTGTTCGATTTAAATGCTACACCATGATAAAGTTGAGAAACTGCGTTCTATAGATCATGGTAGACAATTAAATGGGTAAATTGTTGCAATGTAAACGTTGCCTTGCCAATGTGAATAATATAGACGGAAAAGTTATATTCAACATTCCTGACTAATTGAACGGAATAATTTGATTCCTGCCTAGATTCAAATAAGTTTAAAGAGTACTTGTGCGTGAACCAATAATCTATAATTTTTAACAATTAAAACACGTATTAATTGTTAATAAACAAATTATAGTTATATTGTTTTAAATTCGTCTTTATGTTTTAAACAATAGTACCATGGTAGAAGAATATAGGTAGATGCATCAACGCTTGAGAACATTGATATGTCAAAATTTTTAAAATGTTTTATGAAAAATAAGTGGATTTTTAAATGTTTTTTTATACGACGCAAATCAGAGATTGTTATAATATGATTTTTTTTTCAAGAATTTTTACAAATTGTAATAATTTTTCATTCAACATTTTCAATTCCAAAATCGGTTTGATTAGTACCATGATAGAACGCATTGACACAGCTGCTGGGACAATGAACTGTCAAACCAATTCTGGAAGTGAAAATGTTGAATGAAAAATTATTTATATTTGTAAAACTTGTTGAAAAACGGGAATTATAATAAAACTCCGAGTGACGTCGTAAAAAAAAACATATAAAAATCTACGTATATTTGAAAAAACATTTAAAATTTTTTAACATATCAATGTTTCCAAGCGTTGATGCGTCTACCTGTATTTTTCTACCATAATTAGTACATAGTATAAAAGTACATTTACACAAGGTTTGCTCGGGTATGAAAGCCGCCAACCAAATGATAATCCAGAAATAGCCAACAATTATGTAGCGAAAAAGCTGATATGGAGATATAATGTTTTGAAAACTAACATCTACCAAGGTAATATCATGCAAAAATGTAATTTTGCGTCAGCCAGGACAAGTATGAAGATCAACAATATTGCAGGTTATTTTGCTATAATACTGGTAGAGGATTGTCAAACCAAAATTTCAGTCGAATTGGCCTAATTATCATTGCAGGAAATTGCCAGCGCAAGATTTCGCTTTAGTTGAGAATTTATATAGCAGGTATTTTTAAGATTTTGCCCATATTTTTCAGCTGATTTTTCTGAGCTTTGATCGTTAAAGAGTGACTTTAAACGTCATTCGAGGACTACAGAGAAAGTTTTCTTAGGATGTTGAATTTAAAATCAGTATTTTTATAAGTCATAGCTTAAGTCATGATAAATAAAATGTGTCTTCCTAAGATATGTGACATATAACTGTCTTAACATTACAAGGAACGCCGAAAATAATAGATTATTTATTATATTTGTAAAATATGCCACTCGCCACACGTAATAATTTTGAATATGAAACTAAACTTTTTTTAAAATTACACGGTAGAGTGCTTTAGAAAAACGTTGTAATATTCGTTTCAGCAAATGTGTCTACCTTTATTGTTTTGTCATGTGTTTTAGATGGATCAAATATAATTTTAAGTTTTTTTTTTTTGGTTTTTGTTAGAAGGCCAAGTGTCATGGATTTTTAACCTTTATTGTATAGCGCATTAGTATATTCAGTATATTTTATCTGTACATGTTTGTATGGTGCTTCTGGTTGAATAAATCTGGATTAAGCCATGCTTCATGATAACATGAATTAATTCGGATAAAATTTTATATTTAAATGATAAATATAATGAACCTGATAAAAATTTTGCATGTAAACGGATACCAGTGGCGCAATGAACAGATGTTCAACAGAACTCAGCTGATCTCAAAATCCTTAATAGTCTAAACAATAAAATGTTAATAATGCGAAAACACAGAGTATTCGCATACCTTGATTTAAATAAATACGTGTCAATAAAATTTCCGGTTCTTGTCCCACTGTAAAGAGTTCATATGTGTTTGCTTTTTGTTTTTTTTTTTTTTGGCACATTATAAACAATGCCAATCGTTCTACATTTCTCATATATGTATGTATCTATCTACAGAGTAGATATTTTTTGTTTGGAGGCAAAGGCAAATGTGGGTATTTGAGACAAGAGGAAAGTAGATGGGTCTCACATTGGTCATTGTATCCAGTCAATTATAGAGTAGAAGAAGCTGGGTTTTGGTCAAAAAAGAATGGCGCTAAGATGCTAATCGTGATGACGATGGTTCGAATGTGTAGGTATGAATAAGTGTTTTTGGAAGCTTTTTGGGAACTTAATATATTTCCGATTTTTTTTCGAAAGGCTTACATAGCGTTTGCACGAGACAGATTTTTGGAATAATTAACCCTAATACAGTAATGTTCCCAACCGGATGATGATGTTATTAATTTTTTGACATAATCTGTCTACTTTATAGCTCCGTTTTAGAATGTACAAAAGAAAGGACGTTCCCATCTCCAATTTGTGTATATACAATGGATTTATAAATACTCATTGATACAATGAGATGTTGTCAAATGAATAAATTTGAAAAAAAAAAAAAATACAAACACATGAATGCATGACTACCTTTTAATTTCTACCATTTTTGTTATCCAAATTCAAAAGAAAAAATCGTGAAACAGGAACTCAGTTTGGTCTATGTAACCTTTTATCTGTCACAAAACAAATTGTCCTCAATAAGAGCTGTTAATAAATTGCGAAGAAAAACAATATCATTTTTTTTAATAACAATAGGAAAAACTAAACGAAGGATATATTACATCCTAATATAAAAGTTTACAATTTCTAAATATGACGTTCTCTTAGTATGTCTATTGATAATTAATGTAATTTACATTAACTTAATTGTCTTGTTCATTGTAAACGCAGTGTTAGTATACTATTTACCTAAATAAAATTTTCAGTAAATATAGGTTTACACATGGTACAATGAAGAGAAGGTAGGTCAACTTCGAAAAAATTGCAAGTATTGAGGTCTACCTGTTTGGCTTGTAATGTCAGAATTAGTATCAAAACAATAAAAAATCAAACAACTTGTTGCATTTATTTTGAATAAATAATTGAAAACCGCGATAACTGAATGAAAGGTCAACACTTCTTTTCAAAATCATGTACTATATGACTCTAAAGGATTATTTCGCTACAAAAAATCTAGATTTTGTGGATGCATGCGTTGAAATGAACATTTTGAAAACACCCGAATTTGAATGTTTTCTGAACAATTTTTTTGTTATTGAAAAGAAAACACATACATAAACAAAAAATGATGACGTATTAGGCCAAGAAAATAAAAAAATTGAAATCATATGGTAGTTCTGCCCTACCTTGACATCATTGTACCATGGTACAATCATGGTACAATGAATTCAAGGTAGGGCAGAACGTATTTATACCCTACAACACTATGTGTTCGGGGTATTATAAGTTTGATTGGGCCAAAAATTATGTAACACCTCGAAATATTTGTTTCCCACATAGGAAAGTATATATGGATCTTCCTAGCTCGCCGAGCTGAGTCGATCTAGCTATGTATGTCCGTCCGTCCGTCTGTCCGTCTGTCCATGTTAATTTGTAATCACTCTACAGGTCGCAATTATGACCCGATCTTCACGAAATTTTGAATAGAGGTGGGGCTAGGGTCAGAATAGAACCCTATTTCTATTGGAGATAATCGCATAATATTTAGGGGTCGAAATGGACCAAAAACTGAAAAAATGTCGGATTTTGCATTAGCTATACAGGTCGCAATTATAGACCAATCGACGCGGAACTTCGCATGTAGCTAGAGTTTAGGGCGGGGAAGAAGCCTACCAATTTGGGTGGTCATCGGATAATATTTAGCGGGTAAAATAGACCATATCTTTTGTGTTGAAAAAATTCAAAATTTTTCATTGAACCGCGAATATTTTAAATCCCGGCAAAATTACAAAGCCATGACAAGGTTACTTCTGATCATTACATTGATGTTAAGATCCAACAAAACGGATATATAGCGATATTTATGTCTATCAAAGAAGATATGCTTGAAAGATCTCTTATATGTCGAGAACGGCTGAACTGATTTCGACAGTTCTCATTAATTCAGAATGGCCTCTTGGCAGGAAAGAAACAACGTCTAAAAAATCGCATAAAAATATCTCTCTAAAGATGAAAATATTGATTTTGTACAATTTTCTCATATTTTTTTCAATTTTGTCACATTTTTGGCATATTTTCATTTTGAATTAAACATTTGGTAATATTTCTACAGCTAACAAAACTAAGTAGTTAGGATATCAGGATATCATATACAGATCGCATTTATGGCCCGATCCTTACGAAATTTTGCATGGAGATAAGATGAGGGTCAGAATAGAAGCCTACTCTTTTTGGAGATGATCGCCATATATTAGCGGTTGAAATGGACCAAAAAACTGCAAAATTGTCGGCAGGTCGTAATTATCGCCCGATCATCACGCACATTTGAAAGGGGGTTACCGGACATTGCAAAAGCCAAGCAGTTTCGGATGGCCATCCAAAAATATTCAATGTGTGAAATAGTTTGCCAACTTTTGTAGACAAAATACGAAAATGACCATTCCAGTGACTTTTTGGAGAATTCACAAATACAGGAAAGACGCACTTCTGACTATTTCGCTAACGCTGATTTTGGTGGATAATATAGTCAAATGTCTGTATCTCATATATATGCCTTTCAGTCAAAAATCAATTAAAATGTTAATCTTTTGCCGCTTCTGAGAGATTGTAGGTCTTTGGGAAATATTGGTTCCAGATCTAGGAAGACCATTTAAGTGCAACATCTACCAATAAATTGGAAATGAGCAAATTAGTTTAAGTTGCTATTATTCGAAAATTAGAGAACGAAACCTGATGGTTTTCTTTTATTATTTGTCACAATATCTTTTGGAATTCTTTCGAGTATCTCGCCTATATAAACTGTATCGTTTATTATAGTGTTGTAGGGTATTCAACGGTCGGCCCCGCTCGACTGTAGCCTTTGCTTACTTGTTTTATCCTGCCTTTACAAATAACAAAAAAAAAAAAACCGAGCCTATCTATTAAACCCCACACCTCGATGTCAATTCCATTGATTTCCATTTGTGTGCACTTTTCATTTTTTGGTCACAAATTTCGATAATGTTACTTCAATCATAATAATGCTAGACAATGGACCTAATAAATACAACTCTGATTCGAAACAAATTGTCTTGGGTAAACGTCATGTTACTCATGTACAAAGATATAGAAGTGTAAAGATGGGACAAGACAGAGTCAAGGTATGGCAACCCTGTAAAAATACCTCTATTGTTATGATATCGTAACAACATAGTTAGCAATGTTAAGCGATTAAAACCGCTTAGGCCATATGCAATTAACTGGGAAAGTCTATGGAGTAAAATTTTGAAACCCAATTTTCGGATTTTTCAAATTTTTGTTTGTCTTATATTTCTATAAATGGGTTTTTTAAATTAACATGGTCCTGTCATGAGCTGTTATCTGGATAGTATAGACACAAACCATTTGCTCAAAATGCATTTTGTTTAGTCTTTACCATTTTAGGTCTTTGTCATGTATTGGTGTAGGGTTTTATAGATCTCATGAAGTTTCATTTTCTAAGCTCTTACCTATTAGGTCCTCTTGGAAAATTCATCTTTTCTTCTTCACTTCACTTGTTTTTTTTTTTTTTTTTGTTTTTAATCTGTAATCTGATTTATTTTAATTCCCAACAACAAATAGAATAGAATTTCGTATTGCAACCGCTTAAAAGCAAAAACAATGAGGCCAAAGTACATTCAAAACAATCGGGCCCCTATGCTCTGTATGAATGTAATCAACATGTGCAAATATGTGTCATGTTAGCAAATAGTAGTGCCAGCATCATCAAATATCGTCAACCACCACCTCAGCTAGCGGATGACAATTTGCCTCATCAGAGAAACACGTTTTTGCTGCATGTCTGCGGCGATGAACAGACAATATTTGAATGATCAGCGCCTTTGACGTCACTGTGAGTACCGCCGACGCGAAATTGTTGGTTGTGACTAGTTAAACGGGTGTTGGTCTGTCGTACGCCCCCTTTTTTTGGGTGCTTGGTTGTTGTACGGTGTGTTTGTGTATTTAGCTTTTAAAATCAACGCTCAACATAAACAAAACAAGGCACAAAGTGAAAACAAGAGAAAACAACGACAAAATTAAAAAAGAAAAATTATTTAATCTTTGGCAACAACAAAACAAGTGGCCAAAAACAAAACGAGAGGATTCTGATATTAAACGATATACGAGTCATCCCAAGTATTAGTGCTGCATATAGGATATGATCACATTAAAAAATAGTGTTGCCATGTAATTTGAAGGTAATTTAAAGAGACCATTTAGATAGTGATGTATAGCTCATTTACATTAGCATCATTCAGCTGTTGTGTTTGAGAGAATGTCGTATTTATTGGCTTAAGGCTATATCGATATGTTATTTACATATGTAGTGTCAAATTTTACATATGTAGTAGTTGGGCACATCGTGTGATACATGGACGACATTTATGCTATGAAATACATGAGTAAAAAAAGTGTTGTTTGTTTGTTTGTATAATATGATCTCAATGTAAAATCGAATGGGTTGACAATATACAGGCATGTCACAAAATCGTATCGAAATAGTTTGAATTTCGCAATTCAAAATCGTAAAATTTTGTTTTAGCTTCTGCAGATTTCGTACGATTTAGTGAACTACGAATTCAGTGTAAATGTGGCAACATTATATATTCAATATGGTAACATTAGGGGAATGAAAGATTTGAAATCCAATGTTAAATCGAAATATTTTTGCATCTGAAAAGTGGAAATATGTAGTCTGTGCCAGAACACATCATTAGAAAACATTGTAGAAGTATAACTTGCGAAAAATATTCTGTTAATGGGAATTAATTCTTGTGACATGCCTGATAATATAACACCAAACAAAAACAATATGGCTTACCGGTTTATTTGCTCAAGCTCATGCATTATTCACACTGCACGTGAAATTCAGATTGAATAGTACTCGAAGTGGAAATCCAGCAAATTTGCGAAATCCATTGCATATCCATCAATTCGTCAATGTGGTGCAATAAAAATACGTTTGCCTTTTTACCGAGTTCAGTAAACTCATCCCATTTGGAGTAGATGTTTTAGATCGACTCGATTTCTAAATCCAACTTTCAAATCCTACTTGTTTAGATTAGTTCTATAAAATGTCAATCAGCTGATCTTTGTTTACGTAATGACAATTACAGCCACAATATTCGCATATACATGGAAATATTTTCTGGCTCCTAGAATCTCTTCTCCAACAGATGATGAGCAATTACGAGTTTGTTTTTGTTTCTTGGGATTAATACGCTGACAAATTATTATGAAATATATAGTTTACAACTTATATTTAATAAAAGGCATATTTTTCCATCTTTTCTGCATCCATATTATCAATTTTTTAATAATAGTTGTGTTCCAGTACTTTTTTAGTAGTAAAACTAGCAGACGAGAGAACAGTTCGAAATGTCATTCTCATTTAGGTTTGCTCAAAAAATAAGGGAACGGAAAATTAGCAGAAATGCGATAAAATGTCAAAATTCAATATTCCAAAAGTAAACAGCCTAAATCGGACTGGTGAAACCTTACTGAAAAGAGCGCCAACATTTAAAAAATGAGTATTGAAGACGATAAGTTAAAATTAATAATTTATAATAATAATTAATAATCTGATTCCTCATTCAGCCAGTCCTCTTCACTGCTGGAATCATCCAAAAGTGAATACATCAGTTGCTCCATATTTTCTCTTTTTGTTTCTTGCACGACAAATATTAGTTTTTCCTTTAGTTTTCAAGTTGATCATTTTCTTTATTGAAATGTATCAATACATTTTTCAACCTTGTTAGACCTGCCAATTAAATGTCAAATTTACAATATGCACATTTCTGCTCGGCCAAATTCATGTAGCTAAAACAAGCAGAAATGTGCACCACTCAGCGCCATTTTTTTCTCGAGAGAGCAGCAAGTTTTGCTAGTTTTTGGAGTACGGGAACGCGTTGTAGCAGAATTAGTGCTAATTAGTACTAATTTGCAGGTTCTGGAACACAACTAATATTTCTAGTTTTTCAAAGGCAAAAATATTTCGATTTAACATTGGATTTCAAAAAAAATCGGAATTTTATATTGCCATGCAAAACATACGATTGCATGAGTTTACCTTCTCTTTTCTATGTTTAGTTTCCCACTACAAATCCACAGTGCTGTCACTCGATTGCAAAAGACGTCTCATCGATATTCTGTGTTAAAAATACCATCAGAATTGAACGTACATTTTTCATGAATTAAATGAGTGATACTATGATGTCAATGTTTCTCATCTATTGGGTATTTTCAATTATTTTTTTTCCGAAAAGAAAACAAACTACCCCCACCCCCACTGGTGTGCTTTTTTCTTTGTTTTTTTTTTTTTTTTACAAAATATTGTTGACGTTGGACTATTATTGTACCTGCATTGATAAACAATTGTTTTTGTGGTTTCAAATAGACGTTTGTATCTTTTGTGGTTTTAAAATAGACCAATAGCAACTACAAGAAAACGAAACATGATTAAAAAAACGTTTTGTTTGAGGTCGATGGTATCATTGAAAATGGATTTTCGCCTAGGTGGATGGATGAATTGTTTTGTTTATTTACGTTATCGAGATACAATCGTGATTGCGATAAATGCAAGCAAAAAAAAAAAAAAAACAACAACAACAACAACAACAACATCCTCAACACGCCATGTTTAGTCATAATTTTCATGTTATTCACGTGACATGTGAGAATATGCGTGAATACCTTGAATATGGTTGAAATTAATTGGAATTTCAAAATTTACTTATTGAGAATAATAAATGTATCCGGCCAAGCATATCAAATGAAAGGTCTTGGGAATTGCTTACTGTATCCAGTACTGAGTCAAATGCAAAAAAAAAAAAAAAATATATACTCAAATAACCATTCACGGAAATATTTGCTTGTATGGTTTTGCACACGAACCATAAATAAATGTTATTTTGAAATTGATTTGACAAGAGGAAAATTTATGAAAAAAAACTGTAACGAATCTAATCACTTGAATGTATTTCACATGAATGAGTTCATATTCCAGCAGAGTTGTCAAATAACGTGACCATATTTTCGTTATCTTATCATATCTTATCTTTTAGCTAATGGTAAATAAATAATAATTGAAATTTATTGAGTTTTATGTATACATACATAAACAAACGAGTGTCGAGAGTGAAAATAAGTAATCAACACCAAAACTGTAAACGCGGTTATTGTGAATGGATGCTTTGAACGAAAAGTAAGCGAAGAGAAAAAATATTGGATAAAGACTACATAATATCGGACAAGAAGGCTACTTTTGACCACAACAGTCGACAAGTATTTATATGAAAGTTACCCAAATACGTTGACAATTGAAACTACTTATTTTTCGTGTATGGAAAATATAAATGAAAAAATACAAAAAATGTGAATGTTTGTAATTGGAAAATATTACAATGGGACGAATTTAAAACGTTATTATTTGGTGGATTTCAAGATATTGACCTAACATAAACATTTTATGTTTACGAAGTTGCATGGTAGAAGAATATAGGTAGACGCGTCGACACAGCTGCTGGGACAATGAACTATCAAACTAATTTTAGAATTGAAAATGTTGAATGAAAAATTATTTAAATTTCTGAAAATTGTTGAAAAACGTGAATTATAATAGCCTCAGAATGACGTAGTATAAGAAAACATATAAAAATCTACTTATAGTTGAAAAAACATTTAAATTTTTTGACATATAAATGCTCCCAAGCGTTGATGCATCTACCTGTATTCTTCTGCCATGCGAAGTTTAACATTTGTGTACGCTAAGCCGAATTGTTGGTAACGCTATATTGCACAAAAATGTATCGAAATAAAAATGCTAATACCATGTTCTCATTGCAGAGCAAACAAAATACCATGAGGCAGAGAACATGGCATAAGAACATCACAAATCCCTAAATAAAAATACTTTGAATTCAGGCCACATTTACATGTATAGTAATAGCTGTCGATTACCATTAATTTGACGGCGGAAACATGCGTTTTGTATTAAAATTAATGAAATTCGATTATTTTTCATTTCCATAAATTTTTTTTATGTTATGTTTTTATGTGTTTGTTATAAGTGTCTACTTCAATTCAGTAATTATTAAAATTAAAAATCGAAAAAACCCACGCAATATAATTTCGTTTAATCAAACACGTGATAATCGATTAGACTAGACGAGTTTTTATTGATATAATAAATAGATGTTGGCGATGACATGCATAAAAGTTAAAAAAAAATACATTTTTGAGAAAACGAAATCGACGTTTTTTTTTTTGAATTAATGGAGTGACAAAAGAGAAACTGTATAAAGAAACACTTTTTATACCATAATCCTATATCCTTATGTTTTAAAATCATTTTCTCATTCGTTATATTCGAGTTTTGAGAATTTTTTTTAAGAAAAAGGAAAGGTATAGCTTTAGTGTTCAAGAATATTTTTAAAATATATACATGCGGATATAAACACTAGAAACAATAATCGTGGATTTTCTAAAAATATTTTTGAAGAAACCTATTGAAAATCAAACCAAAAATTCTGAATTTTTTAGATTCCTCAATTTTGAAATTTTGTTGTTTATGCTTTTAGCCCACCTCCTCTAAGCTAAAGTCGTGAAAAAGAATTCTATAATCGCGATATTTTTAAATATGAGCTTTTGATATTTAAATCAGAAGCATCAGAACCTGCTATATGCTATTGGTCTGTTCCAGAGCTGCAAAAATGAACAATTATTTACCACAATAACCAATTTTCCCTTTATGATATCAAACAAGGTAGAATTTAGAAGGTAAAGTCATGCAATCATGTGTTTACAATTTTTTCAAAATTATTCATTTGACAACATCTCATTGTCAAAAGTTATATTAATAAATCCATTGTATACACGGAAATCAGAAATGGGGCCCTGTTTTTTATTCAGAGAAATTTGACAAGGTAAATTACAGAAAATGCAGAGATGGATAGCCTTATTTGAAATGACTTTACCTTCTTAATTTTACCATGGATATCAATAAAAATTGTAAAATTTGCACCATTTTTAAAAAAATGTTCATTCTCTTTTATAATCTCAATTTGGTAGTAGTTTTTTTAAATTTTTTGCATCTTTTCGTTCCCGTTCTATCTGGGCAATCCACTTAACAATTCTCTCTTTCATTACCCTGTACCATGGTAGAAGAATACAGGTAGATGCATCAATGCTTGGAAACATTGATATGTCAAAAATTTTAACATGTTTTTTTCAAAAATAAGTAGATTTTTATAAGTTTTCTTATACGACACGAATCGGAAGTTGTTATAATCTGCATTTTTTTTAAATGTCTGCTAATTGGATGAACTTTTATTCAAAATTTTCAATTTTAAAATTGGTTTGACAGTTCATTGTCCCAACAGCTGTGCCGATGCGACTACCTGTATTCTTCTACCATGCTCTGTACGATGGCTGAGGTTATGTGTTGCCTTGTCGCTACTGGTTTTTGTTTACAAACTTGATTTTTCTCCCAATGACAGCTGATAGGTTCTACTTCCTCTTTCTTTGTAAATTCGGTTAATAGTTGTGAAATCAACGGAAATTAAGATGAAAAACAGTTTAAAACAGTAAGTTTTATACCAAAATATAATTCGTGAGGCGGCAAAAAACATGTGTGTAGGAGTCGAGATTCTAACTTTGTGGAGCACTAACAATAGTTGTGTTCCAGAACCTGCAAATTAGTACTAATTAGCACTAATTCTGCTACAACGCGTTCCCGTACTCCAAAAACTAGCAAAACTTGCAGCTCTCTCGAGAAAAAAATGGCGCTGAGTGGTGCACATTTCTGCTTGTTTTAGCTACATGCATTTGGCCGAGCAGAAATGTGCATATTGTAAATTTGACATTTAATTGGCAGGGCTAACAAGGTTGAAAATGTATTGATACATTTCAATAAAGAAAATGACCAACTTGAAAACTAAAGGAAAAACTAATATTTGTCGTGCAAACAACAAAAAGAGAAAACATGGGGCAACTGATGTATTCACTTTTGGATGATTCCAGCAGTGAAGAGGACTGGCTGAATGAGGAATCAGATTATTAATTATTATTATAAATTATTAATATTAACTTATCGTCTTCAATTCTCATTTTTAAATGTTGGCGCTCTTTTAAGTAAGGTTTCACCAGTCCGATTTAGGCTGTTTACTTTTGAAATTTTGAATTTTGACATTTTATCGCATTTCTGCTAATTTTCCGTTCCCTTATTTTTTGAGCAAACCTAAATGAGAATGACATTTCGAACTGTTCTCTCTTCTGCTAGTTTTACTAGTAAAAAAGTACTGGAACACAACTAATATATTGTGGAGTCAACGAATGATTTTAATGATAAATTAAAAAATGGTATATTTAAAAGTCATCTTCTTCTCTTAGGAAATTGAGAGAAATAAATAACACGTCCCCCAATACTAATGTCTCCGTGTGCCGCTACTTACTTCCTACTGAAAATACTCACTAGGGATTCTTCATAGGAAAAAACATTTTTGTCTACTCTTTGTCAGTACTACTGTTGACAAAGTCAAAGAAAGCCAATAGTTATTCACTATTCTGTTTGTTTTTCTTTTATAAATTACTAGCTGGCCCGGTCCGCGTTGCCGGCCCGTAGTTTTAGTCTTCAATGCAACTTGTGTATAGCATAATATTTCGCAAATCTGGCTCATAAAGGTGAACACATTTTAACATAAATATTGATCCGACTAAATAGAAATAAATACCTATTTAAAGAGGGCAAAATAATTTCTGAATAGTCAAAGTTAATTACGTTTTTACACCCATTACCATAGCACCTCAGATTTAGAGTCCCTAAGAAGTCTATGTTCAAAGACCTAAAATGGTAAAGACTGGACAAAATGCATAATGGAAAAATAGTTAATGTGAAAAATATATAGATGCGCTGATCACAACAGTGACATGTTAGCATAAAAATTATATTTACAGAGCAATTTTAAGAATAAAATTTTCTGTAAACCAAAAATTTGAACTAAAAATTGCATTTCACTGACATTTGAATATTGCATTTGCTGTTAAAACAACTTAACATTGGTGATTATGTTGTTATGATATCGTAGCAACAGAGGTATTTACACCTGGTGACAATATTTTGACTCTGTCTTGTCCCATCTTTATACTTCTATGTCTTTGCTATGTTCTTGTTCATAGTAAAATTCAATGACGAATCAACAATGCCCATGTTGTTGTCCGCCAATCGGTAAAAATCACTATAGATCGGCGGCCCTGGGGACTATATGGGGACTATACCAAAATTTTTACCTATATTGACATTTTTCTGTAAGATGGTTCTCTACTCACAAAATAGCCTAAATATAGCAAAATCGATTGGAAAATGTGGTGAAGACCCTCGAAATAGAAAAGCGAAGATGCCAAATAAAGGCCAAATCAGTTGAAAAACGTGGCCAAGACCAAGGTCATAGCTGATGTGAAAGTGGACTTGGGAATACTCCAATGTGGGGACTTTACGTAAATAAATTCCGATGTGGCAATTATCTGTATGATGGTTCCCTACCCCAGGATAGCATAAATACAATTTTTAGCCAAATCAATTGATGAATGTGGTCAAGACCAAAATGGGCTCTACTCTGAAAATTTAAAATTTTATGTGAATAGGTTCTCTACCCCCTTAGGAACAAAGATGCCAAATAAGGCAAATAAGGTTTGGAAAGAATTTCTGGAAGGATAGAAATCCTTTTCTTATTAAAAGTCCATTCGCTCTACTATTTTGCACCCTTTAAATTTGGCATTTTACTGATTGTACTCCCAAAGAATTTTGCATTTTGAGCTCTCATTGAAAGATTATTGTCACATGAAAGAAGTAGTTCCACGCTTTTTCTGTCATTTTTGTTTGTTTAAATGTGTTCGCATCTTCTAGCTGAACCACGATGTAGGCACTGGAGTTGAAAGGTAAATGTCAGTTAACGTCCTATTTCCCACTTATTTAATTTTTTTTTTTGTTTTCTTTTTGTGAAAAATTATTCTTTATTTTGTCCACAAAAAATTCTCCGAATTCAATATGATAATACAAATTGAAAAAAGAAGAATAACAAATTGAAAAAATCTTCAACTTGTTCGCTGATTTTTTACAGCAAATGTTTAAAGATCCTTACAAAGTTTATCAATAGAATGTACTATTATTTTAAAATTCGATTCCATTGATTTTTTTTTTTTTTCGTTTTTTCCCCGATTTGAGAATTTTTGCAATGAGATCTCTTTTTCGTGATTTTTTAGCGATTTTGAAAAAGTAATTATCTTTTAACTTTGGTATGGCCGCGTTAAATTATTTCGATATCATCTATTCCGTTTCGTCACCACATAATTCGGTACTACACTTCCATGTAACCCGCCATCAATTTCAGTTCTTAAGAAATCAAGTCAATTAAATAAATTGGTATTAATATTCAAATTCAAAAATAAAATATAAAAAACACTACAAATGTACATTAGAAAAAAATAATTCAAAATTGAAAAAAATCATGCAAAATAAAACATTACTATTGTACATTTCAAAAGTCAAAATGAAAATGTTAATATATCACATTTTTACGCGCTTTTTTTGGATATTATCCTTTTCGGAAAAGAGACAATTCCGAATTTGTATGAATCGTTAAAATCTGTCCAGCGGTTCTTAAGTTATAAGCGTAGTAACTAACACAACTTCCTTTTATATATATAGATTTTTGTTATGATTCGCAATACGGGGTATTCTACGCAATAAATTTTGAAATTATAAGAATATATTAAATCGGTGTCCAGCTTTACGTTCGTTGACTATCAGTGGACATTTTTCATTTGATGATTGCCTTGGAATAACACTAAACCAAGAATACCTAATGTTTTTATTCACCAACAGGTATTTCAAAACAATTTGTAAGTAATATAGGGGATCGTGTCACGTGTTCCATGTCGCGAGTAAACGTGTTATCATTCATATCTTCAGTTTATGGCTCCTTTAGATTTGTTCCTTTTCCTTTCTTTCAAATATGTATTTTTTGCAAGTAGTTTGTCTACACGTGTCACCATATAATGAGTGTGTGTGTGCGCGCGTACACAAACATACGTAAGTGTGTGAGCTTTAACAAGTAAAAAACATTAAGTTCGGCCGGGACGAACTTTTCATACCCTCCACCTTAGGGTAAAGGAAACATTTTTATATAAAAGTATCTGAATTCAAGCGTGTTTCACTTTAAACTTCATATACCAGTAGGACCGTTTGCATAATGCAGTTAAACCTTTTAAAACCATAAAGTGAGTAGGGCCATTATATGGGGTCATATCAAAACGTGGACATACACATGCAATGTTCCGCTACAACCCATTACGAACACGCCACACAAGCTAGAACCGATTATGATCCACAAATACCAATATATATATATATATATATATATATATATATATATATATATATATATATATATATATATATATATATATATATATATATATATATATATATATATATATTTATTCAGGTTCAGACCTTTAAGAGGGCTATCAACACCTAATTAAATGTCATAACGCTATCACCTGGCCTAATCACCTGCGAAAGCTCAATACAAAATATTTTCCTAGGTATGTTTGTTGAAACAATTAACAAAACCAGTGGGCAATAAATAGGAGATATGGGGAAAACGAATAGTTTCGAATTAAATTAAGCGGTTAAAGCTGTTCTGAACTGGTATACACACGATTAAGCATTGTGCTGATATAACACGAACTTGTTTATTGTATTCATAAGGGATTGGAATTTTGAGAGTTTTGAATATAAAAACAACTGAAATAGAGGGCATGCAGATTTGTGTTCGTGATAGTAATAGCAATAGCAATATTTTTCCGTATAATATTTAAAAATAACCTACAAATTTTGATTCATGCAACTTCCTACCTCTAAAAGTTTTGTCGCTGACGTAAAATGTCTCTATTTCATGCAAAAACGTGATGAATTTTAATTTGAAAAATAATAATTTCTAAGAATTTTCTCAGAATGAATATCGAAAAAATCATGTTTTGAAACCGGATACTTTTTTGTTCTGATTTGTGGCGCACATTATTTCATTATAAATCGCAATCGAATACTAAATGAAAACGTGATGTTTGTTTTGTTCTCGCTAAAGTTGTTTTTCGTCGAGATTTATTGGTAAAAAAGGCAAGAAAATAAACAAAGCGAAAATAATATTTAAATTTCTTTGCAAATTATTTTTGTGGTTGTATTTTTTTCGGGGTAATTTGATTTGATATATTTTTTGAATGTGGAACAAT
This sequence comes from Musca domestica, assembly GCF_030504385.1. Classification (NCBI taxonomy): domain Eukaryota; kingdom Metazoa; phylum Arthropoda; class Insecta; order Diptera; family Muscidae; genus Musca; species Musca domestica. The sequence goes on along the minus strand of NW_026712329.1, from coordinate 6,366,023 downwards.
GATTGAACTCGAGTTCATTGGAAGTTGAATGTAAGAGTCACTGTATTTTTTATTTGGATTTGAATATTTTTAAGGCATCAAAGCTTTGATTATAGATTTTTTTAGAATTTTGAATTGGTATTTTGTATTTCACTTTCGGATAATGGCGAATTATAAAAAGAATTTGTTTGATGATCTTCGGATTGTCATGGATTCTATGGATTATCGAGGAATCGCTAAAAAGATTTTTTTCGAAAAAAAAAAAAAAATTGAGCAATAATTATTATTATTTATTTATAATTGGATTATTTATTTTTTTAATCGTATTATCTTCGGATAATCTCACAGTTTTTGAAGAAGTTTTAGCGAGACTATCGATGGGTACATCAAACCATTAAGATTTTTTTTAAATAAGTTTTTGTAAGAGACAGTCTTCACATCGAGGTTTCCAAAAATATTTTTATTGGATATTATGGATGTTTTAGGATCGTTATTGTTTAAGAAGACTTTATTTTGTACCAAACTAGTTTGATAGGACTTTAAACATAGGACTTTTTAACATTTTTTTGGGACTTGTATTTTTTGCTTTTTATTTAATGTTTAAGGAACGGAGAGACTTACATCGTGGACTTTTTTGAGCTAGCCTTGTATATTTCTAAAGTATACTTTTAGGGGCAATCAAATAATTAAACAAATCGTGAAACTTTATTATATCGTAAGGTTATGTATTATGTGCAGATGACTGATGACCTATATGAGCAATTTTGTGTGGATTTAAATTGCCAATTTCATTGGATATACATCAAACAACGTAATATTTAAAAATTATTTCAGATAACTTTCGACTTTATTTGGTGGTTTAAACGTATTTTTTTTTTGGAGTCTACAGACATAGCATCGTGGATTTCCAGTATCAATAATTAATAGTAAATAAATAATAATAAATATAAAAAAATAATAAAACATATTGTTTACTTATTAATACAAGTGGTTGCTTTGTTTATTATTAATATTATTATTATTGTTGTTGTTGTTTCTTTTTGCAACCGGCAATATTCTATATACATACACATATACCAAATATTGCCAGTTATAATATTCAAGAGTCATAAACAAAACAATCGATGTCGCCTACGTAGTGGAAATGTTTTCATTTTCATCACTGTGTAGCCACATATTTACATATTTGCCTCTATATCGCATTTATGTAGGAATGTCTGTATATATAATTTCCTGTAACCCCTTTAAACCCCAACAAACTACCCGAAGAACATGGTATGGCTTGTGTGTGTGGGTTATTGTTTTGTATTTGTTCACATGACACTTCGTTTCTATCGTCGTTCGTCCGCTCATTCGTTTATCATGCCAATTCACATTCGTAAGCCTCTCCCATCCCCTCCAAAAAAACATACAACTGCTGCAAAAACGTGTGCACGTGTCGTAATCGTGAAACGTTAGTACTTGACAACAACACTCAAAACATCGATAGATAGGTTGCGTTGACGCCAACGATGCGTCGGCAAAAACGACTCAAGCTAAACAATCGAAACAAAAAACAGGCAAACGAACACACACTGAACTATGGCTCTTTGGTGGCGAAAAGAATTTGTGTCGTGTGTATACTCTCTCATGAGATTTTTAAACAAAACACACACATATATATACTCGCACGCACACACTCGCATTCGTATATCAGATTGAGGCGGTGTCGTAGATTAAGTTACGTGAAATTGTATACTCTCACACTGCGCTCACTTTTTGGCTTCGAAAACTATACACTCAGCGAAACATGTGTTGTGTTGTAAGTGTATCGTATGTTAATAACATCGTGTTGTTATTGTTGTTGTAGCTTATGTATGCAATCAAGTTTGTAGATATAACCACACTTGGCTTATTAATCATTTTCCAAAGCGTGAGTATGGTGATGACGTTTATCGCAGTTTAGTTGTTCGTTTCGTTCGTTCGGCCGGCGGTAGTTCGTTCATTCGTGTAGCTGTATTTGGCGACCTTTCTTGATTTGTTTTGTAATTCATGTGAATGTGTGTGTATGTGTTTGATACCCAACAGGTGCAATTGTATAACACATTATGATTGTTTTGTATTTCTAAGTTTTACTCGGCATGATTGTAAAATGTTTGGAAATGCCGTAATTAAAATATAATTTACCTAAGCTGTATGAGGAAATTCTTGAGATTATAATAAAATTGAGTAAGCAGGGCACAGAATTCCAGTAGGGAAAGGAAAAAAAGTCCGACTATGTGATACTCAACAGCAGAGTTAGTGTAGACTCTACACTGTAGAGTCAGGCAGAAGGCCTCTCAATTTTGTTATTCTCTGAGAAAATTCTGCTCATTCAATACACGCGTGCCTGTTTTTGCTCTACGCAACTGTGGCCCGTTCTTATCTTTCCTTTATAGTCCACTTTTGTTATCCCTAACTTCAGGAAAAGTAAAGGATCAAGTTCACATATCGGGTTTTCATTATTACATGTATCCGTTAAAATAGATGATTTTTTACAGAGTCATGTCATGCTTTTTGTAAAAGTAACTGGTAGTCACTGCAATTTTTACAATGGCATCATTATTTTAGTTTAAAAATAATAAACAAAACGATTTTTTAATCAATTTCGTGAAATAAATCTATAATTCAGTTCTTCAATATAAAACAAACGATTAGCGTTATCCATATGTATACCCTCCCCCATAGTATGGAGGGTATATTAAGTTTGTCATTCCGTTTGTAACACATCGAAATATACTTTTTAGACCCCACGAAGTATGTATATTCTTGATCAGCATAACATTCTATGTCGATTTAGCGATGTCCGTCCGTCTGTGGAAATTACTCTAGCTTCCGAACGAAATAAAGTATGTTTGCAGGACTTTTTTTTATTGAAAATGGGCCATGTAGGTCCATGTTTTGGTATAACACCTATATAATGGTACCTCCCTATTTTCGGTATTTGGGTGATTAAAGCGACATTATTCAAATTTGGTATTTGAAGTTCCAAATGGATACTTCAGTTTTTGACAGAAAATTGTCTGTGCAGGTCTACGTCTTCGTATAGCCCCCATGTAACGTAACCTCCCGATATTCGATATTTTGATGATTTTAGCGATATTTTTCAACAGAATTGTTTCAAATTTAGTATTTAAAGTTCGTAATGAATACTACAGCCTACGAAAGAAAGTTGTCTGTACAGGTCCACGTTTTGGTATAGCTCCATATAATGGCACCTCTCTATATTTTTTGATGATTTTTGCTACATTATTCACCGACTTTCGCATTTAAATATTGTAATGGCTATATGTAATAAGCGGCCTATGCAGAGTGACCCTCTTTTGATTAAATTATGTTTTTCTGATGCAAATAGTTCCCGCTGTGATCGAAAAAGTACATATATAATTTACTCATGTGTTACACAACTTAAACGTCGTTCGTGTATCACACGATGTGTGCAACTTCTACATTTGGAAAATTTGACATTATATATGTAAAAAAATTCAAGTGCACGTTTATGTCAAATGAAATCCAATGCCTTTGGGAGGCGATTCTATATGGCATATTTCCATTCCGTAAATTGACAGTTTAAACCACTCGAAATAGTAAGTGTAAACGTACTTTAACACAATGGCGTATAAGTGTTGCCCAACGTATACGCATGATTTTTTGGGACAATTTTCATGAAAGTCTATTTTTTGCGTCTGCGTTACCATGCAATTAAATAATCATTTCCATCTTTGCATTTTCTATAATTTACCTTGTCAAATTTCATTACATAGAAAACAGGTTCCCATCTCGGATTTGTGTATGTACAATGGATTTATAAGTATACATTTTGACAGTAAAATGTTGTCAAATGAATATTTTTAAAACAATGTAAACATATGATAACATGACTTTACCTTCTTAATTCTACCATGCGTCTGAGTTAGCCAATCATAAAATTCCAAGATTAATATCAGTAATTATTTCGGATTTTAATTAAAGGATAAACAATGGTATATGATTGATGTCACAACGTATACGCATATTACTCTAAGGCCGTTTCCGGAAAAAATAACTGAGCTATACTCTTTTGTGAAAGAATGAGACAACCATGTTTATGTGCTGTTGCAACGTATTCGCGCCGGTGTATGACATTGAAAACATTACACAAATTTAGTGAGAGAAGTGGATTAAAACTGAATTTCTGTAGCCCAAAGCCAACTACTACTATAAATGTCAAAATAGCAACAATTTTTTCAAAAAAAAAAAAAAAAAAATCTTCTATTTATTAATAGGACTTATTCGAGCTATGGGCCAGTGTGTAGTTTTATTTTTGTTTGGAATTTCGCAGTTGAAAAATTGTATCTTCTGGGAATATAAAAAAATTAAACGTCAAGTTATTTTAAAAATTAACTATCATCAACGGTTGTTAATATTGTACAAATTTTCGAAAACGTGAAACACCTTCAGCAATGCCTTCTAGAGAAAGAAATAAAGGTTTTCTGATAATTTAGCAAAAATATCACCAATTTTCTAAACCCTTAATTGCTCATCCATAACAGTCCTTGAAATTTTTGCGACCCCCCTCGTATCATGCTCTCTTATTAGTAAGCCCATAACACAGCTGCAAAAGATTTCCCCATATGTGTTTAACCTTTTATTTGTATTTATTTAATACTAATTCATATCATTTCAATACTGAACGCCGTGATTGTTTATGGAACGGGGATAAAATATTCCATTGCATGTTATTGTTATTGTTGAGTCTGTCTGTCAATAAATTGGATTTTTTACATTTTGCTTATATTTTATTTATTATTTTTTTTTTTTTTTGATTAATCAAATTAAGTCATAAAGATTTTAAGGGAAATGTTGGTGTCTTTTTTGAAAAATAATTTAATACAATTTCTGATGCAAGTACTACATACTTCCGAGGACCATCGAATATGGGATTTTAATTTCTATTAAAATGTTACGTGATTTGCTAACATTAGTTACATTGGAAATATAGACCCGTAAGCAGCATGACCGTTGTGCTACTAAAGTATACATTTTAACACTTTTATTTCTATTAAAATGTTACGTGTTTTGCTAACATTAGTTACATTGGAAATATAGACCCGTATGCAGCATGACCGTTGTGCTACAAATGTATACATTTTAACACTATTTACGGCTTTGCTACTTGTGATACTTTTTCGTGTTGATACCAAATGGACCACTTTCTGAATTTTTGTGCAAATTGTTGGTACTTGGTACCCCTTTTATTAAAAAGAAGTAAAAAGCTATTAGTTCGGCCGGACCGAACTTTGAATACCTTCCACGCAATTTTCAAAAATATAAACTCCGTTAAAAATTCTATTAAAATCTTAAAAATACCGAATGTAGCCTTAATATTCTATAGGACAACGTGGACTTGCATCATAGAAATCATAAAAATACCTAATATAGGAAGGTACTACTATATGTGGCTATACCAAAACGTGGACCTGCACAGAGAATTCTGTGTCATAGGCTGTAGTATCCATTACCAAATACCAAATTTGAAACAATTCCGGTGAATAATGTCGCTAAAACTCAAAAATACCGAATATCGGGAGGTACCGTTATATGGGGGCTATATTAAGACGTGGATCTGCACAGACAATTTTCTGTCTTCGGCTGTAGTATCCAGTACGAACTTCTAAAACCAAATTTGAAACAATTTCGGTGAATAATGTCGTTAAAATCTCTAAAATACCGAATATCGGGAGGTACCGTTATATGGGGGCTATACCAAAAGGATCCACGTTGGCCCATTTTCAATACCAAAAGTCCTGCAGATATATATATATACATTTGAGTACAATTTTATCAACCTACTTCATTTCGTTCGGAAGCTAGAGTGATTTCCATAGACGCGCGGACACCGTTAAATCGACATAGAATTTTATGCTAATCAAGAATATATATACTTTGTGGGGTCTAAAATGTATATTTTTTTGGTCTTCTCACCGTAAAATTTTTCATGTCTGAGCCTTTAATATTAAACGTAGACTCTTCCCTGAATAAAATATTTTTCCATTGAGCTGGATTGCAATTAATATTATCGTTTCCGAAAGCCATCCCAGCGTTCCGATTTTTTTCAGATATAAATGGCTTTTTTGATGGCTTACGGGCATGCAGACCAGCTGCCACTACTCGTCTACGCACTGATCTCGAGCTTATATCCAATCATAGCTCTCTCACCAATCCAGTTGAACTCTTAAATGGTTGTTTTTTTATTTCTCTTACAATTTGTTGTTTAGAACGGGCTGAAGTTATCACGGCCTTCATCCGTTATAGACTGTTACTACTGATTCAGTTTCTTAAAACTGACTTAGTATACGAGAAATCACAGAAATATTTATGAAATATTTCTCGGAAATCATTTTCTGCAATAGTTAGTTTTCATAGACACTGATAATTTACTGTTTTATTCATGTACTGTATTTGCTCCTAGCCATTTTTATACTTTTTTGGGTAGTACTTAAAAAACGAAAACAAACACGTGTTGTTATAAAAAAAACTTCTCAAAAATGATTTATGACAAGTGAAATTGTTGAGGGAAGGAAAACGCGATAAATATAACAGTAACCACAACTGAAATTGCAGCGATCATATGAATGTACAACAGAGTTGCTTTTGTTTTGTCCACGAAAAATAGGGTTAATTGACTTTACCATACATTTATATAAAAATGAATTTTGTTTTTTTGTTTTAAGTTTTTAAAAAGTGAATTAAGTGCCTAATTTGTTTTCTTAATTTTTACAAAATTTACAGGGCCTTCATTCTCCTTGTAATTTCAGTTACTTTAGTTTTGGCCACCAGTGTATGTGTGTGGGACGTTGTAAACGATCCAGAGGATTTTATTAATGGATTCAAACTATTCAAAACAAATCAAAACCAAAATCATATAAAGTTTTCTGGCACAACGCTAGATATTAAAAAAAAAAAAAAAAAAAAACAATAAAATGTTGCCTCATAGTAGTGCTTGCGCTAAACGTGATATTTGGAAGTTGAGGTTAGTCGACTGTGAATTAGAGGACTGGAATCCAAATAAAGATCTTATAAAAGGTGCCGAAGAGACGCCACAAAATAGAAATATTTACAAAAATAAATGTTAATCAATAACAATTTACTGTAAAAGCAATTATATATTGAAAGAATAATAATACAATAATAATACATATAAATGTATTGTATTTTATGTTTTATATTGTTGTTTTCTTTGTAATAAAAAGTAAAAAAAATGTACCACTTTTTCAGAGGCTATGTGACACTTTTTTCAAAAATTATAAATTTTAAACTTTTTCAGTAGCCACGTCGTCACGAAAAGTCGAATTTCTGGAAAATTCTTGTGAAATACAACCCCTTCATCTCTCCTCGCTAAACCTTCATTGTCACCTTCTCATAAATTGCTTTAATTTTAGTTTATGAAAATTATTTATAGCTTTCAAGTCATAAAGAAATTTTTAAGCGAAAAGTTCAGGTTATAATGCACAATCGTATCATATTGTCCAAATGTCAAACAATGACACTTCGCAAGGCGCCAAATTTTAAAAATTGCTTTCTATTTGCAACTCACTTTAGGTGTTGCCAATTTTAATGACATTTTCTAAGAAATTCTTGTGAAGCTAATAACAATTTAATTTATTGGCAATTTCTCATAAATTGCCATTATTTAAATTTATGACAACTATTTATAGCTTCCAAGTCAAAAGCAAATTTCCCAACTATACGCAACTGTACAGAAGCGTGTGTGTATGTGTGTGTGTGTGAATAAATGTGTATTTCTGTGTGCCTCGAAGTGATGGCTGCCACTGAGTAACTGGTTAGTTGGCTGGATGACTGTCTGGCATTCAGACTGACGACTGATGATCTTGATGTCATTGTCTCAAGTGTTTTTGAGTTATTTTTAATTTTCAACAACAGCAACAGCAATAACTACTGAAAAACAAACTCAGTCATCTGAAGTAAATAAAAAAGCATGTATTGTTGTTGGCTGGAGGAAGCAATGATGCTCATCATCAGCTTTATCATCATCATCATCATCGTCGTCATCGTCATTAGCCAACAATCCACCCATTGTCTGTTACATGCCTGCGCTTATTTCTCAGGAATTTATGGACATACTTGACTGGAAACGATAAGTGAATGAGCAAGTCAGTGAGCCAGGGAGCGATGTGGTTGGTGCCTGCGTGTACAAAAACATGTTGTCGCTCGTTATTCTTGCCACCATTCTGATTATTGGTGGCGTGGCGCATGGCCTACGTGCCTGCATTTTTAAATGCCACAGTAACAACGAGAACAGAAACAAATGCCAAAATGCAGTATAAATTCTTCACATTATGCACTATCACATTGACGTGTAAACGTCTCCTGCCTAAGCTTTGTGGTTTATAATTTTTATTTGTAAAATATTTTCGCTGACTGTAGGTCTTGCACTGTTATAATTTTTAATATCACATAATTTTTATATTTTTTGTGTTGTTTATATTATTTTTAGTATTCGTTTCTTATTTACCGTTAAACGTATTTACTTCCGTTTTGTGTTGCTTCCTTTACGTGTTGTCTTATTGAACATTTGCCATATCAAATTTAATATTTTTTACACAATTTTGGATTAAGGTTTAATTTTTCCATGTTAAAATCATGGTTTTTCCAAATAGCATGTGAAAAATATTAAACAAATGTAACAAAAAACAAACACACATTTAATATTTATCTCTCGTTCGTTATTGTTGTAATTATTTCATAATTTTTGCAATCAATAGTTTGCGATCATTGGCCAATTTTCTCATGTTTACTTCCGATGTCTGCTGTATTTTAGTTGGTTATCTCAGGTTTGTTTTTATTGAGAGTACATACTTAGGCGCAGTTCTTTGTGTACTCTCAGTTCTTTGTGTCTCTCTCGTTAGAAATCGAGTGTGTTTTACTCTTTAAAAAAGTTCGAGCGAGATTTTCGGAGGCCTGATTTTTATATCAATAGGAAGTCTGACATTTTTTATTTTGGTTTATTCTGCATGGAATCGTCACTGCTGCTTTACAGAATATTGTCTCACAATGATTTTGTATAGTTTTTGTCGAACGTGATTTGAATAACCCTACAAAGAGTTTTTAAAGTTCTTACTATTTTTTCCACTTTTTGTACAGTGAGTCAAAGATAAGCTCCTATTCTAGATTTTTTTTTATTTGCCTGTATCACATTTTCTCCGTATTTTTTTAAGAAAACACTCATATTTATACTTTGTTGTATGAACTTTGCCACTGTAAGCTGTTAAATTACTCTGTTTTATTATTGTTTTTCCATCTTAACGTTAATATTATCAAGTATTCACATTTTATTTATTTACACTCATTTCACTTTTTATCATTTAATTAAATATATATATTTTTTATATTTTATCTTGTCTTTATTATAAAAAAATAAATATTTATATAAAAATCTGAGTTTGTCATGTATATATATATATATTTTTTTTGTCATTATCTTTACTTTTCTTAGTCATTTTATTGTTTATTTAACTATCTCTTAATGTTTACTTTTGAGATTAATTTCCTGTTAGCAAAAACTGTTATGATAATGATGACGTAGTCATTGATTCTCCTTGGTCATTGTTGCTAATAAGATCCCGAAATCGAAAATAACGAGAGACAATTGATTATTTGTATTGGACAATTGACAATCTCTGGAGAATTCAATATCACAGAGACCTCCAGTAGGAGTGCCAGAGATTTTGAGTGGAGATTATCAACTGAACAATTGTCTCACCGCCCAACAAACCCGAGATCTTAGATGACGTTTTTGACATTTTTCAGGATGATTTTAAATTAAAAAAAAAATTATTTTTTTTTTGTTTTGTCGCAACTTATGTTCATTTTATTTGAGATAAGTTAGAGAGGGAAAGAAATGGGAAAATGGGAATGGAACCACAGCCATACTCACAACCTTCAGTGGCTCGATTTAGTTTTTCGCAGGACATTGCTCCTTTTGTTTCATTCACAAGAGACACACACATGTAATGTGTAAAGGCGGCACAGAGTGAACACGCCCGAATACAAAATCTAACCTAACACCCTCCTCCATATGGAAGGCAATTGATGAACGTAAAACAATTCTGTTAAAATATACCGCTATATAAAAATGCCAATTGTCTGTGGGCCGTTTACGAACCCTAAGCACCAAGTATAGGATAATTCTGTTGAATCACCAAAATATCGAATATTGGGAGGTACAGTTATACGGGAGCTGCACGAAGACGTGAATTTGTGTGGGTAATTTTCTGTCATAGGAAGCGGTATCTACTGCGAACTCCAAATTCCGGATTTGAAATAGTTCAGGTGAAAAGTGTGGCAAACGTCGTCAAAATACCGCATGTTATGTGGGAGCTAAACGAAGATGTGGACCTGTACAGGCTATTTTCTGTCATAGGAGGTAGTACCCATTGCGAACTTAAAATACCAAATTTGAAATAATCCCGGTGAAAAAAGTATGACACAAATTATCAGAATACGGAGTATCTGAAGGTACAGTCATGTGGGGACTCTACCAAAAATTTGGATTTATATAACCAATTCTATTCAAGGATTTTGCCAACATGCTGAGAACACAAACAGCAAATTCCTGTTAAAATTGGGCCTAAAACAACCAAAATACCTAATTGGCCGGCAGATAAAATACATCTGAGTATAATGCGATCAACCTACTTCAGAGTGATTGCCACATACATCGCTAAAGCGAAATTGAATTTTATGCAGATCAAGAATATATATTCTTTGTGGGGTCTAAAATTTATATTTCGAGGTGTTGCAAACGGACTGTCAAACTCCATACTATTGAAAGGAAAGTACACAGATATTTGCCGACATACATACACGTATCTATTTCCGATGTTTTAAAATTGGAACGACTTCTTTTATTGCCTAAAAGAAGTAAGTACTTACTTCTTTCAACATGGGTGTTGTGTGGTAAGCAGTTACTGGTGGTTCAATCTTCCTTAAGAAGAAATGTGGGCTTTCAAAAGATCGAAAACTCCTTTTAATTTTCTTCTTCCTAAGTATAAAAGATAATACTTCTATTTTGAGTCATGTTTTGTGTCATTGTCTCCTTCATTCTGTTATATTTTTTTAAATTAATATTTTTTTGTATTAATTAAGATAAATATTTATGGAAGGAAAGTATTCATTTTAGTATTTTATTTGATTTCAACATTTTGTTTTTCTTTTGTTTTGCTTCCAGTCGCATGACTATGCGGCCATAAATTACTCAAAAAAAATTATTTGTTTTCCCATTAAAAATACTATATAGCATAGCGTGTGCGTGTGTGTGAGATAGAATACTTCAACACGTCAGACCCATACACACTTCTAAACGTTCGTACAAAGCATGAATTTATTGGCGCTACACTTTCCATTGACGTAGTATGCATTTTGTGTTGCGATATCAGACAGATTCTAACATTTATTCCGAACGACAAACGTGTCTACATAAAAATCAAATGTATAATAAAATTCCGGTGAAGTGTGCGTCTGTATGTTTCATAATGTTCTTGATAAGACTTGAATTACCTGTCGTCATTATTTTCAAATTTATTCATTTTTTTTTTCAAAGTGTTAATATTGTGATAAGAAAATTTGAAGATGGTGTGATAAGCAAAAAAAGGTTTCCATTAAGTTCTTCAAAAAAATATAATTTTTGTTAGATATTCCCATGGTACAATAAGGAGGTAGAAAAGCTTCGTAAAACTACAGAAATACAGCCCTCATTCAAAATTTTATATTTTCATTTTTTCATACTTTCCCTCATATTTTAATGAGTCAAATAGCGCGAACAATGAATGAAATGACCGGATTTTCTCTCAAAAACATGATCCAAACTGTTCAATCTTTAAATTTCATGGCTAAGCTGGTTAATAACTTTAATACGCGAGCCGCAATGTACATGTCTTCCAATCATTAGTTGTGTTCCAGTACTTTTTAGTAGTAAAACTAGCAGAAGAGAGAACAGTTCGAAATGTCATTCTCATTTAGGTTTGCTCAAAAAATAAGGGAACGGAAAATTAGCAGAAATGCGATAAAATGTCAAAATTCCAAAAGTAAACAGCCTAAATCGGACTGGTGAAACCTTACTGAAAAGGGCGCCAACATTTAAAAAATGAGTATTGAAGACGATAAGTTAAAATTAATATTTTATAATAATAATTAATAATCTGATTCCTCATTCAGCCAGTGCTCTTCACTGCTGGAATCATCCATCAGTTGCTCCATATATTCTCTTTTTGTTTTTTTGCACGACAAATATTAGTTTTTCCTTTAGTTTTCAAGTTGATCATTTTCTTTATTGAAATGTATCAATACATTTTTCAACCTTATTAGCCCTGCCAATTAAATGTCAAATTTACAATATGCACATTTCTGCTCGGCCAAATTCATGTAGCTAAAACAAGCAGAAATGTGCACCACTCAGCGCCATTTTTTCTCGAGAGAGCTGCAAGTTTTGCTAGTTTTTGGAGTACGGGAACGCGTTGTAGCAGAATTAGTGCTAATTAGTACTAATTTGCAGGTTCTGGAACACAACTATTGGTTTTGAAAATATTATTTTTCATTTTCAAAACAATAAATACATACACAAAATTGGCAGAAGTCGGGCACACTTAGAAAAAAATTGTAAACAGCTGATAGCTCTACCTTACCTTTTTATTGAACCATGGATATTCCTCTCAAAGTATCACAAAATTGAAAATTTTATAGAAATTACAAGCTCGAAGGACCAACAAATGAAGAAAGGTTTATTTATGGTACTATTAAGAAGGTAGAATCATGCAATCATATCTTTTCAATTCTTTTAAATTATTCATTTGACAACGTATCATTGTCAGAATGCACGTTTATAAATCCGTTGAATACACACAAATATTATACTATACATACATGGAAACTTATTTTAAATTCAATGAAATTTGACAAGTTAAATTACAAAAAATGCAAAATTGGATAATCTTATTTGAAATGACTTTACCTCGAAACCAGTAAAAAAAAACAGCTAAGTTCGGCCAGGCCGAAAGAACTTGAAAATTTTCAAAAATTCCGTTTAAATGATGACCTTTATACGTGGGCTATAAGTAATTTTTGGCAATAGCCTGTAGTACCCATATGAAATTTGAAACAAATTCCGGTGAATAATGTCGCTAAAGTGATCAAAACACCGAATGTAGGGAGGTACCGTTATATGGGGGCAATATGAAGACATATTTTGTATTACCCGTTACGAACTTTGAATATGAAATTTGAAACAATTCCGGTGAATAATGTCGCTAAAATCATCAAAACGCCGAATACAAGAGGGTACCGTTATATGGAGCTAAACTAAGACGTGGAACTTTATACGAAATTCTTTATCACAGGCTGCACTACCCGTTACGAATCTTGAATACGAAATTTAAAACAATTCGGGTGAATGATTTCGCTAAAATCATCAAAATGGCGAATATCGGGAGGTACCGTTATATGGGGGCTACACGAAGACCTGGACCTACATGGCCCACTTACGAGCCCTCCATATAAAAATAAATTTTCCGTAAGTTTGCATAACTCACGGACGATTTATTGAAAACAATTCAAATCCGAACGATTGCACTAGATGGTGAACGACGAACTAGTTCAATTGAAGCAGCTAAACTGAGGGGCGCTCACTGAAGTTAACTACATTTTACAACTTAGAGAGATGGTTAATCCGACAAAAAACTCTAATTTACAACTTGTGATCGGAACAAAAAATTAAAAAAAAAATCTTTATGAAAAAATATCTTTATCGATTCAAACCCGCTGAAACGAAAAACAAATAATGAGACACATAATTTGACTTTTAATGAAAACAGCTCTCTTTAAAAGTGTTATACAAAACGTAAATAAAAATGACAACCGTGTTATGACGTACGGGGTTTCTTAATCTGTCACAGATATTAGTACTCAAAACTGTTGACACATTCTCAATGAGTTGCTGGGCGGGCATGACGTTTGCCGTCATTAAGTGTTCTAAGAAATTTTCAATGAATTTTCAGGAAACGACAACAAAAGTGATTCATATTTTCTTTAGAGATCATTAATCATGCTATTCTTATTTATATTATTTTAGTCTCTTGTTCGGTGTGTTGGCCGAAAATTGGGGTCAGATTCATTAGAGTGATATGAAACAAAATTAATTATATTAACTTGATCAATTTAATTATATATTAATAAAAAGTTCGATAAATGCGGACAAAATACAAAAAAAAAAGAAAATGTTTTGAAAGCCATAAGCGCTAACCACAGATAAAGCTATTTTAATATATACACTTTTAGTACCCTCCACCATAGTTCGGAGTGTATATTAAGTTTTTCATTCCGTTTGTAACTCCTCAAAATAAAAAATTTAGTCCCCACAAAGTATGTATATGTCCGTCACATTAGTTTCCGAACGAAGTGAAGTAATTTGATGAAATTAAGTTGAGATGAGAGGTCCGCAGAATTTTTGGTATTGAAAATGGGCTATATAGATTCACATTTTGATATACCCCCATATAATAGCACCGCCAGATTCAAGGTTTTTTTGCCTGTTAAAGTCTTATTTATAAAAAGAATTTGATGTAAATTCATGGTTGGTGTTCCCTAAATGTAGAAAACATCTTCGCAAAGAACTGCCCATATAGATCCAAGTTTAGGTATAGTCCCCATATAACAGTACCCCCTTTGATGATTTGTGTCACACTTTTCACCGGAATTGTAACAAATTTGGTATTTGGAGTTCGTAATCTGTACTACCTCCACATATACAGGCCCACGTCTTCGTATAACCCCTATATAATAACGGTACCCCGTGATATTCGGTATTTTGATGATTTGTGTAACATTTTTCATCGGAATCGTAACAAATTTGGTATTTGACAGAAAATAGCATATAATTCGTATAACCCCCATGTAACGGTACCTCTCAATATTCGGTATGGTGATGATTTTAGGTACACTTTTCACTGGAATTATTTCAAATTTGGAATTTGTAGTTCGTAATGGGTACCGCCCTCGCTTGGTTATAGTGGTTCACGTTTTTTTAGTTTGTGATGGAGGATATTAGAGATTCGGCCTGGGCGGACTTATGGGTTTTTAATTGTTTTGTTATAAAAAGTAATGGTATGTTTACATTAAACTTTTTGCGGGTTAACCTCTTCTATGAGAATTTATGAGATCTGATATTCGAAATGTTTACAATGTTATTTATTGAAAGTTTTTTTTCCAAATGGTGGATGGTATTTGAGATTCACAGCCTGGGTGAAATTAGGTATATATTACTTGTTTTGTTTTAAAAAGAAATAGTAAGTTTACATTGAAACCTTTTGCCGGATTAACCTCTTTTATGAGAAATTATTCTTATTTATTTAGCCCAATGTATAGGTCGACCTTTATACTTATTTGTCTTAAATGAAAAGGGCGACTTACGGATCTGTAGTTGGTTTCTTTAATTAATTTTTTTAATTACCACCAAAAATCGTTAAAATTAGAACGTTTATAATCTCGGCCATAAACAATTTTTTTGGCCAACTACCGCCAAATTTAAGTAGCCGACAAGTCCTAACGATAGCAACAGTGCTGTTACTGTCAAAAAGATATGTCGAAATTTCTCCCTCCAATCACTCTTGCTCTGTTCCAGAACTGCACGAATGTACAACCTTTTTTTAAACTTTTTCTCTTTTATGATATCGACAAATATTGCAAAACTAGTAGATTGTTTTAGGTTCTGGATGAGATCTTTTGTTTCTTAGAAGTTTTGTTTTCGTTAACCATACAGCTGATCTTCTTTGAACTGTCAAAACATGTTAAAATTATGACTTATAAAAAAGAAAATCACATGGCATTTGAATTCATTAAGTCAAGCTTAATATTCCTGTGTCTGCAACCTTTTGGTCCGTATTTATTTTCGTTTTCTATAAATAACACCACAACAAAAGAGAAACGACATTGAGAGCAATATAAGCTTCAGGTGTGTATTTGTCAAAAGAGAGAGAGAGAGAGAGAGAGACACGTACATCATAGATGCCCAATGTAGTAGTATTGGTGAGAGCGACGAAATAACACTGGAAGAAAAGATTTTTCTATTCATTTTATTTAGTCGTCAACGAGATAGCGACGAAAGCACATGTGTGGCGGGTGTCGTCATTTTTTTTTCTTTTTCTATATATATATATATATATATATATATATATATATATATATAAATAAAATACGTAATTATAACAAACAACCAAAAAAAAAAAAAGAAATGGAAATTATTGTTTTTTTCAGAAATAATTAATCACTATTCAATTTGCAATTAAAAAGTAATGAATAAAATTTTTTGAAAAACTTGACACAATATATTTTTGACAAACGGCCCATCTGAAAATGGCCTTCCCTTTTTTATAATATATAAACTTATTAAGTTTAAATTCTCCTCCACCATATCTTCATCATTATCTCTATATTGATTTACCCATTCCTTCAACTTTTTTATAAAAAATTTCTTATACATTTTAAATTGTTTTTCTTTTTCTTCCCCCTGCAAAAAATTCATGTCTTTATGAACAGTTTTTTTAAATTATATTTCTTTTTTTTTTAAATGTCTTATAACATACAATACATTGCATATCATCAAAAGCATTTTGTAGCATAAAATACTTTTCAAAAGACATCATTGACATATCGCAATAATTTTCAGTTTATGTGTTCACTAACGCCAGTCTCGATTACGATTAAATGTAAATATTACACAAAACTTCTGCCTGTGTAGCTTATCTCTCCCACTCATATTTCTGCTTTCTTATTGGTTGATTGGCGATCAAACAAAAGAGCGTAAGAATACGTGTGAGTTGAAATTGCTGAAATCAGCCACTACTGGGCATCTATGACGTACATACATACAACTAACCTACAAACAAATACATACCCATCTATCCCTATTGATATATGTGTGTTTGTATAACTAGTTCATTGTTCAAGTGCGTAGCACAAATGTCCTTTACAAGGTCGCATCAAAACACAAATATACAAATAAAACCCCCTCCTGACCAAAATTTGTCCGAAAATATCTATTAGCTTTTTTTCTAATTTCATTTGATTTTCTTTGTTTGTGTATGTTAATTGTTTGATATCGCCTTCTTGTTGTGTTTTTTTATTATTATAGATTATTATAGATATACATACATGGATAGATACACACAGACCATATGTTGTTGTCTTATAAATATAGAATCGAAATTAAGTATTGTCACGTTTTATTTTTATAGATAAAAAGTTTAGTCGATAAAATTATAGACAATTTAGATGTTGACATTAATAATTTCGATAGTTATTTGTATTTCATAAAATTCGGTACATCTTATATATATTTGCTCTGTTCCAAAACTGTAAGAATGTAAAAAAATTGTCGACGATAACCGAATTTTCCTAGATTCTTGGAGTTTCTGAAACAGAGCAATAATTTAAAATTCATTTAGATTTTTGGTCGAAGCCAAGGATCACATGGGGTAGGCATATCTTCTCCGAATGACATCACCAATATTTTCGTCAGTTTATTAACATTTCCGTCTAGATTTTCCGAGCTTAGTAGAGTTGGATAGAAGTAGAGGCAAAGAACGAAAACATCGAAATAACTTGAAAGACCGGGATGAACTAAAGAACCTAAATTAAGCAGAACTGTGTATAAGGGGATTCCCAACTAGAACGCAATTTTTAATTTTGGAGTCATTCGAAGTGACATTTGAACAATTGCCATTGTTTGCCTGAAGAAGGTATGACGTTAGTAAAGATGGAGCGCTTTATTGTGACCAATTTGGGGTCACAGTTATGCTCCAAAAAGGTTAACTTAAAATGAGATTAACCGATAAAATTGAAGAAACTGGAAATGTAAGTGATGTAAAGACAATACGTTTAGATTTGTTCGAACTGGCACGAATTATGCTCTTTAAACGGACAATGAAACCGTCACACTCTGCCCGAATGTTGCTCTGAGGTATTTTGGCCCATTCCCGGCGATGCGCTTGCTTGAGGTGATCGACACTTTGGTATTTTTTAGTGCCAACCTTGCTTTCCAAAATACTCCAAACACAATGGTCCAACGGATGGGTATCCTGAGATTTTGGTGGCCATTGTGCGCTGGAAATAAAGCGAGGAACCTCATTTTGTAACCATTCTTGGTTGGTGCGTTCTGAGTCCTGGAATGTCCCAGGTCTGCCGCCAAAATGTTTGCGTGCCCAAAGCTTTAATACACCCTTCAGAATATTTTCGCAATAATATTCGGCATTTATTCTGATGCCACGATCAATACGAGCGGAGAGCGACCATCGGCTGTTATGGTGGCTTGAGTTCTGGTGGCCAACCGAAGGTGCACATTTTCAGCTGACCTCTTTGGCAAGCAAACACGATCAATTTATTTGTTTTCAAACTGCTAAACAACGAATGTTTTCTCATCGGAGAAAACCAAATTCGGTCAAGCGAAACAACTCTTTAGCTCTTTTGAGTCTATTTTCTTTTTGTTGTGGTGTAGGTTCTTGAACTTTTTGGAATTTCAATAGCTTTACCCCGAGCTCATTTTACAATATTTGTCGAAAGGAATATCGCTATATGTTCAGCTCACGAGCCACTTTTCGGCCACTGCGACGTGGGTTTCATCAAGTCGTTTCTTTACTTTTCGAGCCATTTCTGCCGATGTTGCTGTTTTCTTCCGTCCATTTCCTTGACGTTGGACTACGCTATCAGTATCACGGTAAGAGCGATGGTACGAGACACAAAAGATTTATTCACATTTAAATGCTGGAGTGCTCTAACGGTAGCCTTTTGTGGTTTTTCAGCCAAATATTAAGCAATCACTCTATCACGCTTGAATTCAATCACGAATAAGGTTTTGTACGCTTGTAAACAATATAATGAGCAGTCACTGGAATAATTTTTACAGCTGTCGGACGAGTGGCTTAAAAATGAGAAATGAAGTTGGTTGCAGTGTTTTCATCTCATCCTGTAGATCCAAATTTAGGTAGAGTCCCCATATAACTATACAGCCGATAGATTTGGTATTTGGAGTTCGTCATGGATACAACCTCCATCGACAGAAAATTCCATATACAGGCCCACATCTTCGTATAACCTCCATATAACGGTACCTTCCAATCTTCGGTATTTAGATGATTTTAGCTGACTTTTAATCTCTTTCGCTAGTTCTACCCTATTAAAAACAAGTAAGCAAAGGCTACAGTCGAGCGGGGCCGACCGTTGAATACCCTACAACACTATAATAAACGATACAGTTTATATAGGCGAGATACTCGAAAGAATTCCACAAGATATTGTGACAAATAATAAAAGAAAACCATCAGGTTTCGTTCTCTAATTTTCGAATAATAGCAACTTAAACTAATTTGCTCATTTCCAATTTATTGGTAGATGTTGCACGTAAACGGTCTTCCTAGATCTGGAACCAATATTTCCCAAAGACCTATAATCTCTCAGAAGTGGCAAAATATTAAAATTTATTATTGGTTTTTGACTGAAACGCATCTATATGAGATACAGACATTTGACTATATTCTTCAACGAAATCAGCGTTAACGAAATAGTCAGAAGTGCGTCTTTCCTGTATTTGTGAATTCTCCAAAAAGTCACTGGAATGGACATTTTCGTATTTTGTCTATAAAAGTTGGCATACTCCTTCACACATTGAATATTTTTGGATGGTCATCCAAAACTGCTTGGCTTTTGCAATGTCCGGTAACCCCCATAATTACGACCTGCTGACAATTTTACAGTTTTTTGGTCCATTTCAACCCCTAAATATATGGCGATCATCTCCAAAAAGAATAGGCTTTTATTCTGACCCTCATCTTATCTCCATGCAAAATTTCGTAAGGATCGGGCCATAAATGCGATCTGTATATGATATCCTGATATCCTAACTACTTAGTTTTGTTAGCTGTAGAAATATTACCAAATGTTTAATTCAAAATGAAAATATGCCAAAAATATGACAAAATTGAAAAAAATATGAGAAAATTTTACAAAATCAATATTTTCATCCTTATAGAGATATTTTTATGCGATTTTTTTAGACGTTTTTTCTTTCCTGTCAAGAGGCCATTCTGAATTAATGAGAACTGTCGAAATCAGTTCAGCCGTTCTCGACATATAAGAGATTTTTCAAGCATATCTTCTTTGATAAACA
Source organism: Musca domestica (assembly GCF_030504385.1). NCBI lineage: Eukaryota > Metazoa > Arthropoda > Insecta > Diptera > Muscidae > Musca > Musca domestica. The sequence goes on along the minus strand of NW_026712329.1, from coordinate 6,345,814 downwards.
TATATATCGCACATATTTTGCTATATATCCGATTTGTTGGATGTTAACATCAATGTAAAGATCAGAAGTAATCTTGTCATGGCTTTGTGATTTCGCCGGGATTTAAAATATTCGCGTTTTAATGAAAATTTTTGAATTTTTTCAACAAATACTTTCCTATGTGGGAGGTGTTACATAATTTTTGGCCCAATGTGCGAGTGAAATATTTTCAAAACAATTGGGTCGAATGAGGATTTCTTGTTAATTTTTTGTTTTACGAAATTTAGAGCGGTTTTGTTTGGGTCAATTTCTGATATAAATTTCTTGTTTTTGTTTTTCTTTCTATTATTATTTTTGCAATTCGCTTGTTAGCTATAAAATCCACATCTGCATACACGCTCGCTCATATGTGTATGGTGGCATGTGTCGAATAAACGTGAGCACGATAAGTTTCGCAAAATAAAACCAAAAAAATATTTGCATTTCGTGAACATTAATTTTGTTTTTGTAAATTTTTGTTTTGTTATTTTTCTGTTGATCATTTAATGGGAAATCGCTTTTGGGGAGATGCGAAGGCGGGCGAGGCGAAAATAGAAATTTATTTGAAATTTAAAAATAAACTTTGAGCTATAAAATAATAAACAAATAAACGGCACACACACATACCTTAAGATTAACAACATACAAAGAAATTCAAATTATTTAATAAATAATGGGAATTTCTATGTTTTTGCGATACCATCAACGAAAAGCCGATGAGATCGATATTGAATGCGTGCATTTTACCCCAGCTGTGCGATTCGTTAACAATTTATCGACGGAATAAGACCCAGCATGGTAGAAGAATACAGGTAGATGCATCTACGCCTGGAAACCTTGATATGTCAAACATTTTAGAATGTATTTTTTTATTAAAAATAAGTAGATTTTTATATGTTTTCTTATACGGCACAATGCATTTTTCAACAATTTTTACAAATTTCAATAATTTTTCATTCAAAATTTTCAATTCCAAAATTATTTTGAAATATTCTTCTACCATGGACAGAAAAAGTATAAGGTTCCCCTGCCAAGCCAGCTGACTACCGAATGTATTGCCAAAATAAATTATTGTGTTTGAAATCACAGATCGGAAAACAAACAATACCCAGAAAAGTTAAAAAAAAAAATGTTTGATATATCATCTGGTTTTTAAAATTTGCAGGAAAACCTTATCATGGCGCCATGGTCGGTAGTAAATGAGATTTGTTGGTGGAAAAGCGACGAAAATATATAATCGCTAAAACCTACAGGTAAAAAGAAACGTTTTTTTTTCAGTAATGACAAAGAAGTAGAAAATTCAACAGCTGAAATTTCATTAAGTCTTGGGTTACATTAATTGTTTGCTCAATTTAAATGTCAGTTATTCCCCAATTCTTTTAGTGACAAAACTTTCCCACACTTATCTATTCTCGACAAAAAAAAAAAAAAAAATCGGAAAAATAATATATTTTCACTCGTGTATAAAATTACGAAAACAAAAAACTCTCGTGCCCACACAACAACGACGACGATAGAGATGATGATGACAACCAACGAATTGCAAGCAATTTTCCTGTTTGCAAACAAAACAAATTAAAAAAGAATATCAAAAAAGACAAAAACAGAAAAAGAAAAAAAAAACGTGGGCCTCAATAACAAACCATCCGAAAAAGAAATCCGAGTTATTTTTAAAACATGTGCAATCCGCCGCACACATTTTTGCCCCTTAGGCCATTCCGATGGCTAACTAGTTGCCAGAAAAAAATGTGTATGTGCCTGCCGCCACTTGTCTGCGTCCGTTGTGCCCGGAGATTCGTCCATGCCAGTGATTTATACAAAACGAATGAGTCCGCATTCGGCGTATGGACCCAATTAACGTATTCGTACGTTTAACTAAACGTGATATTTTTTAACATTCACAGTGGTTTCGTCATTCACGCCACACTCACATTTCAAATAAAGCGTGATTCGTCAAATTTTTCATTAAAATGTGTCGATGTATCACGATGCCAGGGCATGATACACAAGTTTGTTTTCCTTTTTATTTTTAATTTCTAAGAATGGTGTATTTAATTTTAGAATCGTTTTGATTAATTATTGCCAGTTTGAAGATAAGATCAGGCGAGTTTAATGGCGGGACTATTTTGATTTGTTTGAGAAGGTCTTATCAAAATGTTTAAAAATTATGTATGCATTAAGGATCTTAGGATGTTTACGTATGTGAATAGAATGAGATTCCTGATTTTCTCTGAGTAATAAGCTTCATGACAGACTGTGATAAAAAAAATACCAAGTGGTCTTCTCTAAGGAACCATCTCAATAAAAAGAAGACTTAAAACTGTGTTCTATCAAAATGAAGAGCAAATAAATGATCGCATGTGATATTCAAGGAGACCTTAAACTCTTCTGTACAAAATAGTTCAATCTCCCTTATAGGAAATAGACAACCTTAAGCTTTTCTATGCGAAGGTAAAATACCTTGAGCTCTACCATCGGAAACACCATCTATACGAAAATAGAAGATCTCAAGCTCTTCTATTCGATAAAGTAAGACCTTATGCTCTTTTATGCGATAATAGAAGACCTTAAGCACTTTTATACGAAAAGCTCTTCTATGCAATAACAGAAGACCTTAAGCTCTTCTGCGCGATTATAGGAGACCTTAAGCTCTTCTTTGCGATTATAGAATGCCTTAAGCTCTTCTATCGGATAATAGAAGACCTTAAGCTCTTCTATCGGATAATAGAAGTCCTTAAGTTCTTCTATGCGATAATAAAAGTCCTTAAGCTCTTCTTTGCGAAAAGAGAAGACCTTAAGCTCTTCTTTGCGAAAAGAGAAGACCTTGAGCTCTTCTATACGAAAATAGAAGAACTTAGAATTTTCTATACGAAAAGAGAAGACCTTAAGCTCTTCTATACGAAAAGAGAAGACCTTAAGCTCTTCTATACGAAAAGAGAAGACCTTAAGCTCTTCTATGAGATAATAGAAGACCTAAAGCTCTTCTATGCGATAACAGAAGACCTTAAGCTCTTCTGCGCGATTACAGAAGGCCTTAAGCTCTTCTTTGCGATTATAGAATGCCTTAAGATCTTTTATGCGATAATAGAAGACCTTAAGCTCTTCTATGCGATAATAGAAGACCTTAAGCTCTTCTATCCGATAATAAAAGACCTTAAGCTCTTCTATGCGATAATAAAAGACCTTAAGCTCTTCTATCGGATAATAGAAGACCTTAAGCTCTTCTATCGGATAATAAAAGACTTAAGGTCTTCTATCGGATAATAAAAGACCTTACGCTCTTCTTTGCGAAAAGAGAAGACCTTCAGCTCTTCTTTGCGAAAAGAGAAGACCTTAAGCTCTTCTTTGCGAAAAGAGAAGACCTTAAGCTCTTCTTTGCGAAAAGAGAAGACCTTAAGCTCTTCTTTGCGAAAAGAGAAGACCTTAAGCTCTTCTTTGCGAAAAGAGAAGACCTTAAGCTCTTCTTTGCGAAAAGAGAAGACCTTAAGCTCTTCTTTGCGAAAAGAGAAGACCTTAAGCTCTTCTTTGCGAAAAGAGAAGACCTTGAGCTCTTCTTTGCGAAAAGAGAAGACCTTAAGCTCTTCTATACGAAAAGAGAAGACCTTAAGATCTTCTATACGAAAAGAGAAGACCTTAAGCTCTTCTATACGAGAATAGATGAGAAGAGCTTAAGGTCGACTTAAGACCCTTCTGTGTGGCACAGAAGACCTTAAGCTTACATCTTGGCAACATTGATCCCTGAAAATTAAACTCCGTTCCAAGGGATCTTAAATTAACTTTCCTATCCACATATTTATTAATTTCCAATAGTCCCTATTATTTGTTTTTTTTTTTTTTTTGTTTCAACATCCTAATCAAATTGAAATCTAGAACCCCATAAAAATTCAAATCTCAATGAATGACTAGGAGAATTCTTTCGATTCTGTGCTGACATAGCAACAACGATTCTTATCAACAAAAATAATGTTTTTTCTTTCTTTCTTTCGTTGGTTGGCTTGTTTTGTTTGCCAGCCAGCCAGCCGTTTGGTTGGTTAGTTGATGTGACTTTGCCATCCATACCGCATCACAACAATCGTGTCAGGCCGTTAATGTTGTTGTCCGGTCCGTCGACGTCGTCGTCGTCGGGTATTTTGTTATTAAAGTTATCTGCTAGGGGAATGTTTGCTATTTTCTGGCATTTTTTTATTATTATTTTTATTATAATTTATACGATTGTACCTACGTACGAAACGGCAAGCGAGAACAGAAATTTCTAGCAGGGAATAGAAAAACGTGTAAATGTATTTATTGGTTGGCCTGGCTTGCTTGGTAGGGTATTTGTTGGTAAGCTAAGGTAGGGTATTTGATAAAGAGGAGAACGTACGCCATTCACACACAGGCATACATTTTAATATTAATTGTGTTTATTTAACAACAACTGATTCAGAATACACACACACAGATACGTATATGCATACATCAATATGTACATATGTATATGGGAGTTCGTTTGTATATGGGCGAAAGTATATAAAACGTGATTTGTTATGAATGTGCTATTTTGTTTTGATTACACACATTCACATTTTTTTGTTATGCACCCATGTGTGGGCCACATTGAGACGCGCGACATACATACTTCGCTGCGAACATTCAGTTCAGACACAATCTAACGAAAAAAAAAAATAAAATATGGCCCAACCTATAAAATGTTTTTTTTTTTTTTTTTTGTTAATTTTGTGTAGAGATACGACCAGCCAAGTGGTTGGCTGGTTGGTTATCGTTATCGAAATTGAAATGCCTGACAAACGTTTTTTTTATTCAATGTTTTTTTTTTTCGTTCAAATATTTATATAAACCAACCGACAGACAGACAGTCTTTCATTTCCACTTCTAATATTTTAATTATATTAAGTTGTCGTTTTAATTCATTCAAGGGGTGTTCTTTGGCGCGGAGACGTTAGGGCCATTTGACAGACAAACAAACACCTTTACGCCTAAGTTCATTCAATAGTTGTTGTTGTTGATTAACTGGATATATAATTACATAAAAATAGTAACAAGAGACTCAGTTATGGGGCGGAGGATAGTCGCAAAGTGGGGGAAATTACAGTGTTTTATAAGCTAATTCACAATGTCAATAGGGCACGTTTTTGTTTTTCTTCATTGTTTTTTTTTTTTTCATAAAATAACACCTCGTAGAGACTGACGTCAATCGGCCACTAGATAACACTATGAAAGTTGTTTATCAAGCGGTTCAAATACATATGTATGTGTAAGTTTACACATACATATCTAGGCAGTTTGTTATTTTAAATAATTATCATTTAAATATAATTCAAGACATTAAAAACCGGGGCTTAGCGTTAACATTCCGAATGGAAGAAGAAATCTGATAAAAAGTTTTCATATGGAAATAATTTTGGCAAAAGGGCATATTCTTTTGAATATTTTATAAATTTTCTAGAAAAGCAGAAGGTCTACTTCCAAAGAAGATTATATGATAAGAAGGACTTCTTACAGAAATCTCCTGTTCAGATCTGATGATCTTCCATAGTATAGAAGAAGATGAAGAAGATATTCTTTGGGTCAGAAGATGATCTGACTGAAGAAGATATAGTACAAGAGAAGCTCTGTACATCTTATTTAGTACAGAAGAAGACTTGTAGATCTCCATTAGTACAGAAGAATATCTGTAGATATCCATCAGTACAGAAGAAGATCTGTACATCTTCTTTAGTACAGATCTAATTCTTCTGTACTCTACTGAATAAAGAAGATATAGTACATGAGAAGCTCTGTACATCTTTTTCAGTACAGAAAAAGATCTCTAGGTCTTTTTTAGTACAGAAGAAGACTTGTAGATCTCCAATAGTACAGAAGAAGATCAGTAGATCTCCATTAGTACAGAAGAAGATCTGTAGATCTCCATTAGTACAGAAGAAGTTCTGTACACCTTCTTTAGTACAGATCTAATTCTTCTGTACTCTTCTTTAGTGCAGAAGAAGATCTGTAGATCTTCTTTAGTACAGAAGAATAACTATAGATCTTCTTTAGTACAGAAGAAGAACTATAGATCTTCTTTAGTACAGAAGAAGAACTATAGATCTTCTTTAGTACAGAAGAAGATCTATAGATCTTCTTTAGTACAGTAGAAGATCTATAGATTTTCTTTAGTACAGTAGAAGATCTATAGATTTTCTTTAATACTAAAGAAGACCTGTACATCTAATTTAGTACAGAAGAAGATCTGTACATCTTCTTTAGTACAAATGAAGATCTGCATATCTTCTTTAGCACTGAAATATGGACCTATAGATATTCTTTAGTACAGATCATCGACCCGTAGATCTTCTTCTGTAATAAGAAAAACTGTGGTACTAAAGAAAATGACACGAGGGTATTTTTTGTACTAAATAAAAAACCAAAGTTATTCTTAGTACAGAAGAAGATGTGTTTTAGTACAGAAGTTTTTAGTACTAAAAATTCGGGAAAGTCTTCTTAAGAACTAAATAGAAGAGTCGAAGGTTTTCCGTAGTACAGAAAAAGACCCAAAGGTCTCCTATCGCTTAGAGGAACACCGAAATTTCCATTCTTAAAAGGTGGCATTGAATACGAGACCCCCTAACCTTTTTCCTTCCACCTGCTGAACAAAAGAAGACCCAATATGATTACCTTGACTCTTGACTTCTTTTCACGATTTTCATTGAAAATGTTGCCTAAAATTCCGTGAAAACTAAATCTGTGGTCTCCTTTTTCCACATAATATAGACCCTTGCTTCTTTGTTTTTCTGATGCCAGACGACCTTGATATTCTAAGGACACATAAAAATACATGGGTATACACAGCTACAAATTGAGAACGATGGAAAAAGAAAAACAGAAAAAGGTATACCATAGAAAAAAAAAAACAGAAATGCTTTCCAAATTAATTTCAATTCGAACATTTTTGTTCGATTCCAAGGAAAGGTTAAACAACAACACCAACACTTACTTTTCATACTTGACGGAATGTGGAGCATGTCCATTGGCATCACCCCAATACGACGGTTCCATAATTTCGTTTTTAATTTTTGTGGGGCGTTTGCCGCTAAGGTTCGTGTTGCTGATTTTGCCGTTAATGGTGAGGCTGGTTTGCTGGACAATTTCGGGAATTTTTGACGATGACGAAGATGTAAAGCTGGAGCAACTGAGCGTAGGTGCTGCTGTTGTTGCTGTTAATTTTGAAGAGATGACGTTGCTTGTTGGGAGATGGTGGCTGCTACGGGAACATAAACTCTGTTGTTTGACATCAACTAAATGGTTGCAGGACGATGACGAAGGATTGTTGGAGGATATTATTAAAGGTTTTAAGATGTGTTGCTGTTGTGGTGGAATGTTGAAAAATTTCGTTGATATATCCAGAATTGAAAAAAAATGAATTAAATGTTTACAGGTACACTGCGTGACAGGGGAAAGAGATATATATTTTTTTCGTTCTCTTTTTGATTTTTCTGTTCTCACTGATGTTGTTGTTTGTTGGTTTTTACACTCAAACAGGTTGTTGTTATGTTTTGGGGAGGTTTGTATTTTTTGCTGTATTTCTTATTTGTTGGCGCAGAACGATGGCGCTGTTGTTGTCGTCGTCTTTGGGTGACAGTATCACACAACCGAAAATGCTCATTCAAAGGAAGTCAACAACAAAACTCTGATGAAAATATTTAAAATATATACTGCATTTAGTTGTTGTAAAAACATATGTATCTTGGTAGATAATCTTTCTTTTTGTGGGTAATGGAACACTTGTTTTTTCGCTTTTTTTCAATTTACACTATTGTTGTTTTTTTTTGAATTTTATTTCACAGGTGGGTTGTTTTCTTTAAACATTTTATTTTAATTTATTTTTTTTTGGCAATATTTTGAAAATAATTTATACAGCCACTGTTTAGGTTTGTTGTTTTCTTTTTGTGGGATTTTGTTTTAAACACTCTTTAGGTATAAATGCTTCAATATTTTGGCGATTTCTAAAAATAAAAGAAACAAAAAATATTAATTGGCGTAAATAAAAATATAATATTAATAAAAAAAACTAATTTAAATAAATTATTTTTTATTCTTTTGTAATAAATAGTTACAGCTGCCATAAACATTCGTTGATTTTTGATTGATTTTTTGTTAAAGATTGGCGTTATTATTATTTTAAAATTTACAACATATCATTATTATTTAAAATTTTACAACATTTATATTCTTTCAACAATTTTCATTTTTTTATTATTTTAAAATTTAAATTTAAATTTAATTTATTGTTTAATAATTAGATTTCATGTATTATTATATAGTATTTTTAACTCCATTTTTTCATTTGCGTTGCTGGTTATTATTTGGTTTCAAATCGAATTCACTTTAAGGCCCTGCTCGAAAACTTGTAAGAGTCAGCTAATTTAACTGATAGTAATATCGTAGTAACAATTGGAATAATCAAAAAAAAAAAAAAAAAAAAAAAAACATAGGGAGATACCGTGATATGGGGACTACGCGAAGACGCAGACCTGCGTAGGCAATATTCTGTTCCAGGCTGTAGTACTCATTAGGAACTTCAAATACGAAAGTTTAGACAATTCCGGCAAAAATATCGCTAAAATCATCAAAATACCGAATATCGGGAGGTACAGATATATATATATATATATATATATATACGAAGATGTGTATAAGCAATTTTCTGTCATAGGATGTAGTACCCATTAGGAACTTCAAATTCCAAGTTTAAAAAATTTCAGGTGAAAAGGTGAAATCATAAAAATTCTGAATATCTAGAGGTACGATTTAATTTCTATACGTAATTTTGAGAGTGAACAACGTAATTCAAATCGCCATGGGAACAGGGCTTAAGTCTAGACCACAGAGATGACACACTATCGATATTTAATTTTTAAGGTTGCATCCCAAGTTTCTTTTAAACATTTTTTGTTATAGGTATTATCGATTAGATTTCCAATGAATAAGCCATTCTTTTTCTCAAAGGGTTCCTTTAACTTTATTTAATATATTTTGGGCTTGTTACACCTAGAATATATTTAATTTACAAAAAAAAAAACGAGATATTTCCTGGATATATACGCTGCAAATTTAACCGTTAGTGGGATTCTCTAAGTCATTGTTTGAGTTACCGACAAAAATCGGTAACTTTAAAACCCAAATTTTTGATATAAAAAGTCGGCAATATTGGTCTTAACGACTACTTTGATTTCGTCGCTAGCTTAACGAAAAATTTCCTTAATTACATTGCATTTTAAGTTTACCGACTTTTGTCGGTAACTCAAAAAATGAGTTAGAGAATTCCACTACAGAGCGTACCTTGAGCATATATGCTGTAACCCTAAAGATGATGAACTATATTTGATCAGGCTGACGTCAGGGATACTCTTAATGGAAGACCGACACAGATCTGACGTGAAAGTCGATCGTCAGGATTGAGTATAGGGGCGAAAGACCAATCGAATCATCTAGTAGTTGCTTCCCTCCCAAGTTTCCCTCAGGATAACTCGTGCATTTAAAAATTATGTAAAATAATCGAATCTGGTAAAGCGAATGATTAGGGGCCTTAGGGTCGAAACGACCTTAACCCATTCTAATACTATTAATGGGTAAGAACAGCACCTTTTTTGGTGTGGTGCCCAGTGCGCCACTTTTAGTGGCAGAACTGGCGTTGTGGGATGAATCAAACGTAATATTACGGAGCCCAAATTGACAACTTATGCCACATTAGTCATAGCTGCATGTCGCCTTTAAATTCAATAATAGTATTTTAGTGCTCCCTTGTGTACGTCCCTGCCTAATAGTACTTTTACTTATTTAATAACCGATATCGAGAGCATTTTCGAACATCGAATACTATTTTCACCAAAAAATCAATTTTTTACACTTTTTTATTTATTTATTTTATAAAAGGTGGGTATTAATTTATTTTGGTTGCATCTAGGTATTATTTATTAATTTGAATAGTATTAAAATTTTTATTTTTCAATAAAACTTTTTCCATTGGTGATTTTTCACTGAACGTTTCCATTCACTGCACGTTTATGTTTAGTTAATCGAACGTGGCGAGCACGTAAATTTCTCACACGTCGGTTACACGCATTGCACAGAGAGACAACAAAAACAACAACTTGTAACAACCAAAACAAAGAACGGCAAAAACAATAAGAAGAAACAAAAAAAAAAACAAGCAAATAGCATACAATGAGATATTGAGTGTTGTACGAGTGTATGAAGTGAGGCCGCTGTTGTTGGTGTATGTGTTACCAGATATTATGTTGTTGTTATTATTGTTGCTGGTGTTTCACATTCGGCCAGCACGTAGTCTTCGTGTCGTGAAACTCTTATCAAAAAAAAAAAAAAACCTAGACGGCTTTTGTTTGGCTACACATGAATGCCGAGTCTATGCATTATTTTACTACAATGAGCGAGAGAGAAATACACAAATAGAGAGAGGTAGAGAGCACGAGTCACACACATATGGGAGATTAACAATTTGAACTTTGTTTTGTATTTCCTTTTTTTTCCCTCAATTTTATAAAAATTAAATTAAAAAATCACACATCATTTTGTTCACATCATTCATTGCTGTTTTGGTTATTACTACTGTTGTGTTTTTTTTTTTTTTGAATTGTACTAAAAACATGTTTCGAACATTTTGGAATTTTTGACAGGTTCCCAAAAATGTGTTATATTGTGGGGCTTTTTGCTTTGTCACTTGAAAAACGTGATCATTTTATAATTCCAACAAGAAGACATGACACCATGCAAAGTCGAACACCGACAGACACATACACGAACAAACACGCACACAGGCTGCTGACTACATTGCTGGCTGAACGGAGATGTATCTGTGTGTGCATGTGTGTATCTCGAATGGAAAATATGTGTTTTTTTAATAAGTATCTCATCTATGAGAATAGCGGCACCATGGATTGCTCTTTAATTTTTTTTTGGTGTGTGATAACTGGGTGTTGTTGTTGTTGCTGCTGCTGTTATTATTATTTTCTTCTCCTTCGTAGATCGTAGAGTAACTACACAAAAACTTATTTACTTGTAAAAATATTTCACTTTTTGGAATTTTCCATGCGTTTTATTATTATTGGTGTTGTTGTTATTGCTGCTCTGTGGTGTCGTCATTGACACTGTTGCTGTTATGTTGTTTTTGTTGTTATTTTTTCTTTCGATTTTTATTGTTAACTACACCACGAACAACGTATCTTTTTTTGGTGTTGTATTTATTTCTTTGTTGTCATGTTATCTCATGATTGTTGTTCTTTTTAACTATTTTATAAATTAATTTTTTTGTTTCTTGTATTTTCTTCGATTCGTAAGAGGCAACGCCCGGTTTTTTATTCAAATTTATTTTTTGTCACAGAATTTGCAATAAATGCATTTTTAATCTTTTAAAATTATTTTTAATTACCTTTAAATACACAATAAATTTTCTGTAACACTCTCACAACACCTTTTTTATTTAATTTTTTTTGGCATTGGCATTTTCACATTCAAAAAATGATTTTCTCTTTTGACTCTTTCAACACTTGCCGCACTTTGCTTCCCACGTTATTTATTTATTTTTTTTTGCAAAGAAAGCAAAAAAGGAAAAGAAACATAAAATTAATCACTTGTTGTTGTTATTACTATTATTTGAACTCTCAACAGCATTGACTTGACGAGAACGTTCCGCTTACAAAAAACAACTTCACCCGTTTGCCACCAGTCACTGAATTGAAATGAATTAAATTTTTTCTAAAATTAACACGAGACACGAACACGAAAGAAAACACACAGAAGAAGAAACCCAAACAAAACACACAGATGCACGCACACATACACATACGACGGGGAGAGAGTACACGACGACATCGTCTACGATAACAACGACGACGTTGACCGACCAAACAAACTACATAGATACACAAACACACATACATAGGGAGGTTGCTATATCTTGGGGTTTTGGGTAACGGGGAACAACATATTTCGTGTTTTGTATGACCAGAGTTGCCACTGTTTGGGAAATATTGAAAAAAATAATGGGATAAGCATGAGAGTGAGTTCATCATCTGATATGACAGCTATGTCCAAAATTCATTTCTAGACTGTTGGAAACTATGTTCATCAATCCGTCTGTCTGCCTTTGCGGCTGTTAAGTCCCCAAGATAACTTTTGTAGTGATTATTTCACTGGTCCAAACTATTCCTACCAGTTTTGGATCTATTTCGAAGCACATCCCATAGAAGCGGTAACAATTTTCAAAAATTATTATTTCTCTCAACTTAATCTGAAAGATTGTTTACAGCAGGGCTAGGCAGAGATCTCTGAAATAAAACACAGTGTATAGAGAGGTAAAGAGACACTACCTCTCTATACACTGTGAAAAATACTTTATTGCTTTTTTATTTTTATATCTATTTTCATATTTTTTTAAGGCTTTCTAGACGTGGAACTTTTATAGAATATTTTCTGAAGAGCTTTCGATACGTGAATTTTTTAAAGAATATTTTTTGAACAGTCTACAAGACGTCGATTTTTAAGGAATATTTTCTGAAGAGCCTTCGATACGTGAATTGTTTAAAGAATATTTCTTGAGGAACCTTCGGGACGTGGATTTTGTAAAGAATAGTTTTGAAGAGACTTCGAGACGTGGATTTTTTAAAGAGTCTTCGGGACGTGGATTTTTTCAAGAATATTTTATGAAGAGTCTTCGGGACGTGGATTTTTTCAAGAATATTTTATGAAGAGTCTTCGGGACGTGGATTTTTTTAAAGAATATTTTATGAAGAGTCTTCGGGACGTGGATTTTTTTAAAGAATATTTTATGAAGAGTCTTCGGGACGTGGATTTTTTAAAGAATATTTTATGAAGAGTCTTCGGGACGTGGATTTTTTAAAGAATATTTTATGAAGAGTCTTCGGGACGTGGATTTTTTAAAGAATATTTTATGAAGAGTCTTCGGGACGTGGATTTTTTAAAGAATATTTTATGAAGAGTCTTCGGGACGTGGATTTTTTAAAGAATATTTTATGCAGAGTCTTCGGGACGTGGATTTTTTAAAGAATATTTTATGAAGAGTCTTCGGGACGTGGATTTTTTAAAGAATATTTTATGAAGAGTCTTCGGGACGTGGTTTTTTTAAAGAATATTTTATGAAGAGTCTTCGGGACGTGGATTTTTTAAAGAATATTTTATGAAGAGTCTTCGGGACGTGGATTTTTTAAAGAATATTTTATGAAGAGTCTTCGGGACGTGGATTTTTTAAAGAATATTTTATGAAGAGTCTTCGGGACGTGGATTTTTTAAAGAATATTTTATGAAGAGTCTTCGGGACGTGGATTTTTTAAAGAATATTTTATGAAGAGTCTTCGGGACGTGGATTTTTTAAAGAATATTTTATGAAGAGTCTTCGGGACGTGGATTTTTTAAAGAATATTTTATGAAGAGTCTTCGGGACGTGGATTTTTTAAAGAATATTTTATGAAGAGTCTTCGGGACGTGGATTTTTTAAAGAATATTTTATGAAGAGTCTTCGGGACGTGGATTTTTTAAAGAATATTTTATGAAGAGTCTTCGGACGTGGATAATGGTTTAATGAAAAATTATAAATGAGTGGCTCGCCAAAATTCAGTAATTTTTTATAGATATGTGTGAAACAAAAGGATATTTAGAACATTTCTCATTCACTATGCAAATTAAACTAATTTTTTGGGGAGAGCATAAATATATAGAAAGTTAAATTTATGCTAGGAACACAATTGGAGCAAACGACGAATTTTTCGAGGCGTATCATGGCAGAAGAATACAGGTAGATGCATCAACGCTTGGGAGCATTGACATGTCAAAAAAATTTAAATGTTTTTTCGAATATAAGTGGATTTTTATATGTTTTCTTATACTACGTCATTCGGAGGCTATTATAATTCGCGTTTTTCAACAATTTTTACAAATTTAAATAATTTTTCATTCAACATTTTCAATTCCAAAATTGGTTTGACAGTTCATTGTCCCAGCAGCTGTGTCGACGCGTCTACCTATATTTTTCTACCATGAGGCGTATGTTCGTAGTCAAAAATAAAAAAACATATGTGTGTATGGAAATGCACACAATCACGGCGCCGTCGAAAATTTCGTCGGACGCCGCGAACTCAATTAGCTTTATTTCTATTTCATACGCCGGCGAACGGCGAAAAAAAGGTACAAGGTGGACATACTTGCACGAATTTTATGTATTTTAGTAAATAAAGTTACTTTTTACTTTAAAATTTGTTATGGTCACTCTACTATCTGTTACTCGTATAAAAAAAAAAAAAAACATAATTAATTTGTTTATTTATTTGTGTACTTGCGCCTGAGTGAAGATGGATATCAGTGAATTTGTAATAGAGAAGATGGACATAAGTGAAATTATAATAGAAAAGCCATTCTCTGGAATCCTTCGGTGTTTCTTTTAATGTTCACTGGCCGTACCCAAAATCTTCTCCGTAAACGTTTTCGCACGAGCAGATAAGCTTTTACTATAATATACATTATGTTAATTATTTTAAAAATTTTAATAAATTTTACAATTCTCTGATTCATTGTAGTCAACAAATGAGCAAAAAGTAAACAACTTCATCAGCTGTTTTATTCGTAGGTATTGTGTTCCATACAACGAATTTCGTCGTTCGCTCCAATTGTGTTCCTAGCATTATATTCATCAATATTTCTAACGGTGTATTCAAAAAAATATCCGGCATCACCTCCCTAATCGACTGCTCGAATAAAACTATAGGAGGATGTGCGCTGGTGGCCAAAACTGAAGCAACTGAAATTACAAGGAGAATGACAAATTACAAGGAGAATGGCAAACAAAAGAAACTCTGTTGTACATTTATATGATCGCTGCAATTTAAGTTGTTTTTACTGTGAGATAATAAAGGTTATGACCCACACGCACATATATCGATGCGCTCAGTAGATGCACAAGACCACTTGAATGAGATGTCAAGCAGCCCTGCAATGTTCTCCATTCAATATTAGAATAGACAAGAACAATTGTGTGGCTCCGTCTAGGTTAAGTTAGATTAGTTTCAGTAGTACGTAAGGAACATATTTTTCAAATAAAATCAGAATTGAAATAACAACCTAACGAAGCGGTCGTGTTTCTTTTCTCACTAAATAGTTCTGAAACAGATTTGGTCAAAGAGACCTAGGGGCTAAAACCGTTATTTCGATGAGGCACGTTTTAGCCGTATCAAATGATATATACCCTCTCTAGCCATATGCCTGAGGATATAAAAATTGGTGTCCACAAAGTCAGTTAAATGAATATTATTTCTTATAACGTCCTGTTTGATAAAATTACTCTAAATGGTTCCAAAAAGTAATTTCATTGGATTTGGTAAAAATTCCAGTAGATTATTTTCAAATAATTTTTAGGTGTTACTTATAGTATTGAGAATATGCGTCAAAAAAGACTGATTTTCCAAATTCCGTATTGACAGATCTTAATGGGTACTACAACCTATGACAAAAAATTTCGTATGCAGGTCCAAGTCTTCGTATAGCCCCCATATGACGGTACCTCCCTATACTCGGTATTTTCATGATTTTTGCGACATTATTCACCGGAATTGTAACAAATTTCATATTTAAAGTTCGCAATGAGTACTACAGCCTATCACACACAAATGTCGTATGCAGGTACACGTAATCCCTATATTGTATATCCCTAATATAACGGAACTGCTTCAAATTTCGTATTTGAAGTTCGTAATGGGTACTACAGGATATGACAAAAAAATGTTGACGGCTTCGTATAGTCCACACATAACGGTTTCCAATTAAGAAGTAGTTTTAAGGATTTTTTTGTTTGATTTTTTTAAGTTCTTTCCAAATGGTAGAGGGTATTAAAAGTTCGACCCGGACAAACTTAGCTGCTTTTTACTTGATTTAACAACAAATGCGGAAAAATGGCAACCTTGTTAACATACATGCTCTGCCATTCTTGCCAAACCCTTACAATGTTGTGAAGTAAATTATGTACGAGATCAAACTCATACATGTAACGGTTTGATGTTGCCAATTTCGACAATACCCAATTGGAAATTTCAAATAAGATTGTTAAGAATAAAACTTGAATATCTTGACAAAATTCAAAAGTATGCCATTGACCTTTCTTAAGGGAGGGTAACTAATCCGTTTTGTTTTATTGTCAATTGCGATTTTTTTCTCACAATGTCTGCAAGGATCAAGGGATCAACAGAGTGAGTTCAACAAGGGACGAATGAAATTACATTTAAAACTTGTAGAAGAAATAAAACCTATAAGAGACCTTTAGAAGGTCGTTTACCCGACGACTTGTAGATGCTCTTCTGTTTATAAACAAGCTGCAAATTATTTTGAATAGATTTTCATTTGAAGGATTTTTAACAAATTCTACGACCCAAAGGTATTCCGGAGTATTCCAAAGATTTTCCTGGCTTCTAAAGAATATGTCTTCTATCTTCAGAAAATCTGTGACCTGGGACTCTTCTTAATATTTTTGGTTGGTATTTTTCAACAGAAGACCTGGGGACCTATAGAAGGTAAGTATTTGTGGAAGATTTAATGGTGTGGTGAAATACTGGCCCAACTGAACTCTCTACATAAATGTATTTATCATTTGTGGAATTTTTATAGCGGGAACGCTAATGGGAAACCCAAATAACGTCATTGGATAATGAAGAGCATTTTAACGACCTGTGAATGAAATCAGTTTTTTTGTGTGTGTGTGTTTTTTTTGTCTGTGACAAAGTTCAGATATGTTAATGGATAAAATAAACAATGAACGGCTGTGTGTATATGCATATACGTGTGTGTTTGTGTGCATGACATATTTCAAGATTGTCACCTCTAAAGGGGGTAGAGTAAAAAAAATTAAATTGCCAAATGTTTGCAAATTGTCTGGGAGCTGGCTTTATCTTGCATGTGAGTTTTTGTAATTATATTTGCTATTTTTTTTGGCAAGAGCTTTTAAAAAATATGTCCAACAATAGTTCGGTTCCTTTACGGGGAACAATCGTCATCTTTAATAATAAATAAAAATATAATTTAATTTAATGAATTATACGTTGCCGATTTTCACAAATATAAATCCTGTTTTTTCCGCTATTCTTCTGAAAAATTGAAAATTTTTCTTGAAATTTTGTTGGCAGCCCTGCTTACTATACTTAGGAATTTGGAGTTCGCAGTTGGTAATACCTCCTACGACAGAAAATTGCCCAAATTCACGTCTTCATGAAGCCCTCCTATAACATTACTCCCGGAATTCGGCATTTTGACGATTTAAGCCACAGTTTTCATCAGAATGATTGCAAACATGGTGTTTTTAGTTCGTAAACAGCACTTCCTTCTCTAACAGATAATTGACAGCATAGGTCTACGTTTTTTTTTGAACTTTGTATTTGTGAATATTGTACATTTTTCAATTTCCTTTCTAATGGAGGAGGGTATTAAAAGTTCGGCCCGCCTGTCTTTGCTGTCTTTTTACCTGTTGATCTATAAATTATTGTGTAATATAGAAATTTTTTCTAAAAACAAATAAAAAGTTGATACATGTGTATTTGTATACCCTACACCACAAGGTGGTCAGGGTATTATGTCTTTGTGCATTTGTTTGTAACAGGCAAAAGGAAACGAGATAGACCCATAATTCCTATTGATGATATGCATAGAATCACTTTCTGAGTTGATTTATGCATGTCAGTCCGTCCGTCTGTCCATGTATTCTTGTAAACAAAATGCAGGTCGCATTTATTATCCGATTGAGATGAAATTTTCCAAACAACATTTGTTTGGCCCAAGGACGAACCCTATTGAAATTGGAGATAATCGGTAAAAATTTAGATATAGCTCCCATATATATCTTCGTCCGATTTGCATATTATTGTGCACCAAACGTGTAATATCAGCCCGAATAGTATGGAATTTTGCTCATACAACCAAATTAGGCCTGAAAATAAGTATGCCAAATTTGATGGAAATCGGTTCAGATATATATTGTTCATCCGATTTGTTATTTTAGCTCCCGCAGCCGTAATATGCACTCTTTAACAACTATATTTGGGTAATATATCAAATACAGTTCAGAAATATCTTTGCTAAATTTTATCAAGATCGCTTCAGATTTGGATTTGGCTCCCATATAAAACTTCGTCCGATTTAACTTTTATTGTGCACCAAACGTCTAATATTTACCCAAAGGGGATGAAATTTGTCACTTACGACCGAATTGATTGTAGAAACTAGTATGTCAAATTTGGTGAAGATCGGTTCAGGTATAGCTATAACTCCCATATATATTGTTCATCCGATTTGTTATATTTGTTACTCACAGCCGTAATATGCGCTCTGTAATCACGATATTCAGGTAAATATATGAAATACAGCTCAGAAATATCTTTGCCAAATTTTATCAAGATCGGTTCAGATTTGGATATAGCTCCCATATATATAGAGTGGGCAATACAAGTTCGAATTTAAAAGATACAAATGCTTCGGCATATTTAGTCTTTTGATCTTTAAATTATAATTATAGCAGGTATAATTGAATTCTCCTATGAAAACTTTTAATTGTTATGTGGAGCTCAACTAAATTAGCAAAATGGCGTAGGTTATCATTAAGTCTGCCCGCTCGACTTTAAGACTTTCTTTACTGGTTTTTGTTTTAGCGTTCATTTTAACTCTTTCAAATTCAAACGTTTCCTTTGGTACTGTATTTCTTTTTAGAGTTGCAAACGGTTTAAATCTAATATATATTAGTTGCCTCCACAACACAATAAATGTTGAATTTAACAGTCAAAACGCTTTGATTTTATACCCTAGGTTTCTTTGGACCAAATCAGTTTCAGGACATTTGGTGTCGATCTAGCGATGTCCGTCCGTCTGTCTGTCTGTCTGGCTGATGCGCACGATAACTCTCGAAGGGAGTATCCGATTTGATCCAAACGAGTTCGGAGATGGGAATTATTGGTCCACTCCTTCTGGTACTTCCTCCACAAAATGGCAAAATTTTCGAAGAAAATAATTAACAGTACAGAAAGAGAAAGAATTATCCGATTTTGCTCCATCTTTGCAAATCCACTCCTCCCCCACAAACGGTCAAAATTTTGAATAATTACAACTCTTAAAAAATATCAGGTAAAAGTCCGATTGTCTTCAAATTTCACACATCCTAATATTTTTATCAACCCAAGGTCTGGTGTTAAGATGGTACCACCGCCACAAAAGGACGAAATTTTCAAAAAAGAAAAAAAATTGCACAGAAAGAGGAACAATAATCCGATTTTGCTCTAACTTTGCAGATCCTAATATTTGCGTCAGTGCTAGGTCAGGTGCGAAAATGGACAATATCGGTCCACTCCATCAAGTACCTCCCCCACAAAGGGGCAAAATTTTTAATAATTACAACTCTTATAAAATGCAATGTCAGAGTCCGAATGTCTTCAAATTACACACATCCCAATATTTTTATAAACCGAAGATCTGGTGGTGGATTTCTAGTACCTCCCCCACAAAAGGTCGAAATTTTGAATATCCATTAAGCTCATAAAACACGAAATTAACATCTGATTCTATTTAGACTTGCCACATATGAAAATGTCTGTAAACACAGGAATATTTCCATAAAAACAGAATGGTCCGATAGAGATCGGGTTCTCTTTATATTTCACACATACCATTATTTCCACCAAAGATCAGTTGAGAAGATGGGATATATAGGTCAACTCCTTCTGGTACCTCACCCACAAAGGCTCAAAATTTTGAATATCCATAAAGCTCCATGAGGATATAATTGTTCGATTTCCTTTATCTGTATTAGATGCAGTATGAAAATTTAATACTTCGGTCGGCTATATTTGTTACCTCACGCATATTTCCACATTTTCCAAATGTTTGTACATATCTCATATAAAGTATAGGAAGTAGACGATATAGTCCAAACTCCAGATTCACAAATTCGTCTCCTTTCACGGATTGTAACCAGAGGTCTTCTAGAGTGAGTGGGATAGGATTGGGAGGTCAAATAAAGAGGTATAACGTATTGTCTCGAAGCGGCGGATCTCCCTCTCTAAGTCATGTATGTCCTTCCTAACACGCCGGGGTGGCGGAGTTTTATCCAACATATAATGGTTGGATTACTCCCATGATGACATCCAAGCAGGTACTGCAACGAAAGCATATGGTTATGTTGACATTAGTGAAGGACCTCCACCTCCTCATGTCGATGGTCCACTGTTGTCATGAGGAGGCCCCCGCCGCAGTTCTCAGCGGAGCAATCTGGCAGGTCTGGATGTTCTCAAACTGGATAGCACTTATATTCGCAGACCAGACTGGACCACATAGCTGTAGATAGATAGATGTGGCTTGCGCGGACGACATGAACATGCTGTCGAATGTAACACCCTAGGGTCTTGGGGTAGTTCATGGTCGGTATTGTATATCCTTCGACCTGCACATTCAGCTCTGAGCTCATCTTAGCAGACCATGGGGTAAAGAGAGTGACTGTTGATTTAATGGCGAATATTTTCATATTCCTCGCGTGGTAGTAGCCGGCAAACTTCGCGAGTTAGGTGATCAACCTTGCACATACGTCTTCAACACCGGGACCAGAAGCCATGATAGTACAATCATCCGCATACGTTACTATATCTATGCCGTCTGGATGTCGAGAAATTCCAGTAAGGTAGATGTTAAACAGTTCCGGAGATATCACCCCAACTTGGAGAATTCCCTGTTTCACTATACGGGGTTTGGATTTCCTGTTTCGGAATTTTTTATACGGCGTCCACTCATATAGTTGATTTCAAACTTGGTCCGAGGGTTGCTCTCCCTCTCTCTCCACATCCTTAAATAAAGTGGCGTGGTTGGCGGTATCAAATGCATTGATCTGTCGGTGGGTTGCTCTCCCTCTCACTCTCCACATCCTGAAACAGTGTGGCGTGGTTGACTGAGTCTTTGTTACTGGCGACAAAAGCGAAATTGGCCTGTATGATTCGTCTTGCTGGCATTCTTGCCTGGCTTCTGTAGAGGGAACACCCAGCCAATTATATAGGCTTAGGAAGCAATATGGGTGGCTAGCAACAGGTTGAGAACTTTCATAGGGTCACATTCTGTGCTGATGTTACTCATTACGTGGTAATTTGTATTTTTTTTTTTAAATAACCCATTTTTCAGTCTAATAGTAATACAGAAGTAAGTTTGTTTACATTATCATGTAATGAGTTATTAAGCTCATATAGCTGCCAAGTTCTTGCTGCGTAAGTGAATAATTGAAAACCTTTGTTAACCCTTTTTATTTTTATCAATTGCAATTACTGCCAATTTGGGTATTAGAAATGTTAAGTTGGCAACAACAAAACGCTGTCACGCATTGTGAATTGGATTTCTCGCATTCGTTTCACGTTAACAAGACTGCAGCTTTTATGTGGTGTTTCCATGCGACGTGATTGCAAAAAAAAAAAAACGAACGCAATGCTATTCCACTCCTTCAAATTGAAAGGGCAGAGGCAACAACGGACAATGATGTGATGAATAAAGGAGAGCCAACAAAACGCATTGTGCTGCTCGATGTGGGTGTGTAATTCAATTGTGATGGGGGAAAGGGGGCTTGGTTAGCTGTATGGTCTTTTTTTTATAAAACGAGAGAGCGAGAGAGCATGTATCTGTTGTTGAAACGTTTTTATTGTTACTCTGTATCTCTACTTCAGCTACTTTGGCCGTACCGCCCCAACTATCCATCTATCCATCCGTCGAATTCATTTGGACTGACGTAATACGTTCGTTCACGCGATTCCAGTGTGTCAGCAGCATTGTTTTTGTTTCGGTTTTAGTATTCGAAAATAATAGCAATAAAAAAAATAGCATTATCTTTGTGTTTTTCGACTCTCAATACTCTTGTTGTTGTTGCTGCTGCCTCATTCAAAAGTCACGTGTTGTTGATCGCCAGCAATCATTTCGTTACGACTTGGTAGTGTTCACATCGTAAAGTCGAATCATTTTAAGGTCTTTTCGAAATAAGGTTTTTTTTTGTGTTTTTTCCATTGATATTGGAATTTCGGGTGGGCATGTTAATGTGAATATGTAGCTTGTATGTATGTATATGATTGAGTGTGTGTGTGACTAATTTCGATTTCTAAAAGATTAAAAAAAATTCACTTGAATGCAATTCTCAGAGCCGATGATTCATCCACTAAATTGTGCAACCTATGGCGGTAGTTATGCCGTTGATAAATCTGTCACATGACTCATCTGAAGTTTTCTAGACAATCTTAGATGGCAAAGAATTTTCTTGTTTTTACGTTTCTGGAGTGCAAAAGAGAATAGGTGTGTCTGGTTACTTTTCCAGCAAGAATTGTCCAGCAACTTCTTTCTGAGAGAGTAAGGTAGTTTTATTCTCTTTTGCAAGGAAAAGGCGAAAAATAAACAGACGGTATTCCTGCAGAAGCTTGCAACTAATCAGCTGATTTGTCAAAACAAACCATATTGTCCCCCATAAGAAGAATTAAAACAAAGGAAGCAATACTAACTTTACAAGTTTTTTAAATAAAAATGTTGGAAATAGTCTTTTATTTTCTTATTACATATTAACATTTACGTTTTTCACAATTTTTAAAGTTGTTCTCCAAAAACTATTAGGCTAGAAATACATAAAGCGCATATTTTGCTGGCTTCTTCGTAAATGAACAAAGGAGTTTTAGGTTGACCTAGTTCGATTTTGGCCCTAGGCTCCTTTGTTCATTTCCGAAGAAGCCAGCCGATGACTTAAGCCAGCCAAATATGCGCTTTATGTATTTCCAGTCTTAGTCTTGCTAATTCCAAAATAATATTTTCAAATTGAAAGCACAAAAATAAATAAACAAACAATAGAAAATATCTGATTGAATGTCGATGAATGAGAAGAAGAAGAGTTGCAAGTGATTGCAAGAAGAAATTTGTCCAGCAAGAATTTGCAAACTCTCACTGAAAGAACTGTCAAAATTTCTCTCTCCAACCGCTCTCTTTTGCAGAACTTTCGGGTTAACAGACGACTTCCAGTAACAATTGTTACAAATTTTAGGGTAACCAGACACACCTAATATAAAGAAGAAGATGAAGAAATTCAGCTGTTTTCCATTGTCAGACAATTGTGTCGAATCTAAAAGAAGGAGCCCCCCAAAAATTTGCTAAGTGTGTATGTGCCACTTTTAGCATTAGTAGTAATGTCTGCATAACCAGAAAGCCAAAAAGTAATGACTAGTTCTGTAACATTTACAATTCAAAATTATTTACTTTTGTCATACCAATCAATAAGTAACCACGTCCGACTAAAAACCTAAGGTAGGAAATACCCTTATTTTAACACAGGCATATCATAGGAACTAAGTACTTCCCAAACTGCCCAGCAGCCCGCTGGTCATTACAATTTAATATCTATCCAAGTGTATGCTTTTATGTCAAAAGAGAAAAATAAAATAACCATGGTAGAAGCATACAACTAGCATCCGATTCAGATGAGTCGTATTGCTATTACATTGTGAAATAAAATCCATATTTGCATTAAATAACAAAACATCTGAATTGGATGCCTTTTCATTATTTTGTATAGTTTGAAAAAAAAAAAATATAGTATGTGTTAAGAAGGCGTTTAAGGAATTTACAATTTTAAATATGACCTTTTTCGGTAAATTAGCTTTTTTCTTACATATTTATTGAAGAGTACTATTATATTAGCATAAGGTGTGGTCCATTAATCCTGTTCTGGTTTTGTCTTCGACTGATATGTGTCGATATGTTGATGGTTGGACTGGATAGCTTTCTCCGACGCTGGGAAGGAGTAAAGCCTCGAGAGCCTTTGTTACTGGCGACAAAAACGAAATTGCCCTGTATAATTCGTCTTTGCTGACATGTTTGCCTGGCTTAAGTAGTGGGACCACCCAGCCAATTTTCCAAGCATCGGAAGCGATGTGGGTGGCTAGCAACAGCATCGGTTATTTACAGGACCTTTTGATGCGTTATACATAATGTGACCATTTATATTTTTCGTCAGAACGGGACGGAGCTGATTACATTGTTTGTTGATGTTAGTCTTAGTAATTAAAATAGCTTTTAAAACTGTCACACTTAACTGAGTTTTTTCACTTGTCCATATTTTATTCATTAGGGAAAAAACTCTTTCGACAGGTGCCTTACTTCCAGGCATACATAAAACATACTCAATAATTGTGCGAAAGTTTGTGCAGTTGAGATTATTAGCACGGAAGTGTTTAAACAGCTCCACCCAACGGTCTTCAGTAGCAACATTCTCATCGTTCCAGCTTTTGATTTTTTCAACTGTGACGTAACTGGAAATAAACGAAAACTCATCGAACACCTCCGTATCTTGGCTACTGCTAAGAAATCTTTGTGTGATCAGCAAATCCGTCACATTTTGTACGTCTTCCCAAGTAGGGACTTTTCTCAAATTTGACCATTCAAATACTACTAGTTGTGCATTGAACTGGCACCACTGTTCCAAGTATTCTTTACTTGTCTTATAAAAATCCGCTTCCGCAGTTTTCACATTCTGCTCATCAACAGCAACGTCAGTTTTTTGTAATTTTACCAGTAGATTGCGGACGGAATGAGGAAGGAAAATCGAATTCTCTTTAAGTTCTAAGTTATCTCGGAGACGATTAATTTCATTCGCAGACTCTATTGCAGACACGTTTTGTCCCTCGATTTTCTACACGGCTTGATGAAAAATCGCTGTCTGTGCGTGCAAAAAATATAACCACAATTCGGAGCTGGGATTTTCGAAAAACGTTTTTAAAATAGTAGGGCATTTATCTATGCTCAGAAAATAGGTTTTCAAAGGCTGAAACATTTTTAAAATTCTCTCAAGCGCCGGCATTAAAGCAAGTCACCTTGTTTTACTGTAGCCCAACAGTTTCTGATACTCTGTGTCGGTGGAATCACAGAACTCTTTCAGAACTTCTACCCGAATGCTGTAGATGTAGAAGAATGAATAAATTTTCACAATGATGCATTCGAAGTCAACAGGGAGACAATCTGCGGCTGTTTTGATAGCATTATGAATTATATGGGCTCCACACCCAATCCCAATGAGCTGCCTTCCGACGGATAGGTTCAATTTCGCGTAAACATTATTTATCCCTTTTCTATTCTTTCCTCCGAAATTGCAGTTTGTATTGTCTGCACAAAATGCCACAATTTTCTCATTCAAATCATTGCAAGATAATACTTCTTTCAAATAATCCTCAATTATATCAGATGATTCGCCTGGCTGCTTTTGAAACTCTAAAATCCTGACTCTCACGCCTTCGTATGGTACAAAATAGCGAACTAAAACAGGGAATAATTTTATTGAGCCATGATTGGAAGCATCGGTTAATAAAGATATGCAGTGGGCTTCGTGAAGGTGTTCTTTCAATTCGTCCATCGCCATAGGTGCCAGCACTTTTACAACTATAGCTTGTGATTTTGTACGGGCACATCTAAATTTTTGCTCAAAACATGTTTGTATTAGATTTGAAGCACAGTCATTCGAACGAAAACTGTGGTTTTCTTGCACTGTGTGGTACGCTCACGCACCCTCCGCTGCAGCTATATCCAAGTCTTTGGAAGTCGCCAAATTTGTTCTTTTAAAAAAAGAAAGCATTGACGAGCTTGAAGAGGCAGCTTGATCAGAAAGCTTGTGTTTTTCCGATTTTATATGCTTCTCAATATCACTGGCACCACCATGTCCAACACTAAAATCAGTACGACATTTTTCACACGTAACGTCTGATTCACCACTTCTTTGTTTTATAAATGGATACTTATTTTGCAAAGAAATGTTAAAAGTACACTTGCGTTTATGCATTATTGTAATGTTACAATCACTAACATTGAAAATAAATTGTTTGACTTTGCTCGCCTTCTCCGACTCCGCGATGAAAAGATACCAGAACAATTTAGAGCGTCTATGCTTAGGGTACTGACAGAGTGACAGAAACTTTTTCTGTTTTTATAAGCATTTTTAATTTGGTGATTTCCCTTGTTATGCTGGAGTTAATCGGCCCTATTACGGTTATCGTCGGCGTCGCAAAATGAAGTCGAAGCGACAATAATGATATTAGGGTTGTCGTTTTTTGTCGATAGCGACAAATGGTTGCCATTATCATTGTCGATACAACAGTCGACGTGATGTCGATTTTTGAGAATATCTGTCGCCGTAAAAAATTGTGACGACTAGTATTTTTTAGTCGACGTTGATATTGTGAGCATTTTGTATTTGATATTTGACCATGAAAATAACAATTGCAAAACAATTTGAAATTTTGGTTTCCGAATTGGAGAAAAATCCATGTTTGGCAAAAGGATTTACCAAAGGTCATGTTCCAGCAAATTTTAATTCAGATTGGGAATCCATTCCTACAAAATTAAATGTAAACGGGCCTCCGATTAGAGACTCCGATGGCTGGCAAAAAGTATATAATAATTAAAATTATTTTTGTATGTTTTTGTTAGATATTTTTCTAAATTTCTTCTAGATTTGGAAAGATTTAACATTTAAAACTAAAAAGAAACTTGTGCACAACAAGGGTGAAACCAGCAGCAATGGAGGTGGCATTTTTAAGCAAATGTCTTTGTCGCCTTAGGAGGAGTCTGTCGCGAATATAATGCAGTTTCAAAAGTTATTGAATCCACCAGGTCGTGCACTTGGAATAGAAAATAAGGAAAACATAAGTGTAATAGACTAACGTCTATTCATGAAAATTAGCAAGTGGACAATGCTGATGACGAGACTGATGTAACCTACTATTGAAGCTTCTCGATCGCCCAGAAAAAACAATGGTAAAAAGTCATAAAGGAAAGTAGAAACTATTGAACTCTTGAAAAAGCGGCGTAAACTTTTGAAACAACACAATCAAGAGCCAGGCAATGCAAATATGTTTGTTGGCTGCCTTAACACTCGCCGCTGCACTTTTAATACATTCTTCTCTTCATCATCACTTGAACTTAAGATATGTAACGCATTTATAATCTTCATTTTTTCACTATATTTTTTATTTTTCCGAAAGAGTCGAAATTAGAATTCAAAATACCAAAAAAATTATCTTTTTTTGTCAATAACAAGGGAGTGTTGCCAACGTTTTTTAATTGTTGCCAACTTTTATTTTAAACTGTCGATGTCGCTTCTATGCCTTACCATAATACTATTTTTGAATCAAAGCGACGGCGAGGGCGACTCACACATAAAGTCGACGACGACTATAGTAACGACAACCGTAATTGGGCCGAATGTTAACGCCGTCGACGACGGTTGAAGGTTGAAACAGATTGAACTTTTTCGGCGTCGAATTTCTTACGGCGTTAAGATTAACTGCTCTCATAAAATTTCATTCGATTCAATTTTTTTGACATTTGACGCCGTCGACGACGTCGACATTAACTCCAGCATTAGCATTACAAAATCTTTCGAGTTAATTTTAATGTTAATGTTGCTTGAAAAAAACTATGCAAATAAATTATATGTTCACGGGGAAAAAAATAACTCATGTATTTTTCATCAATATCAATATCCAGTATTTTCGAAAGCGGGACATTTTTGCTCTCGCTGGGGACAGCGGGACAGATAACCTCAAAGCGGGACGTATGGTCACGTTAGTTATACAGCTCAACAGTTATAAATAATGATGGTTTTTAAGAGACATGTATCTACAACAACAACTCGTCTTATTTTATTTTTATCTTCGTTTGCCGACGTCGAGTATCGAAAGCAAAGCTTCGGTTTTGTAGTCGGGCGCGTACATTCTGTGCTGATGTTACTCATTATTTCATTATTCTATTCTACAGTATATATTAATTTCGTATAGATAAACCTTAAAACTCAGTTTTTTATATAAGCAAGTGCATTAGTGTATTCTATAGCATATATTATTTTCGTATAAATAAACCTTAAAACACAATTTTGTTTGCGTCTTACCAAATTTTGCGTGTTTTTTATGAATTTTAAGTATAACAGTGTTGGCTTGTTTTGTTGTTGCAAAATGGTCAGGCATAATCCCATTATAGTTGTTTTTTTATAAAAACAACGTTTGTTTATTAGTGGAAAACGATGGTAATATTTACCAGGGGGTAAGACAGGGAATACCTAGGTTTCGGAAAGAGCGACCAATCCTCATCAGTATCCTTGTTTTATGTCTGGGATATTCTCCCCAGAAGTTATTTTAAAAATTAATTTTATTACAAAAAAAAAAAAAAACTTTTTTTACCCAAGTGACGAGATCGTAAGCTTAAATATGTTTAGCTTACAATGTTGGTGGGGTCGGTAAATTTCGGAACCATCCAATATTCGCTTAATTGTCGGTGGATTTCAGAATCGTTTGACGGCCCGGGCCATCGCTGTGTAAATGTAAATTGCAATTACATACAGCCTCTAGATGAGTCGAATCTACAATGTCGGTGGTCTCAGTTGGCAGATGTAATTAAAAAATGGGTAATTAAAAATGAGTACAAAGAAAAAAGAGTTCTATTTATAGAACACCACACTTTCTTTTTATACGCCCCACCAACAGGGTGATACAAAAAACTGCAACAAAGTCAAACGTCATAATCTTTACATTTTTTCAAGTTTCATTGATTGAAAGCTAAAAATGTCGGAAATAGCATCAAATTTTTTGAATTGATGTGTTCGAATTGGTTTCCTTTGGCACAAATTATGGCCTTCAAACGGCCACACGTTGCCCGAATGTTCTCTGCGTGTTTTGCCTAATTTACGGCGAAACGCTGGCTTGAGCTGATCGACACTTTGGTATTTTTTAGTGCCAACCTTGCTTTCCAAAATGCTCCAGACACAATAGTCCAACGGATTGGAAGCGAGGAACCTCATTTTGAAACCATTCTTGGTTGGCGCGTGCTGAGACCTGTTGGAATGTCTAAGGTCTGCTGTCAAAATGTTGAAGTGCCCAAGGCGATATTTTCGCGATAATATTCGGCATTTATTCTGATGCCACGGTAGATTAATACGAGCGGAGAGCGACCATCGGCTGTTATCGCAGCCCACACCATAACCATGGCCGGCGCTTGAGATCTTGTGGCCAACCAAAGGTGCACATTTTCAGCTGACCTCTTGGGCAAGTAAACATGATAATTTTGTTTGTTTACAAACGGCTGGACAACGAATGTTTTCTCATCGGAGAAAACCAAATTCGGCAGTTCACCACTTTCGGCAAAGCGAATCAACTCTTTAGCTCTTTTAAGTCTATTTTGTTCCTGTTGCGGAGTAAGTTCTTGCACTTTTTGGAATTTCAAAAAAAAAAAAAAAAAAAAAAAAAAAAAAAAAAAACGAGCTCAATATTTGCCAAATGGAATATTCCTATATGTTCAGCTAACGAGCCATTTTTCGCCCACTGCGACGCGGGTTTCGATCAAGTCGCTTCTTTATTTTTCGAACCATTTCTGCTGATGTTGCTGTTTTCTTCCGTCCACTTCCTTGACGTCGGTCTACGCTACCAGCATCACGGTAACGAGCGATGGTTGCTTAGAAATGACAGCAGTCTGAAGTTGGTTGCAGTTTTTACATCTCACCCTGTACTATGAAGGATATATTAACTTTAACATTCCATATAACATATAACACATAACATCTTCTACAGAAGGATCTCTAAAGCAGGATTTACACTTATATGGTAGAAGATTCGTATAGTTATTCTCTGATAGAATTGATCTACATTCTCATAAAAAAAGAAGAACACTTGAAGGTTTGTGATTTTTTTCGGACGATATTTTATAGAAGCACTTTGTAGATTTTCTCAAAGACGATTCTCATGGAATATGTATCGGTCGTTTCGAATATGATCAACACGTTTTCAAGAGAAAATATTCTTATCTTCAAAAAAAAACTTCTAAACCTATTTTCCTAAATGGCTGTAGATCCTATTATGGAAAATCTTCCTATCTTCTTATAAAAGATATGTAAATCTTTTAAAACGGAGAGTCTGTAAATTTGTTAAAAGAATATATTATGCAGACCTTCTAAAGAAATGCAGATCTTCGGAAAATCTAAATTATAAAAATAAAACAATGATGTTTTCACTTGACGTTAGGTAAGATTCAGAGATATTTTCTTCCAATAAAATCAGTAGTTCTTCCCACAGATGTTCTTATAATGGTTCAGTATTTTTTCGGAAAATATGGTACTTTTTTCAAAGTATCAAAGTATCTGCAGATCTTTCCATTGATGATTTTTAGAACTTCGTATAGACCTCGCATAAGTACTGTGGATCTTCTTCCAGATATAGATCTTCTAACGGAAGAAATGCAGATATGCATAATATCTCCTTGGAAGAAGATGTACAGCTCTTCTCAGATAAGATCCATAAATCTTCTGTCAGAAAAGCTCTACCTATTTTGTTTATCTTCTCAGCAGAATATCTTTTTCTTTTCTATTAGAGGCTAAGAGTATGTTTGAAACATATGGTGGTTTAATTTATTTTTAAGTTTGTGGCTTGTACACAAAAAAATTTGTAGCTAATAAAACGTCAAACAATGACTTGCAACAAAAATACTGAAATTAAAACTTCGTAACGCAATACACACACACACGCGAACACAATATGTTTGAAGTGGGGCAAGGCAACTTGTACGAAAAAAAAAAACATTCACAAACACCATCAAACCAACTCTCGCTCATACATTTACAACGATGAGCGCTACAAATAGACCGCTAAGACAGTTGTTGGCCAAATGTTTTTTTGGATTTTTTTTTTTAATTTTGAAACGTGCTTTTTTGTTAGAAGTGGGGGCTCGAAGACGGACGTCGGTTTACGACCACAGCCCTCTATTCAGCCGACCGGCAACAACAACCACAAGTTGTTTTTAAAGCATTTGTCACGTATCCACACGGTCACACGTGTTTCATTACTTTTTAGCTAACGTTTTCGACGACGCCAACTCAACGGAGTAGTGAGTCAATGAGAATGGCGCGCCGAACGATTCGGTTTTGTGTGTGCCGCCTCGTGTGCAATTGTGTAATGCGTGTTGTTGTTGTTGTTGCGGGGATTTAATTTGTTGTGTCTTTATTTTTAGGTTCATTTCAACGAAATGTAAAAAGTCGTATTTAAAATGTAAATGGAAACTTTTTACGTCGGCTTGTAAGAGGACGCAACAAACAGTTGGTTGGCTGCCTGCACTTGCTGAAGGATTGGGAAATAATTAGCGGAAGAAGTGGGAAGCTCGTGTTTGGGGTCCAGATAAAATAACATTTAAGTGACAGGAAAATGTATAAACTGCCACGGAGACACAAAACGGGGGAACATTTTTGTTGGAAGTTTCATATTTGTTGAAAGCTTTGAATTTTCACCATCTATTAAAGTACACATGTCCATCTCGCTCGTTTCTCAGTCTCACCTGGAAAATTTTGTCGTACATTTATGTTTATTTTCAATACAAAATTGCCATGTGACCCAGTGATAAATGATGATGGGTGGTTATGGTATTGCAAATAGCAAATAAGCCGTTAAAATAGCTCACACTCACATTGAGGCAACGGAAATTCTTAACATGCTGCCATTATTCCTATTCCGTCTAACGATTATTGTTATATTTCCTATCCATTTCGGTAATAACGGTTTTTATTTTTGAGGTTCTGCACGTTCTTCTATCATACATATGGTGACTGCATGAGACACGTAATCGACAACAGCCACAACAACAACAAAAACAAAAATAAGCAACAACAATAGCAATAACTGTTGATGGTGACGGATGTTAGACAATTTAGCGAAAATTTCTTAATTACACAAACATTTCTATAGTTACGAACAAAAGGCTGAAACAAAAAGTGAAATTTAAGTAGACTAGTGAAACAAAATGACGAGGCGCTATCTATCAACAAGTGAAAGTAAATAAAATCAGAGAATTTTATATAACCATTATCTTGGCTAATTTTCATCCTTTTTGCCATATAGGACATTATTAAGATATGGAACCTTCTAAAAATCCACTTTACGTTACGGATCTTCTTTGGACAGCAGACAATGTGTGTACTTGTCAAGTTCTTCTGTACATAGAATATATTCTCAACGTATTTTAAAGCACTGTGCAACAAAGAGATTATTCATAAAAAAAATCGGAGGAGAAGATATAGGGCTATGTATTTCTTAAATAGTTTTTAACCAACAACAAATTTCCCAGCAAACATTTATATTGCCAAATAATAACTACATACAATTAAACCTAATAATCCATTATTTTTATATCCTCTATCATCGAAATATAAATTTTAGATCCCACATTCGATTCGTTCCGTTCCGTTCGTCTGTCCACTCTAGCTTTCGAAAATAGGCGAATTACGTTGCTAAAGTTTTATTCAGATGTGTGTTGGGAATCACTCTATCCTCCGAAAATCGGTGAATTACGTTGATAAAATTTTATTCAGATGTGTGTTGGGTCTATAGGTCCACGTTTTGGTATAGCCCCCATATAAATGTACCTCCATGTATTCGGTGTTTTGATGATTTGCGTCACACTTTTCACCGGAAATGTTTCAAATATAAAATTTGAAGTTCGTAAATTGTTAATTTTAGTGACGGAATTGTTTCAAATATCGTATTGGATTTTAGCGACATTAATCACCGGAATTTTTTTTAGTTTCGTATTTTAATATCGTATAACATATAAAGGTCCACGTTTTCCTATAGGCTCTACATTAGGCATTTTTATGATTTTCGCAGTATTCTTCGACGGATTTTTATGAAAATTTGCAAATACCTTACGAAAGGCGGGGGGAATTAAAAAGAATGGCCCGGACCAACATAACCGTTTTTCACTTCTTATACTCTCAGCCATCGTTCCTTCATCTGTCAGGCGGGTGCGCACGATAACTCTCGAAGGGAGTATCCGATTTGGCCCAAACTTGGTACATCATAATGTTATTATCAAACTTAGAACGATTTCAGAGATGCGCAATATCGGTCCATTCCTTCTGGTACCTCCCCCACAACTGGTCACAATTTTGAATATTTACATCTCTCAAAAATGCGAAATAAGCATGTAATTCATTCTACTTCACACATTATAATATTTTTACTAACACAAGAACTGTTGTGATCAATTGCTTCTGATACCTTCACCACAATGGTCAAAATGTTGGAAAACAATACGCTCATGAAATGCGAAATGAGTACCCGATACTCTTTAAATTTCCCTCATCCCAATATTTTTATTAACAAAAGATGGGATGTGTCGGTCCACTTCTTCCAAATGCTAAAAAAATGTGAAATAAGCATCTGATTCCTTATAAACTTCGCAATATACTTACAGGGTGAGATAAAAAAAACTGCAATAAAGCCAAACGCTATAATTTTTACATTTTTTTTTTGAGTTTATTGAATGAAAAAAAAAAAAATATCGCGAAATAGCCTCAAATTTTAGCATAAGTTTAGATTTGTTCGAATTGGTCACCTTTGGCACGAATTATAGCCATCAAACGCCCAATGAAACCGTCACACGCTGACGCCGAATGTTGATCTGCGCTTGGCCCATTCCCGGCGAAGCGCTTGCTTGAGGTGATCGACACTTTGGTATTTTTTTTTTTTTTGTGCCAACCTTGCTTTCCAAAATACTTCAGACACAATAGTTCAACGGATTGGTATCCGGAGATTTTGATGACCAGTGCGCTGGAAATGAAGCGAGGAACCTCATTTTGTAACCATTCTTGGGTGGCGCGTGCTGAGTGCGATGGCGCTGAGTCCTGTTGGAATGTTAAAGGTCTACGGCCAAAATGTTTGCGTGCCCAAGGCCTTAATACACCCTCCAGAATATTTTCGTGATAATATTCAGCATGTATTCTGATGCCACAGTCGCTTAATACGAGCGGAGAGCGACCATCGGCTGTTATGGAGGCCCACACCATCACCATGGCCTGCGCTTGAGTTCTGGTGGCCAACCGAAGGAGCACATTTTCAGCTGACCTCTTTGGCATGTAAACACGATGATTTTGTTTGTTTTCGAACTGCTAGACAACGAATGTTTCTCATCGCAGAAAACCAAATTCGGCAGTTCACCACTTTCGGCCAAGCGAAGCAACTCTTTAACTCTTTTGAGTCTATTTTCTTTCTGTTGCGGTGTAAGTTTTTGAACTTTGCCCTGAGCTCATTTTCAATATTTGCCGAATGGAATATTGCGATATGTTCAGCTCACGAGCCATTTTTCGGCCATTGCGAAGCGGGTTTTTTTTATCAAATCGCTACTTTACTTTCTTCCGTCCACTTCCTTGACGTCAGGCTACGCTACCAGTATCACGGTAACGAGCGATGGTACGAGACACAAAAGAATTATTCACATTTAAATGCTGGAGTGCTCTAACGATATCCACTTGTGGTTTTCCAGCCAAATATAAAAAAATCACACTATCACGCTTGAATTCCATTACGAATAACTTTTTTTCCTACAAAAATTCTCACCAAAATGCTTTTGTACGCTTGTAAACAATATAATCAGCTGTCACTGGAATAATTTTAATAGCTGTCGGACGAGTGGCTTAGAAATAACAGCAGTCTGAAATAGGTTGCAGTTTTTGCATCTCACCCTGTGGTTTTGGAAATTCGAACTATGAACGTACGAAAAACGCAAAATGTCACAAGATGTGCCGTTGAGGGTTGGGATTGAAACGGAATTTTTAAAAATTTGGTATCGAAGTCACTGTTGGTGTCCAGATTGAAGATAAGGAATATGGTAATAAATTTGGGATTGGGTTTCAGGATATTGCTGAGATTCTGAGATTTGATAAGTAGGCCATTGTTGGTAAATAGTTTTGAGAAAAGGGGGTAAATTTGGAAGTGCGTACTATGATTATTCGAAAAGTACTAAATGGTACTAAATTTGACGCAGAATCGTGAAATTTAATATTAAGGTCACTGCTAGCTTCTAGAATGTACATATGGTGGTGGTCATGTTTTATTATGACTATGCGTTGAAATAGTACTGGCCAAAAAAAATGGAGTGGAATTATTATTGTGCAAGGGTTTAAGTAATATGATCTTCGGTAAATTTCAAAACCAACGATTTTAAAGACTTTTTTGTGCAAAAAGTAATCATATTTCGAATATCCTTTTCGACAAAGGACAAACTTGAAAATAGATATTGATGCTTTTCAGCTGCATTTAGTACGATGTTTGAAGTTTTCTTTAGAAATGTTGTCCAAGAAAATATGAACAAATTGTGCATTTTGAGTACTATAATGAATTGGTGGAATAAATCTAACATTTTTAGGTGGTTTCTTCGCTGACGAAATATCGCTTGCACTTGCTAGTTTTAATTAATATTATAAACAAATATTATAGTTTTAACTGAAAAAGTTCGACGAGGTCCAAGTTAACGACGTTTTTATTTGTTTAGTGTGAGAATCTTTTAAAATTGTGTTGCTATATAGAAGACTAGCTGAACCCGGTGCGCTTCGCTACCCCTTTTGATTTTATATGCATTCAAAGTTTTATTTACAAATATATGTTGGTTAAAAAAAAAACAAATTTAAAAATTAAAAAAAATTATTGCACTACTTTAATGCGTAAATAACCAAAACCATTAGAAAAGCAGTAACATGACGTACTTACACGAAGGGTTTGTCCTTCGGATTTATTTATTTCATAGCAAATACCAAGCGTGCAGTAAACTGCAATCTTTTGAAGTTGAGTGGCATTTCTATTGCAATTAGTGAATTCCGATTTAAATATAATTTTAAAAAAAAAAATACTTTTACACCAAACTCCGCCACACCTTTCATATTTCATTGAAATTGGTGCGTCAAATATGTAAAATCGGGAGCTATATCCAAATCTTAACTAATTTCCAATTAATTTGTCACATTTATTATTGTAACCAAATTCCACCCCACATTCTGAATTTCATTGGTATCGGTCATATATATCATGTTTGGTGCATAACATATATGAAATCGGCCGAAATATATATGTTAGCTATATCCAAACCTCAACTGATTTCAATATTATTTGGCAATTTTTGCTGGTGCCAGATTTTGTCTCTCTCGCTTTGGGTGCATCAAATATGTGAAATCGGCTGAGTATATATATGGGAGCTATAATCAAATCTGAGCGTATTTGAATATAATTTGTCAAATTTATTTTTGTACCAAATTTAGCCACTCATGACGAATTTCATTGGAATCGGAAATACGTATCGTGTTTTGTGCATCAAATATGTGAATCCGGCGGAAAATTTATGGGAGCTATAACCAAATCTCAACCGATTTTAATATAATTTGACTAATTTTTTTCTAATCAAAATCCTGTTACATATTCCAAATTTCTTTGGAATCGAACATACATATCGTGTATGGTGCATAAAATACATGAAATCGGTCGAAAATATATATGAGAGCTATATCCAAATCTGAACCGATTTTAATATAATTTGACAAATGTATATTTGTTTTAATTTCCGCTACACATTCCAAATTTCATTGAAATTAGAGATACATAGCGTATTTGGTGCATCAAATACATGAAATCGGTCGAAAATATATATGGGAGCTATATCCAAATCTGAACCGATTTCAATATAATTTGACAAATTTATTTTCGGATTAAATCCCGTCACACATTCCAAATTTCATTGGAATCGAACATTCATATTGTGTTTGAGGCATCAAATGAACGAAATCGGTCGAAAATATATATGGGAACATACATATCGTGTATGGTGCATAAAATACATGAAATCGGTCGAAAATATATATGAGAGCTATATCCAAATCTGAACCGATTTTAATATAATTTGACAAATGTATATTTGTTTTAATTTCCGCTACACATTCCAAATTTCATTGAAATTAGAGATACATAGCGTGTTTGGTGCATCAAATACATGAAATCGGTCGAAAATATATATGGGAGCTATATCCAAATCTGAACCGATTTCAATATAATTTGACAAATTTATTTTCGGATTAAATCCCGTCACACATTCCAAATTTTATTGGAATCGAACATTCATATTGTGTTTGAGGCATCAAATGAACGAAATCGGTCGAAAATATATATGGGAGCTATATCCAAATCTGAACCGATTACAATATAATTTGGCAAACTTATTTTTGTTCCAAATTCCGTTACTTATTCCAAATTTGGAGACTGTATCTTCAACCAATCAATATATATGTGCATATAAAATCTAAATTTTTGGGAGGTACCTCCGATTCTTATGCTATATCTCCAGTTCCAAGTGGAAATTCAAAAATGTATATAGCCTATGTTACTTTCAGGCGATGTTGCAGTATATATGGAAATTTTCAGGAAAATCTATTCAGCGGTTTTCGAGTCCATAAATTACAAACAAACAAACAAACATACATACAAACATTTTCCTCTTTTATAGATATAGAAGTAAGAAGTATTTTCCTCACATAATCACCTCACATCGATGACCTTCTATTGTTAAATAGTGTATTTAGAAATTGACAACTTTAATTAAAACGAATACGAAAAACTACAAAAAAATAAAAAAATTAAGAAAAACAACATGAGGTAGTAATTATGGTCACGGTTTACTCTTTGGAGCAATGACAGCTATTACTCATCCCCCTCTTATTTCCGAAACACTTCGCCCACAATTTTATTTTATATTACATTCAATAATATTTATGTAAACATTGACGTTCAAACAACAACAACCGAAAGAGTGGAAAATTTCCAACAACTTCAGAACCGGTTAGCACACTGTACACGTGATCCGTGTATTTAAAAACTGACGATAACATTTTTTTGTTTTCATTCCCCTTCTTCTTCTTTGTTTTGTTTTTTTGTCTTAACTCTTTTTGTTGTTTTGTTTTCGTGACTTTTGGAGCACGGGTGTGGTTGAATGGCTGATTTGAGTTAAATTTATAATACCAATCAAAAAAAAAAAAAAAAAAAAAAAAAAATGTGCTAAATTTAGCTTACCGAACCGTTAATTGCTGAACAGACCATTTGTTTCAATGAAGTGAAACCGGATATCAATGACGGTGCAGATAAACCGACAGACTGACAAACATAGATTAATAAATGTTAGTGTGTGAGAGAGTGCAAAAAGGGCAAATTTTATTGCTTGGAAACAAACCAAAAAAAAATTGAAGTGTAAACTGAGATATTCACGTGTTCCCAGAGCAAAACTAATGTATAGAAGAGCATACAAAATAGTATATTTTAAGTTCACGGTCCTTAAACAGGTTCTTTAATTGCAAAAGCCTTTAATAGGTCATCTAGACTAAGACGACATGTCTTTACATCCAAAGGACCTATTAAGGCCTTTAAAAGAAGAAGGCCCTCAAAATGTATTATAAACGGAAAAGGCCTTCAAAAGATCTTCTAAGAACAGAATAATAACTTCTGAACCCTTGACCCTTGACAGGTCTTCCAAATTCCGAAAAGGAAGATAAGGTCTTCTAATGCAGAAGACCTTGAAAGCTCTTCTTAAAAAATCAGATATTTAAAGGTCATCAAAAAAAAGATTCTCAAAATCCTTTGCCATGTCTTCTAAGCTCAGAAGGCATTCAAAAGGACTTCTAAAACCCCAGCGCCTTGTAAATGTCTACTTAACCCAGAAAACATTCAAAAGGTCTTCCAAATAAAGAAGGACAGATGGTCTTCAAAAGATATTCTAAACACCGAGACCGAAGACAAAATACCTTCTAAAGGTCTTCTAAATATAGAAGACCCTCTACAGTACCTTCGAACAGTATTTTCAACACAGAAAACAATTTAGGTGACATCTAAACACAAAATTCCTTTGTGAAGTCTATTAAACGCGGACGTTCTTCTATAGATTTTCTAAAAGAAAACCTTGTCTTCTCAACGAAGAAACCTCTTTAAATATCTTTTGAAATAGGGCGCTATTTAGAGATCAAGGTGTATTTTAAATTTTATTTTAATTGCAGATAGCTTTGACCTGCGATATATTTTCTAAAAAGGTAAACATAGGAGAGGTTTTATGAAAACAGAATAGCTATTAGGGGTGTTCTAAATACAGAAAACCGTTTGGAAAATTTTGTGACGTTTTATAAACAGGATATACTCAACATGTCCTCTAAACAAAAAAAGTCCTCGGGAAGTTTTCGAAGCTCAGAGGAACTTTGAGGGTTCTTCTTAACGGGGTCGACCTTTAAAATATCTTCCAACTCAGAAGAACTTATAAAGACCACTTTACCTCTGATGACCTTCGGGACCAAAACATATTCTATTCGCAGAAGATCTATTTACAAAAGACCCTTCCAAAGGTCCAGAAGTCCTTCAAAATGTTTTCTATATGTAAATAAACTTTTTTTCGTACGACAAACCGAGGCACTATTTCTAACCTAATACAAAGTAGACGAGTATAGTTGTAAGCTTAGACCCTGGACAATTGTCTGGGGCTAAACCCTGCATGGAGAGAACATGTACTAAGCACAAAGAAATGCAGAATAATCGATTTTCGCTGTCACTGCTGAATAGACTGAATCCAAACCTCTCCTCGTACTCCAAATACCTCGGTATGATCCTGGACCTGCGTTTAACATTAAACAAGAATATCAAGAAGCGTACTAAAAATGGTCTCATTACATTCTATTCATGAACGCCATAGGGAAGACCACAAGCAGTACACTGGATATATGTCACAGTGGTCTTACCTGTTCCGACATATAGGTGCTTCGTCTGGTGGTATTAATTCCAGGCCACTCATGTCCCAATTCACCACAGCTCAGAGAGCCGCGTCCTTACTGACAACCGGAATTCTTTGTCTCTCTCGCTTTGGGTGCATCAAATATGTGAAATCGGCTGAGTATATATATGGGAGCTATAATCAAATCTGAGCGTATTTGAATATAATTTGTCAAATTTATTTTTGTACCAAATTTAGCCACTCATGACGAATTTCATTGGAATCGGAAATACGTATCGTGTTTTGTGCATCAAATATGTGAATCCGGCGGAAAATTTATGGGAGCTATAACCAAATCTCAACCGATTTTAATATAATTTGACTAATTTTTTTCTAATCAAAATCCTGTTACATATTCCAAATTTCTTTGGAATCGAACATACATATCGTGTATGGTGCATAAAATACATGAAATCGGTCGAAAATATATATGAGAGCTATATCCAAATCTGAACCGATTTTAATATAATTTGACAAATGTATATTTGTTTTAATTTCCGCTACACATTCCAAATTTCATTGAAATTAGAGATACATAGCGTATTTGGTGCATCAAATACATGAAATCGGTCGAAAATATATATGGGAGCTATATCCAAATCTGAACCGATTTCAATATAATTTGACAAATTTATTTTCGGATTAAATCCCGTCACACATTCCAAATTTCATTGGAATCGAACATTCATATTGTGTTTGAGGCATCAAATGAACGAAATCGGTCGAAAATATATATGGGAACATACATATCGTGTATGGTGCATAAAATACATGAAATCGGTCGAAAATATATATGAGAGCTATATCCAAATCTGAACCGATTTTAATATAATTTGACAAATGTATATTTGTTTTAATTTCCGCTACACATTCCAAATTTCATTGAAATTAGAGATACATAGCGTGTTTGGTGCATCAAATACATGAAATCGGTCGAAAATATATATGGGAGCTATATCCAAATCTGAACCGATTTCAATATAATTTGACAAATTTATTTTCGGATTAAATCCCGTCACACATTCCAAATTTTATTGGAATCGAACATTCATATTGTGTTTGAGGCATCAAATGAACGAAATCGGTCGAAAATATATATGGGAGCTATATCCAAATCTGAACCGATTACAATATAATTTGGCAAACTTATTTTTGTTCCAAATTCCGTTACTTATTCCAAATTTGGAGACTGTATCTTCAACCAATCAATATATATGTGCATATAAAATCTAAATTTTTGGGAGGTACCTCCGATTCTTATGCTATATCTCCAGTTCCAAGTGGAAATTCAAAAATGTATATAGCCTATGTTACTTTCAGGCGATGTTGCAGTATATATGGAAATTTTCAGGAAAATCTATTCAGCGGTTTTCGAGTCCATAAATTACAAACAAACAAACAAACATACATACAAACATTTTCCTCTTTTATAGATATAGAAGTAAGAAGTATTTTCCTCACATAATCACCTCACATCGATGACCTTCTATTGTTAAATAGTGTATTTAGAAATTGACAACTTTAATTAAAACGAATACGAAAAACTACAAAAAAATAAAAAAATTAAGAAAAACAACATGAGGTAGTAATTATGGTCACGGTTTACTCTTTGGAGCAATGACAGCTATTACTCATCCCCCTCTTATTTCCGAAACACTTCGCCCACAATTTTATTTTATATTACATTCAATAATATTTATGTAAACATTGACGTTCAAACAACAACAACCGAAAGAGTGGAAAATTTCCAACAACTTCAGAACCGGTTAGCACACTGTACACGTGATCCGTGTATTTAAAAACTGACGATAACATTTTTTGTTTTCATTCCCCTTCTTCTTCTTTGTTTTGTTTTTTTGTCTTAACTCTTTTTGTTGTTTTGTTTTCGTGACTTTTGGAGCACGGGTGTGGTTGAATGGCTGATTTGAGTTAAATTTATAATACCAATCAAAAAAAAAAAAAAAAAAAAAAAAAAATGTGCTAAATTTAGCTTACCGAACCGTTAATTGCTGAACAGACCATTTGTTTCAATGAAGTGAAACCGGATATCAATGACGGTGCAGATAAACCGACAGACTGACAAACATAGATTAATAAATGTTAGTGTGTGAGAGAGTGCAAAAAGGGCAAATTTTATTGCTTGGAAACAAACCAAAAAAAAATTGAAGTGTAAACTGAGATATTCACGTGTTCCCAGAGCAAAACTAATGTATAGAAGAGCATACAAAATAGTATATTTTAAGTTCACGGTCCTTAAACAGGTTCTTTAATTGCAAAAGCCTTTAATAGGTCATCTAGACTAAGACGACATGTCTTTACATCCAAAGGACCTATTAAGGCCTTTAAAAGAAGAAGGCCCTCAAAATGTATTATAAACGGAAAAGGCCTTCAAAAGATCTTCTAAGAACAGAATAATAACTTCTGAACCCTTGACCCTTGACAGGTCTTCCAAATTCCGAAAAGGAAGATAAGGTCTTCTAATGCAGAAGACCTTGAAAGCTCTTCTTAAAAAATCAGATATTTAAAGGTCATCAAAAAAAAGATTCTCAAAATCCTTTGCCATGTCTTCTAAGCTCAGAAGGCATTCAAAAGGACTTCTAAAACCCCAGCGCCTTGTAAATGTCTACTTAACCCAGAAAACATTCAAAAGGTCTTCCAAATAAAGAAGGACAGATGGTCTTCAAAAGATATTCTAAACACCGAGACCGAAGACAAAATACCTTCTAAAGGTCTTCTAAATATAGAAGACCCTCTACAGTACCTTCGAACAGTATTTTCAACACAGAAAACAATTTAGGTGACATCTAAACACAAAATTCCTTTGTGAAGTCTATTAAACGCGGACGTTCTTCTATAGATTTTCTAAAAGAAAACCTTGTCTTCTCAACGAAGAAACCTCTTTAAATATCTTTTGAAATAGGGCGCTATTTAGAGATCAAGGTGTATTTTAAATTTTATTTTAATTGCAGATAGCTTTGACCTGCGATATATTTTCTAAAAAGGTAAACATAGGAGAGGTTTTATGAAAACAGAATAGCTATTAGGGGTGTTCTAAATACAGAAAACCGTTTGGAAAATTTTGTGACGTTTTATAAACAGGATATACTCAACATGTCCTCTAAACAAAAAAAGTCCTCGGGAAGTTTTCGAAGCTCAGAGGAACTTTGAGGGTTCTTCTTAACGGGGTCGACCTTTAAAATATCTTCCAACTCAGAAGAACTTATAAAGACCACTTTACCTCTGATGACCTTCGGGACCAAAACATATTCTATTCGCAGAAGATCTATTTACAAAAGACCCTTCCAAAGGTCCAGAAGTCCTTCAAAATGTTTTCTATATGTAAATAAACTTTTTTTCGTACGACAAACCGAGGCACTATTTCTAACCTAATACAAAGTAGACGAGTATAGTTGTAAGCTTAGACCCTGGACAATTGTCTGGGGCTAAACCCTGCATGGAGAGAACATGTACTAAGCACAAAG
Source organism: Musca domestica (assembly GCF_030504385.1). Lineage (NCBI taxonomy): Eukaryota > Metazoa > Arthropoda > Insecta > Diptera > Muscidae > Musca > Musca domestica. The sequence goes on along the minus strand of NW_026712329.1, from coordinate 6,302,636 downwards.
AAATGCAGAATAATCGATTTTCGCTGTCACTGCTGAATAGACTGAATCCAAACCTCTCCTCGTACTCCAAATACCTCGGTATGATCCTGGACCTGCGTTTAACATTAAACAAGAATATCAAGAAGCGTACTAAAAATGGTCTCATTACATTCTATTCATGAACGCCATAGGGAAGACCACAAGCAGTACACTGGATATATGTCACAGTGGTCTTACCTGTTCCGACATATAGGTGCTTCGTCTGGTGGTATTAATTCCAGGCCACTCATGTCCCAATTCACCACAGCTCAGAGAGCCGCGTCCTTACTGACAACCGGAATTCTTAAGAGCACTTCTTAATCTGCCTTGGATGTGCTGCTTAACTTCCAGTTACTAAATATTTTGGCTCAATTCGAGCCAGCAAGTGCGTTGATACTACGGGAAGCTGGAGGATGGCGCTCTTCACATATTGGTCATGCACAAATCCTACACTTACCGATTAATTGGAATATATTAGGTGAAGGTAATAGGATTCAGACGATTGATACACCGATTGATGGGACTGTTAAACCAACAAGTACCTATTACTCTTCAAAAAATCTCTTATTGAAAAACTTCTTCGATAAGAGATTTTTTGAAGAGTAATAGTTTCTTGTTGGTTAAACAGTCCCATCAATCGGTGTATAAATCGTCTGATTTGAGACCGATTGAATGTTATCTAAGGTCATCTCCATTTTATCACTTACTAGGTCTGATCTAAGACTCGTGGTGGGCATACCGACCGGTACCTGTTGCTACAGATATCTGACCTTAAGATGGAACAACAGTGTTCCTGTTTACTGTAGGCTATGTGAAAATGAAGGGAAGTAGAGATAATCGAACATCTACTTTACACATGGTCGATGTTAACCATCAAGATATATAATCAGGGAGAGATCGAATCTCTAACGTTCTTCTCAGACATAATTCCCATCGTCATTTACAAATTTTCCAAAATCATTCTCTGGCTAGGCAGACCAACCTCCTAACTTTACTTCTCTCTATAAACCTCACTTTTGCATCTCTATCCTTCTCACTTCTGCTTCGCAAAACAATAAAAGGCTTTTTATACCCTACACCACAAGGTGGTCAGGGTATTATGTCTTTGTGCATTTGTTTGTAACAGGCAAAAGGAAACGAGATAAACCCATAGTTCCTTTTGATGATCTGCATAGAATCACTTTCTGAGTTGATTTATGCATGTCAGTCCGTCTGTCCGTCCGTCCGTCCGTCTGTCCATGTATTCTTGTGAACAAAATACAGGTCGCATTTATTATCCGATTGAGATGAAACTTTGCAAACAACATTTGTTTGGCCCAAGGACGAACCCTATTGAAATGGGAGATAATCGGTAAAAAATTAGATATAGTTCCCATATATATCTTCGTCCGATTTGCTTTTATTGTGCACCAAACGTGTAATATCAGCCCGAATAGTATGAAATTTTGCACATACAACCAAATTAGGTCTGAAAATAAGTATGCCAAATTTGATCGAGATCGGTTCAGATATAGCTATAGCTCTCATATATATTGTTCATTCGATTTGTTACTTTTGTACTCCGCAGCCGTAATATGCACTCTGTAACAACAATATTTGGGGAAATATATCAAATGCAGCTCAGAAATACCTTTGCTAAATTTTATCCAGATCGGTTCAGATTTGGATATAGCTTCCATATATAACTTCGTCCGATTTACCTTTTATTGTGCACCAAACGTCTAATATTTGCCCAAATGGGATGGGCAAATATCTGTAACAACGATATTCAGGGAAATATATCAAATACAGCTCAAAAATATCTTTGCCAAATTTTGTCGAGATCGGTTCAGATTTGGATATAGTTCCCATATATATCTTTATCTGATTTCAAATTAATTTTGCACCAAATGGGCAATATAAGTCCGAATTTAAAAGATACAAATGTTTTGGCATATTTAGTCCTTTGAATTTTAAATTATAATTATAATCATAGCGTGTATGATTGAATTCTCCCATAAAAACTTTTAATTATTAAGTGGAGCTCAACTAAATTAGCAAAGTGGTGTAGGGTATCATAAAATCGGCCCCGCCCGACTTTAGGACTTTCTTTACTGGTTACTTTTTGATTAAAGGAATAACCCCTTATTCTCAAACAACTGGTAACGCAGAACCTTGTTTGTTTCCATAACCTTTTTGTAAGATTTTTCTCGTTCCACCCAAATACACTAACGCCTCAATTGCAAAATCTATTGTTGCTTTAGATGGCAATTGAAATCGAGAGAGAAAAAAGTATTAAATCATGACACAATCGTGCTTTCGTTGCACAACACACCAACTATTCGTATCGACTTAGAAGTAAATTCCAGACACGTGTCTCTGATTAAAGTAACAAACCTGATTACGGCACATACATACCATTGGACGACTGATAACATATACATATATACGGAATTACTTTGTATCAATTATTTGAAATTGTGTAATTTAATAAGGAAATGGTACTATACGATTTTCTGGAACTTGGCAATGTTGTTGAAATGAAGTCTCAACCATTTTATAGAAGTCGGACAAAATGTAAAATCTTAAAGATTTCTTGAAATCCTTTAATTTTACGAATACAGTGTCTTCGGCATGTTAATGATAACAATACTGGGTTTATTTTCGTTCAAAATTTTAACCTCCTGCAAGTCACCAAAAGGGGTCATTTCGGTCTTTTTCTTTTAAACACCATTTAAACAGGATCGTAACAAGTCAAAATATTCTACGCTATTATTTCTAACTTCGTATAGTGGCATATTTAAAATAATCTATTTATTTCTGTTTATTGAAGTTTTAATCATGGCAGAGAATAAGAGATATAAATACTAGCGCGCATACCTTTGATTTACTTGAAATATTTTATTTGAATTTCGTATTGGGCGCCCTTCACTGTAGCAGTAAATTATCAACATGGGTCCGGATTTTCCTATAGCTTCCATATAACCTGGTATTAAATTTTCCTAGAAACAACCAGTAAAGAAATGTTGGTTATGATATCCTACACTACTATGCATTTTCAGAGTACCAATTATGCGTATTTGCTTCCAGGATAAATACAGGTGAATGTGCAACAAGTAAAAAAGCTGTAAGTTCGGCCGGGCCGAACTTTTAATACCCTCCACCACTTGGTACAAATTTGGCAATTTCCACAAAAAAAAAAAAAAAAAAATAAATAAATAAATAAATAAATAAAATCCGTTAAAAATTCTGTTAAAATCTTAAAAATACCGAATGCTTATACGACGACGTGGACCTGCATAGGCAACTTTTGTCATAAGTTATTACAATATTTAAATGCGAAACTTGAAGAAAAATCTGTTTATATGCACAGACAATTTTCTGGCATGGGCTGAAGTATCCATTACGAACTTCACATGCGAAATTTAAAACAATCCCGGTAAATAGTGTCGCTAAAATCATCAAAATACCGAATATCGGGGGGTACGGTATATGGGGGCTATATGAAGACGTGGACCTACATGGCCCATTTTCTGTTTTATGCTGCAGTATCTATTGCGAACTTCAAATACCAAATTTGGAACAATTCCGGGGAGTAATGTCGCTAAAATCATCAAAATACCGAATTTCGGAGGGTACCGTTATATGGGGACTATATGAAGACGTGGACCTACATGGCTCATTTTTTGACTTAGGATGTAGTATCTATTACAAACTTCAAATACCAAATTTGAAACGATTCCGGTAAACAATGTCGCTAAAATCATTAAAATCCCGAATATCGGGGGGTACCGTTATATGGAGACTATATGAAGACGTGGACCTACATGGCTCATTTTTTGACTTAGGATGTAGTATCCATTACGAACTTCAAATGCCAAATTTGAAACAATTCCGATGAATAATGTCGCTAAAATCATCAAAATACCGAATATCGGGAGGTACCGTTATATGGGGGCTATATGATAACTTGCACTTACATGGCCCATTTTCGAACTTAACCTGCCTACTGGCAAAATATACATGTGTGCAAAATTTTAGCCTTCTATCTCAATTTGTTCGAAAGATAGCGTGATTACAACAGACAGACAGACAGACAGACAGACGGACGGACGGACAGACGGACAGACGGACAGACAGACAGACAGACAGACAGACAGACAGACACACAGACAGACAGACGGACATGGCTAAATCGTCTTAGAATTTTACGCTGATCAAGAATATATATACTTTGTTGGGTCTGACATGAGTATTTCGAGGAGTTACAAACGGAATGACAAAATTAATATACCCTCCATAGTATGGTGGAGGGTATAAAAATCCATGCAATTTGGACTGATATTACATGTATGGTGCACAATCAGACAAATAGGATGGAGATTTATATGGGAGCTATATTAAAATCCAATTAGATATCGATAAAAATTTGTCAAAAATATTTCTGGCTGGATCTGATATCTGGTAGCAAATGTCATTATTTTGGAGTGCATATTACGAATGTGAGGCACTGCCAAATCGGATGAAACATATATATGGGAGCTATAGTATATCTTAAGCGATTTTCACCATCTTTAAACTTCAAATCGAATAATAATAATGATATAAACGGTAGCTATATCAAAATCTGAACCGATCTTGATGAAATTTGACAGAAGTATTCTTGGGGTATATCTGACATCTGTTGTCCAATATCATTGTCGTGAAATGCATATTACTAATGTGGGAAACTTAAACCCCCAACCGAATGAAAGATATATATAAGAAGTTTTCTCTAAATCTGAGCCCATATTCACCAAAATTTCCTGACATACTTCTGGATTGAACCTTTCAGTGTGTGCTAACATTCATTTGATTCGGACTGATATTACGCTTTTGATGCACAATACTTATGAAATCTGACGGCATTATATATGGGAGCTATATTCAAATCTGATCCGATTATCTCAGTGTTCGTCCTTGAGCCAACCAAATAATTTGTGTTAACAAAAATACCACAGTGTGGCATAGGGTAATAAATAGCATATACAGGGTCAGATAAAAAACTGCAACGACGCCAAATGCCATAATTTTTACATTTTTTATTTTTTTTTTTTTTTTTTTTTGAATGAAAACAAAAAATTTCGGAAATAGCATCAAATTTTAGAATAAGTTTAGATTTGTTCGAATTTGTCAACTTTGGCACGAATTATGGCCATGAAAGCGTCACACGCTCCCCGAATGTTGCTCTGCGGTATTTTGAGGTATTTGGTATTTTTTAGTGCCAACCTCCAAATACTCCAAATACAAAAGTCCAATGGATTGGTATCCGGAGTTTTTGGTGATCATTGTGCGGTGGATTTTGTAACCATTCTTGGGTGGTCCGTACTGAGTGCGATGGTGTTAAGTCCTGGTGGAATGTCCAAGGTCTGCGGCCAAAATGTTTGAGTGCCTAAGGCTCTAATACACAATATTTTCGCGATAATATTCGACATTTATTCTGATGCCACAGTCGATTAATACGAGCGGAAAGCGAACATCGGCTGTTATGACGGCCCACACCATCACCATGGCCGGCGCTTGAGTTCTGGTGGCCAATCGAATCGAGTGCACATTTTTAGCTGACCTCTTTGGCAAGTAAACACGATCATTTTGTTTGTTTACAAACTGCTGGACAACGAATGTTTTCTCATCGGAGAATTCCAAATTCGGCAGTTCACCACCTTCGTCCAAGCGCAGCAACTCTTTAGCTCTTTTGAGTCTATTTTCTTTCTGTTGCGTTGTAAGTTCTTGCACTTTTTGGAATTTCAATGGCTTTACCCCTAGCTAATTTTTCAATATTTGCCGAATATAATATTGCCATATGTTCAGCTCACGGCCACCGCGACGCGGGTTTCGATCAAGTCGCTGCTTTACTTTTCGAACCATTTCTGCTGATGTTGCTGTTTTCTTCCGTCCACTTCCTTGACGTCGGGCTACGCTACCAGCATCACGGTAACGAGCGATGGTACAAGACACAAAAGATTTATTCACATTTAAATGCTGGAGTGCTTTAACGATAGTCACTTGTGGTTTTCCAGCCAAATATAAAGAAATCACAATATCACTGTTGAATTCCATCACGAAAAACTTCTTTTCCTGGAAAATGTTCACCAAAATGCTTTTGTACGCTTGTAAACAATGTAATGAGCTGTCACTGGAATAATTTTAACAGCTGTCGGACGAGTGGCTTAGAAATGACAACAGTCTGAAGTTGGTTGCTGTTTTTTCATCTCACCCTTTATAGACCCACTTCTTCTAGTACCTGCCTCAAATGTCAAAATTTTGAATAATTATAACTCTTATAAGAAGTGTTTGCGAACACAATATCTATTGTAAAGATTGTGACCCCACAAGGGGTCACAATTTTTAATACTTTGTCAAGTCGGAGATTCTAAAAATCTCTTCTCAAGCTGAAACCTGAAATGAATATGGAATTTATGATTTCGCATAAAATTTTTATCTGTATTAGATAACGTATGAATATGGAATACTTCGGTCGACTATATTTGGTAATTCACGCACATTTTCTAGAAATGTTCACATATCTCATATAAAGTGAATGAAGTAACCAATATAGTCCAAACCAAACCTGACAAATTTTTTTGTTTGATCCGATACGAAATGTACAATATTAACCCATTCCTTGGGAACCTTCCATAGAGGGTCAAAAATTTAAATAATCATAATAGAACTCAAAACATTTTTAAATAATCGAAGATTGGCGGAAGGTATACATCTGTAACAACACATAATTTCCTATACATTTTATTGATCGCTGGAAAACAATTTTTAATTATACCCTACAACACTATGTGTTGGGGGTATTATAAGTTTGATTGGGCCAGAATTTATGTAACACCTCGAAATATTGGTTTCCCAGATAGGAAAGTATACATGGATCTTCCTAGCTCGCCGAGCTGAGTCGATCTAGCTATGTATGTCCGTCCGTCCGTCTGTCCGTTTGTCCATGTTAATTTGTAATCACGCTACAGGTCGCAATTATGACCCGATCCTTACGAACTTTTGCACGAATGTGGGGTTAGGGTCAGAATAGAAGCCTATTTCTTTTGGAGATGATCGTCAAATGTTTAGGGGTTGAAATGGACCAAATACTGAAAAAAAATCCGATTTTGCAGTAGCTATACAGGTCGCAATTATACACCAATCGACGCGGAATTTCGCATGAAGCTAGAGTTTAGGGCGGGGAAGAAGCCTACGAATTTGGGTGGTCATCAGATAATATTTAGCGGGTAAAATAGACCATATCTTTTGTGTTGAAAAAATTCGAAATTTTTCAATAAACCACGAATATTTTAAATCCCGGCGAAATCACAAAGCCATGACAAGGATACTTCTGATCTTTACATTGATGTTAACATCCAACAAATCGGATATATAGCAAAATATGTGCGATATATATGTCTATCAAAGAAGATATGCTTGAAAGATCTCTTATATGTCGAGAACGGCTGAACTGATTTCGACAGTTCTCATTAATTCAGAATGGCCTCTTGGCAGGAAAGAAAGTGTCTAAAAAATCGCATAAAAGTATCTCTCTAAACATAAAAATATTGATTTTGTAACATTTTCTCATATTTTTTCAATTTTGTCATATTTTTGGCATTTTTTCATTTTGAATTAAACATTTGGTAATATTTCTACAGCTAACAAAACTAAGTAGTTGAGATATCAGGATATCATATACAGATCGCATTTATGGCCCGATCCTAACGAAATTTAGCATGGGGATCAGATGAGGGTCAGAATAGAAGCCTACTCTTTTTGGAGATGATCGCCATATATTTAGAGGTTAAAATGGACCAAAAAACTGCAAAATTGTCAGTAGGTCGTAATTATCGCCCGATCCTTACGCACATTTGAATGGGGGTTACCGGACATTGCAAAAGCCAAGCAGTTTTGGATGGCCATCCAAAATTATTCAATGTGTGAAGGAGTTTGCCAACTTTTGTAGACAAAATACGAAAATGTCCATTCCAGTGACTTTTTGGAGATTTCACAAATACAGGAAAGACGCACTTCTGACTATTTCGTTAACGCTGATTTCGTTGAAAAATATAGTCAAATATCTGTATCTCATATAGATGCGTTTCAGTCAAAAACCAATAATAAATGTTAATCTTTTGCCATTTCTGAGAGATTTTAGGTCTTTGGGAAATATTGGTTCCAGATCTAGGAAGACCATTTACGTGCAACATCTACCAATAAATTGGAAATGAGCAAATTAATTTAAGTTGCTATTATTCGAAAACTAGAGAACGAAACTTGATGGTTTTCTTTTATTATTTGTCACAATATCTTGTGGAATTCTTTCGAGTATCTCGCCTATATAAACTGTATCGTTTATTATAGTGTTGTAGGGTATTCAACGGTCGGCCCCGCTCGACTGTAGCCTTTGCTTACTTGTTTTGTAATAACGTATGTATGTACAAAAATTTTTTCTAACTTTTCTTTGTTCTTAAGAGCTACAGTCGTACATATCAATAGACCTGCGTACATTCTGACATCAGAACGGTAGCAAACAATTTTATCGGGTAGCGTTGAAGTAATGATTTACAAGCATTCCATTTTATCTGACAATTCAAATAACTTTGTGGACTTTTGTGTTTTTATTTCAATCACATGTTTTCAAATTGCTTTTGGCAAGAGAAGCTTCTTGAAATCTCACGTTTTGAATTGCCACTTTTTTTGGTCTATGTCTACATTGAAATTAGCAACACAGCCATACGTATTATAAATAGGTACACAGATGCTGGCCAAGCTTAAATTAACCAGACCATTATGTGATATTTTTGGATGAAAACGTTTTGTGTCTACCACATTCACGTTTTTCGTTGAAGTAATTGCTAAAAATAGCTGTCAAAACAAAATTAATAGTTTAAATAATCGTAAAAGTTTAACAAACTCTTCGGCCGAAAATAGATAAATCCGAAGCGTAATGAATGTCAAAAAAAAATAATAAAAATCATTAGCAGAGAAATGAAAAATAAACCCGTAATGAAAGGCAAAAAATGGGGCTTGCCGACATTATGATACCCTACACCACTTTGCATATTTCGTGGAGCTATGGATAGCAAACAAATAAACGTTTTATCAGGAGTTCATGAGAATTAAATCATACCAAAAATGATAGTTTTTGAATGCATATCAAAGTAGCTATAATTTAAAGCCAAAACCAACTTATATAGGAAGATATATACTCCCCTTAATTTCTACTACCAACATTTGTGTATGAACCGATATTCATCAAAATCCATCCTATTTGAACTGATATTATGCTTTTTAGGCACAATAAACGTGAAATCGGATGAAGTTATGTATGGGAGCTATATCCGTACCTGAACCGATCTCGATAAAATTTGGCAGAGGTATTTTTATGCTGTATCTGAGCGGTGTGAGGAATTTAAATACAAAATCGAATGAAACATATATATGGGACCTATAGCTATATCTTAAGCGATTTTCACCAAATTCAATACACTTTTTTCTAGACCGAATTCGTTCGTATCAGAGGGCTGCAACGAGTATGCAAAAATTCAAGCATACTCGGTTTCTTACATGATTTTTGTTGATGCAGTCGTTTAGTTTGATCTGAATGAAATGACCGTTTTCGCTTCTGATCGAATCAAACGCTCAGTTTGAATCACTTCACTCACAATCAAACATGAGCGTTCGAGACGGTTTGATGTGTTCAGCAACATGAGTTGATCGAACACATGAATGTAAATGAGCAATCACAACCGTGATTGTCTTCTTTGAATCGAGTTCGCTCAGCGTCACTGTTTATTCAACCATTTAATCAAGTTGGGACAGTTTATTTTGACTTTTTTAATATTTGAAATGGAAGAATATTGTAATAGTGCGACCGAAATTGTTACAAGTAGAAACTATACAGGTGTATGTAAACGAAAAGGTCGAAGTTTGTGAAAAATCTTGACCAATATTGTAAAATAAAAAAAATATTTAAACATTTTTAGTTTTCTAAATACCAATGATATGTTTCTTTATTAAAAAATTTAATTTTGTTTTTTTTTTTTTTTTTCAAATAAGTTACTGAAGTCTAGCATACCAAAAACCCAAATAAAATGAAAAATTGTATGCTTATCTATATATATAAATGAAAGTTGTGTTAGTTACTACGCTTATAACTTAAGAACCGCTGAACTGATTTTAATGATTCATACAAATTCGGAATTGTCTCTTATCCGAAAAGGATAATATCCAAAAAAATCGCGTAAAAATGTGATATATTAACATTTTCATTTTGACTTTTGAAATGTACAATAGTAATGTTTTTTTTTTGCATGATTTTTTCCATTTTGACTTACTTTTTTCTAATGTACATTTGTAGTGTTTTTTATATTTTATTTTTGAATTCGAATATTAATACCAATTTAAATAATTGACTTGATTTTTTGAGAACTGAAATTGATGGTGGGTTGCATGGAAGTGTAGTACCGAATTATGGCGAAACGGAATAGATGATATCGAAATAATTTAATGCGGTCACACCAAAGTTAAAAGATAATTACTTTTTCAAAATCGCTACAAAATCACGAAAAAAGAGATCTCACTGCAAAAATTCTCAAAACGGGAAAATATCGAAAAACATTTGCAATGGAATTGAATTTTAAAATAAAAGTACATTCTATTGACAAACTTTGTAAGGATCTTTAAACAGTTGTTGTAAAAAATCAGCGAACAAGTTGAAGATTTTTTCAATTTGTTATTCTTCTTTTGTCAATTTTTTTCAATTTGTAATATCATATTGAATTCAGTGGATTTTTTGTGAACAAAATAAAGAATAATTTTTCACTATATACAATTTTTCACCAAAAAATTAAATAAGTGCGAAATACGATGGTAACTCACATCTACCTTTCAACTCCAGGGCCTACATCGTGGTTCAGCTGGAAGATGCGAACACATTTAAACAAACAAAAATGGCCGAAAAAGACTAATGGGGCTTATTTCAAAGCGTGGCCCTACTTCTTTCATGTGACAATAATCCGTCCAATGAGAGCTCAAAATGCAAAAATTTTTGGGAGAACAATCAGTAAAATACCAAATAAAAAGGGTGCAAAATAGTAGAGCGAATGGGAAAGAAAAGGATTTCTATCCTTCCAAAAATTCTTCCTGAACATTTAAGATACCTTAAATCGCTTTTGCAGATCATGATATCGATCATAAATAACCATCGTATGATTTAAGCCATTTTTGGAGTCTGCCACATAGAAATTTATTCATGTAAAGTCCCCACATTGGAGTATCCCCAAATCCACTTTCACATCTAATGTATGGTCAGAAAAGAAAATTTTGTATTCTATTGAATTTGTAACCCCAAGAGTATATTGGTTGGGAACGTAAATTTGGGATGTACATCTATATGAAATAAATTGTGAAAACATGAACAAATTACAAATATAAGAAAGTAGCACGGAACCGAATATTTTTTGAATCGTCATTGAATTATACTATGATGAAAAATATGGACTTTATGGGGTCTCCAATTTACAATTTAAATGACAAATAAAATTAGTTCCCATATTACGGTAATGGGTGTAAAATAGTAATTATATTTGACTATTCTGAAATCAGTCTGACCTCAATTATTAGGTGGATAAAACTATTTTTACTTATTTAAATCACGTGATTTTTTTTTCAGTTTGACATGCTATGTTGTTCTGCTATATTTTCGATTTGGTCTCTATTTGTCATCCTGGATTATAAGGGGTGAAGAAAGTTTTCAATGTAGGTCGATGTTTCGCATTTTAGCATATTTCAAAGGATTTTGCTAAAAATGTGTATTTGGGGGTGAAAATCTTACACAAAAATTTCAACATATCTACAAATTTTAGAATTTTCTACATGTAATAGTACCCCCTCAAGTCCACCGACATGGTTAGGGGGACTTATGAGGACTCTAATGCACAATCTGAGGTGCTAATGAGTTTAAAAAAGTAATTAACTTTGGCTATTCTTAAATCAATTAGCCCTCAATTATGAGGTGTACATTTCAAATTACTGCTCATTTGACTAAAAATTAAAAACTAATCGACCAGTACGTGAACATTTACAACATTCATATCTTTGAATAATTATGCTTTGACAAATATGCTTAACCCATTAGTGGGCAGTGTCCCTTATAAGGGACTCTCACATTTTGCACTGTAGCACTTTCCAATACTCGCTTTTTTTGTAAACAAGTAGGCTATGCCGTTACTGACACTCCAACGAATTATGTTCTATCCCATTAATTTAATTTCTTGCGAGTTGTGTGTTGTATTTTGTGCAAAATATGGAAAACCAATTTGTGAAAAAACAAAAATATCGAGCTGGGCAAATAAAATTTCAATAAAGTTATGATTCTGTGAATATTTATGATTGTGTTTGTATTGTTATTTGTAAGTTAGTGTAATATACTAGTTTATGCCCAAAAAATAAAATAAATTGTTGTGACACGTGCATAAAGTGACTATGAATGCAACGTCCCCTAAGAGGGACACTGCGCCCGTAGTACAATTGTAATCCACTGATTGAGTAATGAATCTTATATGTGCAGACTTACAGTTTCTGAAATACTGACTGAATTGGATGTTATTGGCGATAATGAGTTGCACGACATTGAAATTTACGCGATCCCACCAATAGATGGTGCAGATACTGATGAAGATACTGATGGTGGTGGCCCATATTTGCATATTTGCTTGATGGTCAGTAGTGAATGCATGGTTGTTAATGAAGAAGTTACATCCCAATGATGCGGCATGTTCAACTCTTCTAAATTGCAACATCATATCTGGAATCGTATGGTACCCCAGCATCAAGAGGTTTACGCAATAGCAATGTCACTGCAGATACAAGATATGATGGCAGAAACCACATTATTGAATATTCAAAAACAGATAAACGCTGTGGATTATGCGGCAAAAAGTCTAACTTTACTTGTAAGAAGTGTGACAAAGGTCTCCACCCTAAAAATTGCTTTAAGGAATATCATAAGCCAAGTGTACCCAATGCGCAGCGTCCCTTATAAGGGACGGTCCATAAATCCAAAACCATAAGCTTTTTTGAATAAATTATTTTTAAAACAAATTAACTAGACCATTTTTATTTGTAATTGGTGTAAATCGCTTAAAGATAGTGCTCAGGGAACTTCGTCCACTAATGGGTTAATAGACAAAAACTACGGACCGGCAACGCGGACCGGGCCAGCTAGTTAAATATAATTTGTGCCAGTTTCTTTAATGGGGACATCTTTTAGTTATGAAATCCTTAGTAAAATTACTATCATGATCATTACTATCATCGCTCAAATTCGAACATTTGTGTTTTAATCAAATCAAATCACTCACTTAACTAGGATAAATAAAACCGATCAGACTCATCATAGATGATCGACCCGTTATGAACAATTCAACATAAGTTCGTAAACAAATAACTCATGTGAGCTGTTTGATTGCGATCACAAAACTTCGATCAATACATGTTTGATCACAACTTTTTCGTTTGGCTTGAGTAACTCGAATGAACATGTTGCATCTGACCGACTGATTGAGTTTGATTGTATTTCCACTGTGTGTGATCAAGCCTACTCAATCATACTCATTGCAGCCCTCTGAGTTCGTATGCGCCAAAATCCATTCAATTCGGGCATATACTAACCATTTGGTGCACAATAAACTTAAATCGATTAAATATATCTATGGGAGCTATATCCAAATCTGAATCGATCTCGATCAAATTTGGCAAAGGTATTAATGAGCTGTATTTGATATATTTCCTCGAATATCATTGTCACCGAGTGCATATTGCGACCATGGAGGACAAAAACAACTAATCGGATGAATAATATATAGGGTGATATAAAAAAAAATTGCAACTAACTTCAGACTGCTGTTATTTCTAAGCCACTCGTCCGACGGCTGTTAAAATTATTCCAGTGACAGCTCATTATATTCTTTCCAATCGTACAAATGCATTTTAGTGAGAATTTTCCAGAAAAGAGTTATTCGTAATGGAAATCAAGCGTGATAGTGTAAAAAAGTAAATAAGTGACTTCATCGAAACCCATATCGCAATATTCCATTCGGCAAATATTGAAAAGTGAGCTCGAGGTAAAGCCATTGAAATTCCAAAAAGTGCAAGAACTTACACCGCAACAGAAAGAAAATAGACTCAACAGAGCTAAAGAGTTGCTTCGCTTGGCCGAAAGTGGTAAACTGCTAAATTTGGTTTTCTCCGATGAGAAAACATTTGTTGTCCAGCAGTTTGTAAACAAACAAAATGATCGTGTTTACTTGCCAAAGAGGTCAGTTGGAATTGTGCACCTTCGGTTGGCCACCAGAACTCAAGCGCCGGCCATGCTGATAGTGTGGGCCGCTATAACAGCCGATGGTCACTCTCGGCTCGTATTAATCGACTGTGGCATCAGAATAAATGCCGAATATTATCGCGAAAATATTCTGGAGGGTGTATAGAAGTCTTGGGCACGCAAACATTTTGGCCGCAGACCTTGGATATTCAACAGGACTCCATCGCACTCAGCATGCGCCACCCAAGAATGGTTAAAAAATGGGGTTCCTCGCTTCATTTCCAGCTCACAATGGCCACCAAAATCTCCAGATACCAATCCGTTGGACTATTGTGTCTGGGATATTTCGGAAAGCAAGGTTGGCACAAAGAAATACCAAAGTGTCGATCACCTCAAGCAAGTGCTTCGCCGGGAATGGACCATAATACCGCAGAGCAACATTCGGCAGTGTGTGACTGTTTCATTGACCGTTTGAAGGCCAAAGGTGACCAATTCGAACAATTCTAAACTTATTCTAAAATTTGATGCTATTTCCGACATTTTTGCCTTCATTCAATAAAAGTTAAACAACATGTAAAAATTATGGCGTTTGACTTTGTTAAAGTTTTTTATTTCACCCTGTATATGGAAGATATATCAAAACTTCGACCGATTATTTCCAATTTCAATAGGGTTCGTCTTTGGGCCAAACAAATGATTTGTATAAAAATCATCTCGTTCGGAAAGTAAATGCGTCCTGTAATTTGTTAACAAAAATTCATGGGCAGACGGACGGACATGCATATATCGAATCAGAATGTGAATCTATGCAGATCGTCAATGGGAACTATGGTTCTATCTCCCTTCCTTATCCATGTTACAAACAAATGCGCAAAGACATAATACCCTGATCACAGTGTGGTGTAGGGTATGAAAACCAGTCTCATGAGCAAACAACGTATGTCTGGCATAATTACAGTCTTCACACATTACCACACACAACTTAGTTTTTCTATGGAACTGAACTTTGACATGGATTACAAGAAATTATGAAATTCGTCATCTGAAGCCATAGGCCTGCACATGATCAAATTTGTAAAGTGTTGCATATTTCCGCTATTTCTTTAGCGTAAAATCCGAATGAATAAAAAATCCACATTTTGGGATGTACCATATTAATGATATATTGGTAGTAGAAATAATGTAAGGTCCGATGTTAGAAGAGTGCTGGGGAATATTTCATTTAAGTTATTTAAAGTTACGGTTTTTAAAAATCTTTACCCTTTGCTGGAGAACTACACGAAGATTGAGTCAAATTTTCAAATAAAAGGACAAACCAGGCCTCGAAAAGCCATATGTCTTCCAATGTAATAGCTGCAGTGGTTTGAGAAATCCCTATTTTTATACCCTCCACCATACTATGGAGGGTATATTAACATTGTCATTCCGTTTGCAACTACTCGAAATACTCATGCCAGACCCAACTCATGCCAGACCCAATATATTCTTGATCAGCGTAAAATTCTAAGTCGATTTAGCGATGTAGGTCTGTCGATTGTAATCACGAACGACTTGAGATAGAAGTGTAAAATTTTGCACACATGTTTACTTTTCCAGTAGGCAGGTTAAGTTCGTAAATGGACCATGTAGGCCCACGTTTTCATATAGCCCCCATATAACGGTACCTACCGATATTCGCTATTTTGATGATTTTAACGACAAAATTCACCGGAATTATTTCAAAGTTGGTATTTGATTTTCGAAATGGATACTACAGCCTGGGACAGAAAATTGTCTGTACAGATCCGCGTCTTCGTATAGCCCCCACGGTACCTCCGGTACCTCCCAATATTCGGTATTTTGATGATTTAAGCGTCAATTTTTACCGGAATTGTTTCAAATTACGTATTTAGAGTTCGTAATGGGAACTACAGTCTGTGACAAAAAATTGTATATGCAGGACCAGGTCTTCGTATAGGCCCCATATATCAGTACCTCCCTATATTCGGTATTTTGACGAGTTTAGGTACAATACCCACCGAAATTGTTTGAGATGTCGTATTTAAGGTTCGTAATGGATGCTACAGCCTATGACAGAAAATTGTCTATACTGGTCCAGGTCTTCGCACAGCTCCGTATAACGGTACCCCCCTATATACGATATTTTGATGAGTTTAGCTATATTATTTACCGTTTATTTCAAGTTTCGAATTTGAATATGGTAATGACTTATGACGAACAATGCCTATGTAGCTCCACGTCGTATAGACACCAATATAACGGCTATATTCGGTATTTTTAAAATTTTAACAGAATTTTTTAAGGATTTTATTTCCACATTCGTTCCAAATGGTGGAGGGTATTCAAAGTTCGGCCCGACCGAACTTGCTGCTTTTTAACTTTGTTTTTTTTTTTTTTTGTTAATTTACAACATTTTATTAACCTTTGCCTATGTTTTTGCTAACAACGTAGTTGCTGGAACACTGGAAAACCCCAATAGAATTGGATTATGTGTGTGCCCATGTTCTAAGCGAATTACAATAGTCAAATGAAATGAATGAGACATTTACATAACGTCACAACGCAACGCAACGACAAAAGACTATTTGTTGCATGTGGCATGATTGGCAGGCACAACCACAAAACATCAGCAACAACAATGTATACAGAGGAGACGGCGTGCCAAACAATACATCAACCAACAAATCGATATATGGGGCGGGGCGGGTTCCAACAGTTTTTCAAATGTCTTGTGTGGTACCACAAGACATTCTTTGCCAATGCGGTTGCAATTTAAGGAGAAACACATACGAGTATGCTTGAGAATACGTAATGCAAGACACGTGTCTTAAATGCTAAGGTGATAAGAAGGTGGGATGGTAAGATGAGATCTCAAGACTATTGGCACTAAGACTTTAGAGTTAAATGTTATTTTTGTTGTTTCTCTACAGAAAGAAAGGAATGTCAAAGTCTTGAACCTTTAAAAGTGCGTTTTTTTTTTGTTCCTTTTTTGACAACTTTGGTTTAAACAGCTCGCACACTTTCGTGTTTTGTTTCACTGTCAAGAAACATCAGTCTGGAATGATTTAACTATTAATCTTCTTACAAACGAAGAACGCTTGCATATAATTGAATCTTATTATAACAAGTATCGGTCGGTTATGTCGACAGATATATAGATATACCCTCAGCTTTTGTCGGTTTATAAAATATGTCTTGACTGATATCATGATAATTCAAAATGTTGACCCTTTATGGAGGTGACACCGAACAAATTTTGATATAAAACTTTACAACGTACCCGATTTGGACTATATAGACCTTCACTTTATATATGATACACGATAATTTTTTGAAAATGCGTGGGCGTGGGTTACCAGATATAGTGGACGGAAGGGTTCCACTTCATCTAACACTGATACTAATATTAGGATGTGCAAATTTAAAAGAAATCGAACATCTATTATCAATTTTATGGGAATGATTGTTAATCAAAATTGTAAGCTTTTGGGAGGATGTACGAGCAGGGTAAGCCGATATACAGGATGAGATAAAAAAATGAGATACAAATTTTTACATTTGTTTTTTTTTTAATTTAATTGAATGAAAGAAAAAAAATTCGGAAATAGCATCACATTTTAGAATAAGTGGTTCGAAGTTTGTTCGAATTGGCCACCTTTGGCACGAATTATGGCCTTCAAAAGGCCAATTTAAACGTCACACGCTGCCCGAATGTTGCTCTGCGGTATTCTGGCCCATTCACGGCGAAGCACTTGCTTGAGGTGATCGATACTTTGGTATTTTTTAGTGTCAACCTTGCTTTCCAAAATACTCCAGACACAATAGTCCAACGGATTGGTATCCGGAGATTTTGGTGGCCATTGTGCGCTGGAAATGAAGCAAGGAACCTCATTTTGTAGCCATCCTTGAGTTGCGCGTGCTGAGTGCGATGGTGCTGAGTCCTGTTGGAATGTGCAAGGTCTGCCGCCAAAATGTTTGCGTGCCCAAGGCTTTAATACACCCTCCAGAATATTTTTGTGAAAATATTCGGCATTTATTCTGATGCCACGGTCGATTAACGGAGAGTGACCAACGGCTGTCAAGGCCGGCGCTTGAGTTCTGTTGGCCAAACGAAGGTGCACAATTTCAGCTGACCTCTTTGGCAAGTAAACACGATCATTTTGTTTGTTTCCAAACTGCTGGACAACGAATGTTTTCTCATCGGAGAAAACCAAATACGGCAGTTCACTACATTCGGTCAAGCGAAGCAACTCTTTAGCTCTTTTGAGTCTATTTTCTTTCTGTTGCGCTGTAAGTTCTTGCAGTTTTTAGAATTTCTATGGCTTTACCTCGAGCTTATTTTTCAATATTTTCCGAATGGAGTATTGCGATATGTTCAGCGCACTAGCCTTTTTTCGGCCACTGCGACGCGAGTTTCGATCAAGTCGCTTCTTTACTTTTCGAACAAATTCTGCTGATGTTCCTGTTTTCTTCCGTCCACTTCCTTGACGTCGGGCTACGCTACCAGTATCACGGTAACGAGCGATGGTACGAGACACAAAAGATTTAATCACATTTAAATGCTGGAGGGCTCTAACGATAGCCACTTGTGGTTTTCCAGCCAAATATAAAGAAATCACAATATCACAGTTGAATTCCATCACGAATAACTTTTTTCTGGAAAATTCTTCCCAAAAAAAGCTTTTGTACGCTTGTAAACAGTATAATGAGCTGTCACTAGAAAAAATTTATCAGATGTCGGACGAGTGGCTTAGAAATGACAGCAGTCTGAAGTTGGTTGCAGTTTTTTCATCTCACCCTTTATTCTATATTCACATCATGTCTTTCATTGAGAGAAGTATTTAGATATATCAAGTTTGACTAGAATCGCTGACATGTTTTGTAAGTTTTGAGAGATATAAGTATTTGAAATTACAATCCTTTTTGGCGAAGGTACCAGAAGAATTGGTCCGATATATTCCATATTCACACCAGATCTTGTGTTCAAAAAAATATTTCCATGTGCGAATTTAAAGAGAATTGAATGCTTATTTCGCAGAGAGTCAATTAAAAATTAAACATGTTGACCCCTTTGTAGGGAAGGTACTATAAGGAGTGGCCCGATATATTCCATCATTCCACCAGATCTTATTTTAATAGAAGTATGGGGCTCGAAAGCTCATGTTGCGTTTAAGAGCTTCGTTGCTATTGAAAATTTTGACTTCTTGTGGGGGAGGTAGCAGAAGAAGTGATCTGTTTTATCCTTTCTTTATACAAGATCTTGCGTTGGTAGGAATATTGAAATGTGCAAAGTTAAAAAAAAATCGATAATTATTTGAAACTAGCTGGCCCGGTCCGCGTTGCCGGCCCGTAGTTTTTGTCTATTATGCATATTTGTCAAAGCATAATTATTCAAAGATATGACTGTTATAAGTGTTCACGTACTGGTCGATTAATTTTTAATTTTTAGTCAAATGAGCAGTAATTTGGAATTTTCTGTATTTTGTACACCTCATAATTGAGGGATGAATGATTTAAGAATAGCCAAAGTTAATTACTTTTTTAAACCCATTAGCACCTCGGATTGTGCATTAGAGTCCTCATAAGTCCCCCTAACCATGTCGGTCTGTTTGTCCCCCAAAAGGTGGACTTGAGGGGGTACATGGAGAAAATTCTAAAATTTGTAGATATGTTATGATAGCCAAATCCTTTGAAGTATGGTAAAATCAGGAAGTACATTTATATGGGCACTACTGCGAAACATCGACCTACATTGAAAACTTTCTTCACACCTTATAATCCAAGATGACAAATAGAGGCCAAATCAAAAATATAGTAGAACAACATAGCATGTCAAACTGAAAAAAAATTCACATTAATTGAGTGCAGACTGATTTCAGAATAGTCAAATATAATTACTATTTTACAACCATTATCGTAAGGTGGGAACTAATTTTATTTGGCATTTAAATTGTAAATTGGAGACCCCATAAAGTCCATATTATATTTTTCATCATAGTATAATTCAATGACGATTCAACAAATATTCGGTCCCGTACTACTTTCTTATATTTGAAACAAAGATGCCAAATAAGCCCAAAAATAGCTTAAATCATACGATGGTTATATATGATCGATATCAGGACCTGCAAAAGCGATTTAAGGTATCTTGAATGTTCGGGAAGAATTTCTGGAAGGATAGAAATCCTTTTCTTACTAAAAGTCCCATTCACTGTACTATTTTGCACCCTTTATATTTGGTATTTTACTGATTGTACTCCCAACAATTTTTGCATTTTGAGCTCTCATTGGACGGATTATTGTCACATGGAAGAAGTTGTTCCATGCTTTGAAATGAGCCCCATTAGGCTTTTTCGGTAATTTTTGTTTATTTAAATGTGTTTGCATATTCTAGCTGAACCACCATGTAGGCCCTGGAGTTGAAAGATAGATGTCAGTTAACATCCTATTTCGCACTTATTTCATTTTTTTTTTTTTTTTTTGTGAAAAATTGTATATAATGAAAAATTATTATTTTTTTTTTGTTCACAAAAAATCCACTGAATTCAATGTGATAATACAAATTGAAAAAAATTGAAAAAATCTTCAACTTGTTCGCTAATTTTTTACCCCAATTGTTTAAAGATCTTTACAAAGTTTGTCAGTAGAATGTACTATTATTTTAAAATTCGATTCCATTGAAATTTTTTTTCGATTTTTTCCGGATTTGACAGTTTTTGCAATGAGATCTCTTTTTGGCAATTTTTTAGCGATTTTGAAAAAGTAATTATCTTTTAAGTTTGGTGTGACCACCTCATCTATCCCGTTTCGCCACCACATAATTTGGTACTACACTTCCATGTAACCCGCCATCAATTACAGTTCTCAATAAATCAAGTCAATTAAATAAATTGGTATTAATATTCGAATTCAAAAATAAAATATAAAAACCACTACAAATGTACATTAAAAAAAAGTAAGTCGAAATTGAAAAAATCATGCAAAATAAAACATTACTATTGTACATTTTGAAAAGTCAAAATGAAAATGTTAATATATAACATTTTTACGTGATTTTTTGGATATTATCCTTTTCGAAAAAAATTTTTCATTAAATCGCGAATATTTTAAATCCCGGCGAAATCACAAAGCCATGAGAAGGTTACTTCTGACCTTTACATTGATGTTGGATGTTAACAAATCGGATATATAGCAAAATATTTGCGATATATATGTTTATCAAAGAAGATATGCTTGAAAAATCTCTTATATGTCGAGAACGGCTGAACTGATTTCGACAGTTCTCATTAATTCAGAATGGCCTCTTGGCAGGAAAGAAAAAACGTCTAAAAAAATCGCATAAAAATATCTCTCTAAAGATGAAAATATTGATTTTGTAAAATATTCTCATATTTTTTCAATTTTGTCATATTTTTGGCATATTTTCATTTTGAATTAAACATTTGGTAATATTTCTAAAGCTAACAAAACTAAGTAGTTAGGATATCAGGATATCATATACAGATCGCATTTATGGCCCGATCCTTACGAAATTTTGCATGGGGATAAGATGAGGGTCAGAATAGAAGCCTACTCTTTTTGGAGATGATCGCCATATATTTAGGGGTTGAAATGGACCAAAAAACTGCAAAATTGTCGGCATTTGAAAGGGGGTTACCGCACATTGCAAAAGCCAAGAAGTTTCGGATGGCCATCCAAAAATATTCAATGTGTGAAATAGTTTGCCAACTTTTGTAGACAAAATACGAAAATGTCCATTCCAGTGACTCTTTCGAGAATTCTCAAATACAGGAAAGACGCACTTCTGACTATTTCGTTAATGCTGATTTCGTTGAAAAATATAGTCAAATGTCTGTATCTCATATAGATGCGTTTCAGTCAAAAACCAATAATAAATGTTAATCTTTTGCCACTTCTAAGAAATTATAGGTCTTTGGGAAATATTGGTTCCAGGAAGACCATTTACGTGCAACATCTATCAATAAATTGGAAACGAGCAAATTAGTTTAAGTTGCTATTATTCGAAAATTAGTGAACGAAACCTGATGGTTTTCTTTTATAATTTGTCACAATATCTTGTGGAATTCTTTCGAGTATCTCGCCTATATAAACTGTATCGTTTATTATAGTGTTGTAGGGTATTCAACGGTCGGCCCCGCTCGACTGTAGCCTTTGCTTACTTGTTTACATATATAAATGTTGAACCTTTTTTGGGGGGAGGTACATAATGGAGGGGGCTGATATTGTCCATTTTTGCGCCTGATGTACAAAATAGTTTATACATACTTTTGAGAGCGGATTAGGCGCTGAGAAAATCCAACAATTAACAAGTAAAAACGAAGCTAAGTTCAGCCGAGCCGAAGTTTTAATACCCTCCATCATTTGGAAAAAACTTGAAAATTTCGAAAAATACCATTATACTTTTATACGGAAGCCATACAAAGACGTGGAGATGCATAAGTAATTTGTTTTTTGTCGTAGACTGTAGTACCCATAAACAACTTCAGGGGAGATGCAGTTATATGGGACTATACGAAGACGTGGACCTGCATTCGACATTCTTAGGCATAGGTTGTAGTACCCATTACAAACTTCGAATACAAAATTTGAAATAATTCGGGTGAATAATGTAGCTAAAATCATCAAAAAAACCGAATATTGGGTGGAAAATTGGGGCCATACGAAAACGCGGACCGACATAGTCCATTTACGAACCTAACCTGCCTACTGGCAAAATACACATGTGTGAAAAATTTGAGCCTTCTATCTCAATTTGTTTGAAAGATAGCGTGATTACAACAGACAGATAGGCAGAAGGATAGGGCTAAATCATCTTAGAATGGTGGAGGGTATACAAATAAACATTCCAAACATGTGTACAATTCAGTGATCTTATGCGCTGCCGCATACGATAATGTGTGAGATAACAAATTTGTTAAGGTTATGACCCACACACACAGATATCGATGCGCTCAGTATATATGCAAGACCATTTAAATGAAAGAACACACAGCCCTGCAATATTCTCCATACAATATTAGTATAAATAAGAACAATTGTGTGACTGCGATTAGGTTAAGTTTGATTAGGAACATGTTCTATAAGGTAAATTATTTTCTGTGAAAATGTTGACCATTTATTGGGGAGGAACCAGAAGGAGTTGGCCGAACAAGATCTATATTTGATAATAAAACAAGTAAAAAAAATTTTGGTCGGTTTTGCCGACAGATGTATACCCTCAGCCCTCTTCACCCTCTATGGAGTGGGTTTTGAAGAATGGGTCAATATTGTTCATTTCGTATCGGACCTAAATAAATATGATATAAATATTATAATAGCAGATGGATAAATCGATTGTAAAGAATCGCTTAGTTGTTTCGCAATTTATGACAGATAAAAATATTGAAAATTGTGTCCCTTTGTGGGTGAGGTACCAGCAGGTGTTCGCAGATATATAGCATCTTCACAACATATCTGGTGTTAGCAAAAATGCAAATGTGTGAAATTTGAAGAGAGTTGGATCCTTATTTCGCTTTCTTTTAGCGTTATGTTTTTTAAAATTAGATTATTGCTTCCATTTCTGTGCAGAAAATATATATTTTTAAAATTTCGACCATTTGTGAGGGAGGTACCAGAAGGAGTGGACCGATATATTCCATCTTTACACCAGACCTTGGGCTAATAAAATGATTGGGATGTGTGAAATTTGAAGACAATAGGACTCTTACATCACATTTTATGAGAGTTGTAATTATTAAAAATTTTGACCATTTGTGGGGGAGGTACTTGAAGGAGTGGACCGATATTGTCCATTTTCGCACCAGACCTAGCACTGATGCAAATATTACGACTTGCAAAGTTGGAGCAAAATTGGATCATCGTTTCTTTTTCTGTGCAAAAAATATGCATTTTTTTGAAAATTTCGAACATTTGTGGGGGAGGTACCAAAAGGAGTGGACGGATATATTCCATCTTAACACCATAGCTTGGGTAAATATAAATATTGAGATGTCCGACATTTGAAGACAATCGGACTCTTACATCACATTTTATGAGAGTTGTAACTCTTAAAAATTTCGACCATTTGTGGGGGAGGTACTTGAAGGAGTTAACCAATTTTGTCCATTTTCGCACCAGACCTAGCACTGATGCAAATATTACGACTTGCAAAGTTGGAGCAAAATGGGATAATCGTTTCTTTTTCTGTGCAAAAAATATGCATTTTTTTGAAAATTTCGACCATTTGTGGGGGAGGTACCAAAAGGAGTGGACGGATATATTCCATCTTAACACCATAGCTTGGGTAAATATAAATATTGAGATGTCCGACATTTGAAGACAATCGGACTCTTACATCACATTTTATGAGAGTTGTAACTCTTCAAAATTTCGACCATTTGTGGGGGAGGTACTTGAAGGAGTGAACCGATATTTTCCATTTTTACACCTAACGTAGAACTGATGCAAATATGAGGATTTGCAGAGTTGGAGCAAAATCTGATTATCCTTTCTCTTTCTGTGCAAAAAATATATTTTTTGCAAATTTCGGCCTTTTGTGGGGGAGGTACCAGAAGGAATGAACCGATATTGCTCATCTTTACACCAGACCTTGGGTTAATATAAATATTGGGATGTGTGAAATTTGAAGAAAATCGGACTCGTACATCACATTTTATGAGAGTTGTAATTATTCAAAATTTTGATCATTTGTGGGGGAGGTACTTGATGGAGTGGACCGATATTGTCCATTTTCACACCTGACCGAGTACTGACGCAAATATTAAGATTTGCAAAGTTGGAGCAAAATCGGATTATCCTTTCTCTTTCTGTGCAAAGAATATTTTTTTGCAAATTCCAACCTTTTGAAGGAGTGGACCGATATTGCCCATCTCCGAACTCGATCTAAGTTTGAGAGAGATATTACGATGTACCAAGTTTGGACCAAATCGGATACTTCCTTCGAGAGTTATTGTGCGCACCAGCCAGCCAGACAGACGGACGGACGGACGGACGGACATCGCTAGATCGACTCCAAATGTTCTGAAACGGATTTGGTCCAAAGAGACCTAGGGTCTAAAACCGTTATTTCGACTAGGCACGTTTTGACCGTATCAAATGATATATACCCTCTGCAGCCATATGGCTGAGGGTATAATTACGATGTGTCTAGGATACTCCCTTCGTGCACACCAGCCATACAAACGGACGGTCAGACGGACGGACACCCCTAGGTAGACTCCAAATGTCCTGAAATGGAACTGGTCCAAAGGGAACTAGGGTCTAAAACCACTATTTCCATGAGACACGTTGTGACCGTAACAAATAATATATATCCCCTCTGTAACGCTACGAAGACCATAGAATAAGTCTATTAGCTGTTGCAAACAATATGTTTTATTAGAATGATGACAGGTTATTCAACAGTATGTAATGCTTTAAATCATGTGATATTCAACACGTGAATGTACAAAGAAATAAAAAAAATACAATTAAATAACTACAAGCACACTTGTCACGACCTTCTGTGTTTAAACTATTGAATCTGATTACTAAACAATTATTTATTTTATCATTGCTTGTACACTATCAAATTTCTGCCTTGTCGCCGACATCATTTTAATCATTACTTTGTTCTTTTTTTACCTTCAAGAATATTTATTAGTTATTGTTTTTGTTTTCACTTCAAAGAAATAGTTTGCATGTCATTTCAATGTACTCTCTGTTACATGCATTCCTTCAAATAAGTTATTAACAATTACTTATCTAAATAAATGCATCTAGACCAATATGGCTTCGAAAGCCTTCTCGCCGTCATTTGATATTCTATTTTACCTTATATAAGATTTGCAGGTTGGTAATAACTCACGGCCAATTCAGCGCACATGTTCAAATGTGCCGAACAAGAACAGACATTTTAGAGGAGGTGAAATTGAACCTGCAATACACTGCAATTTTAGAAATTATTTGATTATTGATTTCGAAAATCGAATACAAAAAAACATAACCACTGAGTTTATGCTTTTGTTGTCAATGCAACAAAGTTTGCCTGTGGGACATTACGACCAGAAAGTTTCAAAAACTATCTTAAAATATAGTATTAAGCTCTAGTTTAATAAAAACTCTTAGATTTTCTTGACATTTTTTCCAGAGGTAGGTAATTGCAACCTCATTCCGGGACGGACCCAGATATTTGATCCGAAAGTCCGGGTCCAAGATCCGGACCTACTAAACTGATATCGACAATATAGGTATCATTCGAAAGCTAATGAAAATACATTTATTCATATTTTCCTTTATAGAAAAAAATTATTTTTTGCACCAAAAAGGCTTCAAAATTGTTCGTTTCGAAGGACGACTGTATGATACCCTACACCACTATGGATATTTAGTAGAGCTCCGGCAATTAACATTTTGCTTTAGAGCCGTTATAGTTTGGTTTCAGAAGGAACTAATATATGGAAGGCATATCCAATTCTGAATCGATTTTCACTAAATTTGACGAAGACATTTTAATCTTTTATACAAAATAACATTGATATAGAGTGCATGAGAAGGATTATATTAAACAAGTTATAAAGAAGTATGCTCGGCCGCGCCAAACTTTAAATACCCTCCACTATTTGGAACGAATTTGGAAATTTTCAAAAATATACTCCGTTAAAAATACCGAATATAGCCGTTATATTGGGGCCTATACGACCTACATAGGCAATGTTTTTTTAAAAGCTATTACCATATTATAAACGGGTATAATGTAGCATCTTCAATATACCGTATATAGGGAGGTACCG
The DNA here is from genome assembly GCF_030504385.1 of Musca domestica. Taxonomy (NCBI): domain Eukaryota; kingdom Metazoa; phylum Arthropoda; class Insecta; order Diptera; family Muscidae; genus Musca; species Musca domestica. Next base: position 6,275,495 of record NW_026712329.1, on the reverse strand, counting down.
TTATATCGGAGCTATACGAAGACCTGGACCTGCATAGACACTTTTCTGTCACAGGCTGTAGCATCCATTACGAACTTCAAATACGACATCTCAAACAATTTCGGTGAGTATTGTACCTAAAATCATCAAAATACCGAATGTAGGGAGGTACTGATGTATAGGTGCATATACGTAGACGTGGACCTGCATAAAAAATGTGTGACACAGACTGTAGTTTCCATTACGAACTTTAAATACGTAATTTGAAACTACTCCGGTGAATAATGATGCTAAAAACATCAAAATACCGAATATTGGGAGGTACCGTTATATGGGGGCTATACGAAGACGTGGACCTGCACAGACAATTTTCTGTCATAAGCTGTAGTATCCATTACGAACTTCAAATGCCAAATTTGAAACGATTCCGGTGAATAATGTCGCTGAAATCATCACAATACCAAATATGGGGTGGTATCGTTATATGGGGGCTATACAAAGACGCGGACAATTTTCTGTCCCAGGATGTAGTATCCATTTCGAAAATCAAATACCAAATTTGAAACAATTCCGGTGAATTATGTCGTTAAAATCATCAAAATACCGAATATCGGGAGGTACCGTTATATGGGGGCTATATGAAAACGTAGACCTACATGACCCATTTACGAACTTAACCTGCCTACTGGCAAAATGAACATGTGTGCAAAATGTTAGCCTTCTATCTCAATTCGTTCGAAAGATAGCGTGATTACAACAGATGGACAGACAGACAGACGGACATCGCTAAATCGACTCAGAATTCTACGCTGATCCAGAATATATATACTTTGTTGGGTCTGACATAACTATTTTGAGGAGTTACAAACGGAATAACAAAGTTAATATACCTTTCATAGAATAGGAGGGTATAAAAATATATATCGGAGCCGAGTTCCACAAAATGGAAACGTACGTCCCGAAATTCACTCCATTTGGCTGATATTAGCCATTGTTTGCAAAATTAACCTGAAATCGAAGTAAGGATATTTAGGAGCTATAACCAAATCTTAGCCGATCTGGATAAAATTTGGCAAATGTATTTCCGTTATATCAATGGATATTACGAATTTGAGGGATTTAAACACCAAATCGGATGAAACATATATATGGGAGCTATAGCCATATCTGAACCGATTTTCTTCAAATTTGATGTACCTGCTTCTAGACTGAATTCCGGAGTCGGATGTTCCAAAATTTAGAACTTTTGGGCAGATATTGGGGACTTGAACACCAAATCGGAAGAAACCTATATATGGGAGCTATAGCTATATCTGAACCGATTTTTCCGAGTTCGATAAACTCGATACTTCTAGACTGAATTTGGTCGGATGTATCAAAATTCAGGACCATTTGGTGCACTATCAACCCGAAATCGGCTCATATATATCTTCATATGGGAGCTATATCCAAATCTAAACAGATTTTGATCAAATTTGGCAGAGGCATTTCTAGGCTGTATCTTATATCTGGTACCAAATATCATTGTTGTGAAGTGCTTATTAGATATGTGAGGGACTTAAACACCAAATCGGATGAAACCTATATATGGGAGCTATAGCTATATCTGAACCGATTTTCACCAATTTGGATTTACTTGCTTCTAGATGTTGGATGTACCAAAGTTCAGGCCATTTGGACTTATATTGGCCATTTGATGCACAATTAACCCGAATCGGTTGAAGATATATGAGAGCTATATCTGATCCGATTATCACCAATTTCAATAGGATTCGTCCCTGGGCCAAAAAAATATTATTTGCACAATTTCATCTCAATCGGATAATAGTGCGATCTGCATTTTGTTCACAAGAATACATGGACGCACGGACTGACATGCATAAATCGACTCAGAAAGTGATTCTATGAAGATCCTCGAAAGTAACTATGGTTCTATCTCGCTTCCTTCTCCCTGTTACAAACAAATGCACAATGACATAATACTCTTACCCTATGTGGTGTAGGGTATAAACATTTATTCCAATTTTTATACCCTCCACCATACATAGTATGGAGGGTGTATTAAATTCGTCATTCCGTTTGTAACTCATCGAAATAATCTTTTTAAACCGAACAAAGTATATATATTCTTGATCAGCGTAAAATTCTAAGACGATTTAGCCCTGTCCGTCTCTTATAATCACGCTACAGCCTAAACGAATTAAGATAGGAAGCTAAAATTTTGCACAGATATCTCTTTTGTCTGCAGTCAAGTTTGAAGATGGGCTATATCAGTCCACGATATCGTATAGCCACCATATAACGGTACCCCCCGATATTCGGTATTTTGATGATTTTACCCACATTTTTCAACAGAATTGCCTGAAAATCCAGACAAGGAGTTCCATGTGGGTGCTTTATACCTCTATATAGGTCGACGATATCGTATAGCTCCCATATAACGGTACCCCCCGATATTCGGTATTTTGATGATTTTAGCCACATTTTCTAATGAAGTGGTCTGAAAATCCACACAAGGAGTTCCTTGTGCGTACTTTATCCCTTGAAAGATAATTATCTATATAGGTCCACGATATCGAATAGCCTCCATATAACGGTACCCCCGAGATTCGGTATTTTGATGATTTTAGCCACATTTCCCAATGGAATTATCTGAAAATCCACACAAGGAGTTCCATGTGAGTACTTTACCCCCAGACATAGATTTGTCTATATAGGTCAACAATATCGTATATCCCCCCATATATCGGCACCTTCCGATTTTAGGTATTTTAACCATTTTAACTGAATTTTCAAGGGATTTTATTTTTTTGAAAATTTTCTAATTCGTTCCAAGTGGTGGAGGTAATTCAAAATTTTATAACACCTCGAAATATTGGTTTCCCATATAGGAAAGTATATATGGATCTTAATATCTCGCCGAGCTCAGTCGATCTAGCTATGTATGCATATCCGTCCGTCCGTCTGTCCATGTTAATTTTTTAATCACTCTACAGGTCGCAGTTATGGCCCAATCCTCACAAAATTTTGCATGGAGGTGTGGTTATTGTCAGAATAGAAGCCCACTGCTTTGGAGATGATCGCATAATATCTAAGGGTTGCAATGGACCAAAAACTGAAAAATTTCCTGAATTTTTAGTTACTCTACAGGTCGCAATTATAGACCAATCAACGCTATTCATGGGACTAGAGCTAAAGGCTGGGCAGAAGCCTTCCAATTTTTATGGTCATCGGGTTATATTTAGTGGATGAAATAGACCATAACATTTGTGTTAAATAAAAGTCAAATTTTCCATTACTCCCGTCGAAATCACAAATAGACGATGAGGTCAATTCTGACCGTTACGTATATGCCGATAGTAATTATATCGGATAGGTATAGCGAAATACATACAATGTGTATATGCCAAGAAAGGAGATGTTAGCTAGAATGCTTATATCTCAAGAATGGCTAGACCAATTTTGACAAATTTTGTCAATTCAGAATGCCCTCTTGGCATAAAAGAATAAATTCTAAAAAATCGCATAAAAACATGCCAATAATGATGTTAATATAGATTTTGTAGTATTTTGTGATATTTTTCATATTTTTTATCGCATGCAATTTTTTCAATTTGACTTATAATATTGAAGTACACATTTTGTAATATTTTTTCACCTTACAACAAAGGTTGGGGTTTTTTATATACAGATCGAAATTATAGTCCGAAAATTTTCATTACGGTAGGGTTAGGTTCAGAAGTGCTAGGCCTATTATTTTTAAAATGTCAGCAATATATTTAAGCGTTGAAATGGACCAAAAATTTAAAAAAAAAAAAATCCTGATTTTGAAGCCATAACAAAGGTCACAAATAGAAACCAGAGAACATGAAATCTCGCACTACTACTGGACCACTACTTTTGTGTGAAAATACCAATATTTCCATACTACCGAAACGCTGAAAATAACTTACAGGCTAAATCCAAAATACACAAAAGGCGAACCTCTGGTTTTTTATGCAGATGTCATTGACAAATATAGCATGGTAGACAAGCAAATCATATAGATGAGTCCAAATTTGGAGATATAGAGGAGCTTCTCGCTTTTGAAGATAATCCCAAAATATTTAGGGGTTCAAATGACCCAAAAACATAAATACTTTCCTGATCACGCAATTGAAACCAGTCGACACGGAATTTTGCCTGAGAAGAGAGTTAAGCACAAGCAAAGAAATCTATCATTTTTGATGACCATTGAATTATATTTAGCTTTAAAATGGACCACAACAACTGACAATACGACGGAGTGCGGCAAATGTCCCTGGTCAAAAAGCTAAGAATTATATCTGGGCAGTGCTCTATGACATAATTTCAAAAGCGAAATCTTCCAAAATGGATTTGGATATAAGGGGGCTTTTAACATATTGTAGTGTTGTAGGGTAGCAAATAATCGGCCCCGCACGACTATAGCCTTTGCTTACTTGTTGCAAAAAACGATAGCTCTTTGTTGGTAGGTTTGGATTCCGCTGAAGGTAAGTAAGAAGAGAGAGGTCAGTAAACTGCGTCAACGAAAACCCAGAATGTATTTAGGGTTTAGCTTGATGAAATTATTCCTCATAGCCAATGAGGAATAATTGGAGGAAAAGAGAAGAGAACAAATAAATCAATTAGAAATTTTCTTAAACGTTACAAAACGCATCAAATAATGGTTTATTGAGGAGAGATGCTTACCGATGCGAGTCAGGGAAAAAAGTGAGTTAAGCATATAAAAGACTGCACTGAGTAACAACCATGGCAGAAGAATACAGGTAGATGCATCAACGCTTGGGAGCATTGATATGTCAAAAAATTAATTTTTTTTTTTCAAATATAAGTAGATTTTTATATATTTTCTTATACTACGTCATTCGGGGACTATTATAATTCGAGTTTTCAACAATTTTTACAAATTTAAATAATTTTTCATTCAACATTTTCAATTCCAAAATTGGTTTGTTAGTTCATTGTCCCAGCAGCTGTGTCGACGCGTCTACATATATTCTTCTACCATGGTAACAACGATAATGATATTCTATTCAAATCAATGGCAACTTAACGAGAGTATTCAGTAGGTCAATACAATTCATAATGATAATTCACAATAGATTTACAATAGTTAAATTATAATAATAAAAATTCATGTTAATTCAAACAAATATACATATTCATATTAAGGATATTTATTTTTTTATGAATTGGCAAATTCAACGAATTTGTCCATTTGTTTTTAATTAATCTCCGTTTTTGTGATTTCACCCCTCTGGCTCTCCCTTGGCTCTGAAATCCCTTTAACCTTTCGCAATAATGAAAAGCGACCATTTGAATCGAATTATGTACTTTTCCATTTTCACTTATGTACAAATAAAATGACAAACTTAATATACTCCTGGTCTGTGATGTAGAGCACACTGACAACTGTTTACAAATCAAAACAATGAATTGATAGAAATCTAATGACGTCTGGACCTCTGGTTTGGTGTTGATAATTGTTTACTGGAATGATTGTAATTTATTAGCCTGACATTGAAATACATACCTGTATACAATTTAAACGATTTACATTAAATAAATTCAAACACAATATAACAGCTTGTAAGTAATGGCAATGACGCATCATACTCTAACACTTTGTCTCGTAACACAAAAACAAATTGCAACTCCCCTGTAATTAGTTACAACAGCAGTGAAAAAATGCAACCTACCACATTTCCACGTGTGGGCAAAGATAATTGAAAAAAAAATGTTTACGTAACATTATAAGTTACATTACGAAGGTCTTGACGGTGTGGGAAAGTACTAAAATGTATTTATTGTTCATATCAAGATTGTAGAAAATTATTGTGAGCTATTGATATGGAAATGTAGGCACTAAAATGATTGAATTATTTACAATTTTTAAACGTTCTCAAAACACGTTAACCAATTTTTCATTAACTTAGGTCAAAACCAGTAAAGAAAGTCCTAAAGTCGGCCTAATTTAGTTGAGCTCCACTTAATAATTAAAAGTTTTTATGGGAGAATTCAATCATACACGCTATGATTATAATTCTAATTTAAAATTCAAAGGACTAAATATGCCGAAGTATTTGTATCTTTTAAATTCGGACTTGTATTGCCCATTTGGTGCGAAATTAATTTGAATTCGGATAAAAATATATATGGGAACTATATCCAAATCTGAACCGATCTCGATAAAATTTGGCAAAGATATTTCTGAGCTGTATTTGATATATTTCCCTGAATATCGTTGTTACGGAGTGCATATTACGGCTGTGGGTAACAAATACAATAAATCGGATGAACAATATATATGGGAGCTATAACTATATCTGAACCGATCTTCACCAAATTTGGCATACTACCTTCTAGACTAAATTCGGTCGTATGTGCCAAATTCCATCCCATTTGGACAAATATTAGACGTTTGGTGCACAATAAATAGTAAATCGGACGAAGTTATATATGGGAGCTATATCCAAATCTGAACCGATCTCGATAAAATGTAGCAAGGGTATTTCTGAGCTGCATTTGATATATTTCCCCAAATATTGTTGTTACAGAGTGCATATTACGGCTGCGGAGGACAAAAATAACAAATCGGATGAACAATATATATGGGAGCTATAGCTATATCTGAACCGATTTCGATCAAATTTGGCATACTTTTTTTCAGGCCTAATTTGGTTGTATGTGTAAAATTCCATACTATTCGGGCTGATATTACACGTTTGGTGCACAATAAAAGGGAAATCGGACGAAGATATATATGGGAGCTATATCTAAATTTTTACCGATTATCTCCAATTTCAATAGGGTTCGTCCTTGAGCCAAACAAATGTTGTTTGCAAAATTTCATCTCAATCGGATAATAAATGCGACCTGCATTTTGTTCACAAGAATACATGGACAGACGGACGGACGGACGGACGGACGGACAGACGGACTGACATGCATAAATCAACTCAGAAAGTGATTCTATGCAGATCATCAAAAGGAACTATGGGTCTATCTCGTTTCCTTTTGCCTGTTACAAACAAATGCACAAAGACATAATACCCTGACCACCTTGTGGTGTAGGGACCTAAAGATAACATTAAACTGAAGTACTACATTGCAATAACTTTAAAAATTATACCCTCAACCATATGGCTACAGAGGGTATATATCATTTGATACGGTCAAAACGTGCATAGTTGAAATAACGGTCTCTTTTGACCAAATCCGTTTCAGAATATTTGGAGTCGATCTAGCAATGTCCGTCCGTCTGTTTGCCTGGCTGGTGCGCACGATAACTCTCAAAAAGAGTATCCGATTTGGTCCAAACTTGGTACATCGTAATGTTTTTGTCAAGTTTAGATCGAGTTCGGAGGTGGGCAATATCGGTCCACTCCTTCTGGTACCTCCACCACAAAAGGTCGAAATTTTCAAAAAATATATCGTTTGCACAGAAAGAGAAAGGATAGTCAAATTTTGCTCCAACTTTACAAATCCTAATATTTGCGTCAGTGCTAGGTCAAGTGTGAAAATAGACAATATCGGTCTACTCTATCAAGTACCTCCCCCACAAAGGGTGAAAATTTTGAATAATTACAACTCCCATAAAATGTAATGTGAGAGTCCGATTGTCTTAAAATTTCACAGATCCCAATATCTATGTTAGCCCAAGGTCTGGTGTCAAGATGAATATATATAGGTCCACTCCTTCTGATACCTCCCCCACAAAAAGCCGAAATTTTCAAAAAATATATTTTTGCCCAAAAAGAAAAACGATAATCCGAATTTGCTCCAATTTTGCAAATCCTCATATTTGCGTCAGTACTAGGTCAGGTGTGAAAATTGACAATATCGGTCCATTCCATCAAGTACCTCCCCCACAAATGGTCAACATTTTGAAAAATTACAACTCTCATAAAATGTGATGTAAGAGTCCGATTGTCTTCAAATTTCACACACCCTAATATTTGTATTAACCCAAGATCTGGTGCTAAGTTGAAATATATCAGTCTACTCCTTCTGGTACATCCCGCACAAAAGGTCGAAATTTTGAATATCAATTAAGCTCATAAAAGGCGATATTAACATCTGATTCCGTTTAGACTTGACAAATCTGAATATTGCTATCAACACAGGATCTGTTAAAAAAACGGTAGAGAGCGGACTATTCCTTCTGGTACCTCCCCCACAAAGGGTCAAAGTTTTGAATAACCAAAACGTGAATAAAATCTGAATTAACTATCAGGTTCTCTTTAAATTTCATACATCCCATTATTTCCACTAAGACCTCAAAGATCCGTTGTGAAGATGGGATATATCGGTCCACTCCTTCTGGTGCCTCTCCCACAAAGACTCAAAATTTTAAATATCCATGAAGCTCATAAAAAGCGAATTTGACATCCGATTCCATTCAAGACTTGGTACATCCCAATGTTTCCATCAACACAAGATCTTTTATAAAGATGGTAGAGATCGGACCATTTCTTTTGCTACCTGCCCCACATAGGGTTCAAGATTTTTAAAAACACAACGATCAAAGAAAGCGAAATAAGCAATCAACACTCTTCAAATTTCACACATACAGGCATTTTTGTAATACAATATCTGTTCTGCATATGATATATATCTGTGAACCCTTTCTCACACCTCACTCACAAAGGGTCACAATTTTCCATTTTTTTTATCTGTCATAACTTACGGAACAAGTCAGCGATTTTTTAAAACTTGCTACATCTAAATATATCTCTCTTTGCCAGAAATCTGAGATGAATATGGAATTTACCATTTTCCATAAATTGAATATGTCATGTAAAGTAAAGGAAGTAGTCGATATAGTCCAAACCTAACACGTCGCAATATTTATATCATATTTATCCGATATGAAATTACCAATATTGACCCATTCCTTCGGAACCTATTGCATAAGGGGTTAAACATTTGAATAATCATTACAGAGCCTTAATTCTTGTTCTATGAAAATGAAAGAAAGAAAATATTTTTTATTTCATATTTTCATAGAACAAGAATCCAGCCCCAGAAGTCAAAATATTTTTAATAGTCGTACATTGGCTGAGGGTATACATCTGTCGGCAAACCCGACAGATACTATTTAACTTGTTTCAATTTAACTGTTATGTTAATGACATTTTTATTCAGTGATAAATTTAATTCTCATTTTTGAGTTTACCTAAATTATGGTTTTGGATACGTGTGTACTACAGTGCACGGAAAGTAATAAATAGTACTACACTTTGGCATTTGGTATTAGGGTTGTTTTTACGTAGCCTGGACATGTGGAGATTATTTCGGAAATGTGTACCATAATTGTACTAAAAGTATTAAAATGTACTATATTTGGTTCTCTTTCGTATCACGAGAACTGTTGGAGCTAAAAACTTGAGATTTAAAATGGTAATCAAGGTTGAGGAGTAGGGTCGATGTAAGGAGGTAGTTTTGAAAGTATGTACTCATGTATACGAAAACCAGTAAAGAAAGTCTTAAAGTCGGGCGGGGCCGACTTTATGATACCCTCCACCACTTTGCTAATTAAGTAGAGCTCGACATAACAATTGAAAGTTTTTATGGGAGAATTCAATCATACACGCTATGATTATAATTATAATTTAAAATTCAAAGGACTAAATATGCCGAAGTATTTGTATCTTTTAAATTCGGACTTGTATTGCCCATTTGGTGCACAATTAATTTGAAATCGGATAAAGATATATATGGGAGCTATATCCATATCTGAACCGATCTCGATAAAATTTGGCAAAGCTATTTCTGAACTGTATTTGATATATTTCCCTGAATATCGTTGTCACGGAGTGCATATTACGGTTGTGGGTAACAAATATAATAAATCGGATGAATAATATATATGGAAGCTATAGCTATATCTGAACCGATCTTCACCAAATTTGACATACTAGCTTCTAGACTCAATTCGGTCGTAAATGCCAAATTTCATCCCCTTTGGGTAAATATTAAACGTTTGGTGCACAATAAAAGGTAAATTCGACGAAGTTATATATGGGAGCTATATCCAAATCTGAACCGATCTCGATAAAATTAAGCAAATGTATTTCTGAGCTGTATTTGATATATTTCCCCAAATATTGTTGTTGCATAGTGCATATTACGGCGGCGGTAGACAAAAATAACAAATCGGATGAATCAAATTTGGCATACATATTTTCAGGCCTAATTTGGGTGTATATGCAAAATTCCATACAATTCGGGCTGATATTACACGTTTGGTGCACAATAAAAAGCAAATCGGACGAAGATATATATGGGAGCTATATCTAAATTTTGACCGATTATCTCCAATTTCAATAGGGTTCGTCCATGGGCCAAACAAAAGATCTTTGCAAAATTTCATCTGGATCGGGCAATAAATGCGACCTGTACTTTGTTTACAAAAATACATGGACAGACGGACGGACGGACATGCATAAATAGACTCAGAATGTGATTATATGCAGATCATCAAAAGGAACTATGGGTCTATCTCGTTTCCTTCTGCCTGTTACAAACAAATGCACAAAGACATAATACCCTGACTACCTTGTGGTGTAGGGTATAAATACTAAACGGTACAAATCGAATTTTGAGGAGCGAATGGAGCTGGAATCCTGAAGTTAACATTACTGGCGGATAGTAGGATTGAGATATGTAAGTATTACAGGTAAGTAAGTAATACAAAATTTGTAAGTAGTACTAAATTTAGTACAAATTCGATTTAGATAACCCGATAGAGCTGGAATGCTGAAATTCGGAAATAAGAGTACTATTTCATTGTAGGGCTGACGTATATAGGTAGTTTTGGATATTCGTACTTATTTACAATTTAAGTTTTGGGAGAATCTGAAATTTGGAAATAAGAATTCTATTGAATAGTATGATTTGGGTAGTTATGGAAATTTGTACTTATGCGTACTAATTTTGATATAATTTGGATTTAAGTGAACCAAAAAAGAGCTTGTATTCTAAAATTTGGCAATAAGATTGCTGTCGGAGTGTATGGTATGAAAGGAGTTTTGGAAATTTGAACTTATTTACAGGGGAAAAAATGCAACAAAGTCAAACACCATAATTTTTACATTTTTCTTAATTTTTATTGAATGAAAGCAAAAAATGTCGGAAATATCATCAAAATTTAGAATAAGTTTTGATTTGTTCCGATTGGTAACCTTTGACACGAATTTTGGCTTTGAAACCGTCACACGCTTCCCGAATGTTGCTCTGCGGTATTTTGGCCCATTCCAGGCGTAGCGCTTGCTTGAGGTGATCGACACTTTGGAATTTTTTAGTGCCAACCTTGCTTTCTAAAAATCTCCAGACACAATAGGCTAACGGATTGGTATCCGGAGATATTAGTGGGCATTGTGCGCTGTAAATTAAGTGAGGAACCTCATTTTGTACCCATACTCGAATGGCGCGTGCCGATTGCAACCATCGGCTGTTATCATATCATCACCATGGCCGGCGATTGAGTTCTGGTGGCCAACCGAAGGTGCACATTTTCAGCTGACCTCTTTGGCAAGTAAACACGATCATTTTGTTTGTTTACAAACTGCTGGACAACGAATGTTTTCTCATCAGAGAAAACCAAATTCGGCAGTTCACCACTTTCGGTGGAACTCTTTAGCTTTTGAGTCTATTTTTTTCTGTAGAGGTGTAAGTTTTTGCACTTTTTGAATTTCAATGGCTTTACCCCGAGCTCATTTTTCAATATTTGCCGAATGGAATATTACGATATGTTCAGCTCACGAGCCATTTTTCGCCCACTGCAATGCGGGTTTCGATCAAGTCGCTTCTTTACTTTTAGAACCATTTCTGCTGATGTGGCTGTTTTCTTCCGTCCATTTCCTTGACGTCGGGCTACGCTACCAGTATCACGAGATACAAAATATTTATTGACATGTAAGTGCTGGAGTGCTCTAACGATAGCCACCTGTGGTTTTTCAGCCAAATATAAAGAAATCACACTATCACGCTTGAATTCCATCACGAATAACTTTTTTTGGGAAAATTCTCACCGAAATGCTTTTGTACGCTTGTAAACAATATAATGAGCTGTCACTGGAATAATTTTAACAGCTGTCGGACGAGTGGTTAGGAATGACAGCAACAGTCTGAAGTTGGTTGAGTTTTTTCATCTCACCCTGTATGGTATTAATTTTGGTATAATTTGGATTTAAGCGAAGCAATAGAGCTTATATTCTGAAATTTGGAAATAAGATTGCTGTCGGAGGGTAGGATTGGGATATGGAGGGAGTTTTGGAAATTTGCACTTATATCTACTAAAATGTACTAAAATTCGTACAATTTGAATTTGGGTAAACCGGTGGAGGTAAAATCCTGAAAATTGGAATAAGTTTACTGTGTATAATTGTGGGATGTATTAAATTTGGATTTGGGTGAACCTAAAGAGCTTGGGTCTTGAAATTTGGAATTATATTTGTAAAAAAGGATTACAACAGTACAAAAGGTAACAAATGGAACAACATTTAGTATTGATTGTATGGATAGAGTTAGATTTCTGAAATTTGGTGCAGGAGTCAAAATTGGTGTGTAGTGTTGAGATATGAAGGTGGTTTTGAAAATACGTAAGGTAGATTTACTAAGGGGAACTACATGATACTAAATTTTTTTAAAATTTTCTAAAATGGTGGTTTTACGAAAAAGTACTAAATGGTACTAAATTTTGTATTGGGTGACGGAATAGAACTGGGATCCCATAATGGTATCTGGAATTGAGATATGGAGTGGTTTTGGAAATGTGTAGTTTAATTTTCAAAACGTACTAAATTTGGTATTAGGTGAAGAAATTCTGAAATTTGATATGGATGTCATTATTAGCGTCTGTGGATTAGAGAAGGAACTGGATTTGGATAAGCGCACTGTATTGGTGTTAAATTTGGTAAAGGACTAAAATTTGATATTAAGGTCAATGTTGGTATCAGAGGTGGAGATTGTTTTGAAAATGCGTATTGTACTTTTTCGAAAAGTACTAAATGCTACTAAATTTGGTCCCGAGTGAATGCATAGAACTGGAATCCTGAAATTTGTTATTGAGTTATCTGTTGGTATTTGGTGGTGGTTTTGCAAATGCGTACTAAAATTGTTCGAAAAGTACTAAATTATACTAATTTTGGCTCACTGTTGGTGTATAGGATGGTGAGATGTAGATTGATTTGAATCTGCGTACTGAATGTTACTATATTTGGTATTGAGTAAGGGAATAAATAAAAAGAAATTCTGAAATTTGTGTGTTGGTTCTTTGGGTTTACATATGGAGACGTTGAAATAGGTTTGCAGTGAAAAATTAGATTTGGGTCTATTGTGCGATGGTTTTACTAATATCCCCCTCTTTGAACTTCAAAATGAAAGATATGGAAGACTTTTTGGTGCAGAAGGTAAAGACTTTCCTATTATTTTTTCAAAAAAATGTAAAAACTGGATAATATATAAAAACATTAAAGTATGAAAATTAAGTACCATGTATGAAATTTTAATTAAAAATTTTTGTCAAACTGAAAAAATTGTGCATTTTGAGCACTAAAAAGGCTTATCACGAAATCCTGGAACGAATCTAAAATTTAAAGGAGGACTTTTCGCTTAGCGTGCACTTGCTAGTAATCTTTTAAAAGTAAATTAAATAGATTCAAATAAACTCTTCGTTAATTTTTCTGAATTTTTATACCCTACAACACTATGTGTTGGGGGTATTATAAGTTCGATTGGGCCAGAATTTATGTAACACCTCGAAATATTGGTTTACCATATAGAAAAGTATATATGGATCTTCCTAGCTCGCCGAGCTGAGTCGATCTAGCTATGTATGTCCGTCCGTCCGTCTGTCCATGTTAATTTGTAATCACTCTACAGGTCGCAATTATGGCCCGATCTTCACGAAATTTAGAACAGAGGTGATCTTTTGAAGATGATCGCATAATTTTTAGGGGTTGAAATGGACCAAATACTAAAAAAAATTCGGATTTTGCAGTAGCTGTAGAGGTCGCAATTATAGACCAATCGACGCGGAATTTCGCATGTAGCTAGAGTTTAGGGCGGGGAAGAAGCCTACCAATTTTGATGGTCATCGGATAATATTTAGCGGGTAAAATAGACCATATCTTTTTTGTTCAAAAAATTCAAAATTTTTCATTCAACCGCGAATATTTTAAATCTCGGCGAAATCACAAAGTCATGACAAGGTTACTTCTGAACTTTACATTGATGTTAACATACAACAAATCGGATATATAGCAAAATATGTGCGATATGTATGTCTATCAAAGAAGATATGCTTGAAAGATCGCATATATGTCGAGAACGGCTGAACTGATTTCGACAGTTCTCATTAATTCAGAATGGCCTCTTGGCTGGAAAGAAAAAACGTCTAAAAAATTGCATAAAAATATCTCTCTAAAGATGAAAATATTGATTTTGTAAAATTTTCTCATATTTTTTCAATTTTGTCATATTTTTGGCATATTTTCATTTTGAATTAAACATTTGGTAATATTTCTACAGCTAACAAAACTAAGTAGTTAGGATATCAGGATATCATATACAGATCGCATTCATGGCCCGATCCTTACGAAATTTTGCATGGGGATAAGATGAGGGTCAGAATAGAAGCCTACTCTTTTTGGAGATGATCGCAATATATTTAGGGGTTGAAATGGGCCAAAAAACTGCAAAATTGTCAGCAGGTCGTAATTATCGCCCGATCCTCACACACATTTGAATGGGGGTTACCGGAAATTGCAAAAGCCAAGCAGTTTTGGATGGCCATCCAAAAATATTCAATGTGTAAAGGAGTTTGCCAACTTTTGTAGACAAAATACGAAAATGTTCATTCCAGTGACTTTTTGGAGAATTCACAAATACAGGAAAGACGCACTTCTGACTATTTTTTTAACGCTGATTTCGTTGAAGAATGTAGTCAAATGTCTGTATCTCATATAGATGCGTTTCAGTCAAAAACCAATAATAAATGTTAATCTTTTGCCACTTCTGAGATGTTATAGGTCTTTGGGAAATATTGGTTCCAGATCTAGGAAGACCATTTACCAATAAATTGGAAATGAGCAAATTAGTTTAAGTTGCTATTATTCGAAAATTAGAGAACGAAACCTGATTGTTTTCTTTTATTATTTGTCACAATATCTTGTGGAATTCTTTCGAGTATCTCGCCTATATAAACTGTATCATTTATTATAGTGTTGTAGGGTATTCAACGGTCGGCCCCGCTCGACTGTAGCTTTTGCTTACTTGTTTTATTTGAAAATTGTACTTATAGCTCTCAATTACCCTCTGTGCCAAAACTATACCATTTATTTAGTTTAATTTAGAAAATACCTTTTGAAATGTATAAAGATACACCAGTGCGTTTTTTTTTTCTTATAGGAACAAAATGGAATTGAAACAAAAAGGAATTCAATGGGGATCACTTCCATTCAGATATATTCATAATCGTGGCTATCAAAGGTATTAAGAAAAGATTCGCCCATGCCAATAATGGAAAATTTTAAACACTATTTTTGAAGAATATTTTCCGCTCTATAATGAGTGTTTTTAGAAAACTATAAATTACATATTTAGATTTTAATGTTTTTTTTTTAAGAATGGGAATGTTTAAGAAAATGTAGTCTTTGTTAAGAAAAACATAAATAGGTATAGATCAAGTCTATACATGTGATTTTTTTATTTTATATAAACCTAGCTGAACCCGATGCGCTTCGCTAAATAAAAACCAGTAAAGAAAGTCTTAAAGTCGGACGGGGCCGACTTTATGATATCCTACACCACTTTGCTAATTTAGTAGAGCTCCGCATAACAATTAAACGTTTTAATGGGAGAATTCAACATACACGCTATAATTATAATTATAATCATAATTATAAAAATAATTATATATTATAATTATAAGTTAATGTTCAAAGGACTATATATGCCGAAGTATTTGTATCTTTTAAATTCGGACTTTTATTGCCCATTTGGTGCACAATTAATTTGAAATCGGGTAGAGATATATATGGAGCTATATCCAAATCTGAACCGATCTCGATAAAATTTGACAAAGATATTTCTGAGCTGTATTTGATATATTTCCCTGAATGTCGTTGCTACGGAGTGCATATTACGGCTGTCGGTAACAAATATAAAAAATCGGATCAACAGTATATATGGGAGCTATAGCTATATCTGAACCGATCTTCACCAAATTTGACATTCTAGCTTCTAGACTCAATTCGATCGTAAGGGCCAAATTCCATAACATTTGGGCAAATATTAGACGTTTAGTGCACAATAAAACGTAAATCGGTCGAAGTTTTATATGGGAGCTATATCCAAATTTTGACCGATTATCTCCAATTTCAATAGGGTTCGTCCTTGAGCCAAACAAATGATTTGTGAAAAATTTCATCTGGATAGGGCAACAATTGCGAACTGTACTTTGTTCACAAAAATACATGGACAGACGGACGGACGGACGGAATACATAAATCGACTCAGAATGTGATTCCATGCAGATCATCAAAAGGAACTATGGGTCTATCTCGTTTCCTTTTGCCTGTTACAAACAAATACACAAAGACATAATACCCTGACCACCTTGTGGTGTAGGGTATACTAAAACAAATTCAAGAATTAAAACAAGTAAAAAAGAAGTTCTGTCGATCTTTGAATACCCTCCACAATTTGGAACGGTTTTCAATTTAAAAGGCTATTGGAGGGATTCTAGGTAGCAATACATGTCAACTTACAGTACGTTTATATATAAATGGGTTAACCGACTGGATTTGGATTAAAATTGTCATATCCATTACTTACACTTCAAATAAATCCTCTCAAAGTAGGTTAACCCTACAAAAAGTTCTAACGTAAACATGGCATTACACACTTCCCCGTAATAATCGTAACCTCAATTAAGTTGTTGTGTAGTTTTTTACAGTTAGCCAAATTCTGTCACACATTCCTAACTTCATTGAAATTTTGGCATACATGGCGTGTTTGGTGCATCAAATATAAGAAATCAGGCGAAAAATTTATATAGGAACTATATCCAAAACTATACCGATTTCAATATAATTTTACAAATCTAATATATATGGGAAAATATATATGGGAGCTATATCCAAATCTGAATCGATTTCAATATAATTTGGCAAATTTATTTTTGTGCCAAATTCCGTTTAGAGACTGTATCTGTAATAAATCAATATATATGTGCCTAAAAATTCTAAATTGTTTGGAGTTTCGATTTTGAAGCTTTATCTCCAGCTCCAAGTGGAATTTCAAAAATGTATATGGGAAAATCTGTTGAGCAGTTTTCGAGTCCATGCATCACAAACAAACAATCAAACGTACAAACATTTTCCTCTTTTTTAGATATAGATTCATATTTGCTTTTGAAAATTAATGCAATCAAGAAATAGAATTTTTTATGAGGTCTTTGAGCCCATGACTTTCCCAGTCTTATATGACTCATACCTTGAATAAAATTGTCTTTATATTCTTCATTATATTTATATTTTTTTCGTTTGCACATGTATTTATGTACAAAAATGTACATAAAGAAATAAAAAAATATATATATGCATGTGCATTACAAATATGCAAGCTTTCACATGTAGCATTTATATTGTACGCCAATCCATAACAATGAACTTTAACGACTAAACAACACAAGAATAGAATGGAATATTTCTCTTTTTTTTTCTTCTTCTAGAAACGTGCATTTTATTTTTGTCATGTAATCAAGGCAAAGTGGCTGTGTTCACACGTGTGCTTATATACGGTGTGTTTGTTTGTGTGCGTATAGTATGTGTAGGTAGACAGAGAGTTGAGCAAGTGATAGGAAAAATTTTCCCCTAGGAAAATAAAAATAATGCGAAGAAAAAATTAGCATTGGCATGTAAATAAGAAAATCAATAAAATAATCGATTAACGTGTAACACAAAAACAGCAGCAACAAATCCGAAAATAAATAAATACAAAAACGTTTTTCTTACATCACGATCAACAAATTTAAGAACAGGGACCCGTGCTTATTTGATGTTATAAGCTTAAAAATCGTTTCGTAAATGCAAACATATACATGCACAAAACTAGCACGTTGAAAACAAATAGTTAAGCCGAAAGAATTAAAAATTTCGTAAACCGGCGGGAAAAATAGCAGGGAATTAGCTTTTATGAAAAACAAGTTAAGAAGCAATAAGATCGGGCAGGCCGAACTTCAAATACCATTATAGCCAGTAAAGAAAGTCCTAAGGTCGGGCGGGGCCGACTTTATGATACCCTACACCACTTTGCTAATTTTGTAGAGTTCCACATAACAATTAAAAGATTATATTGGAGAATTTAATTATGCACGCTATGATTATAATTGTAATTTAAAGTTCAAAGGACTAAATATGCAGAAGCATTTGTATCTTTTAAATTCGGACTTGTATTGCCCATTTGGTGCAAAATTAATTTAAAATCAGATAAAGATATATATGGGAGCTATATCCAAATCTAAACCGATCTCGATAAAATTTGGCAAAGATATTTTTGAGCTGTATTTGATATATTTCCCTGAATATCGTTGTTACGGAGTGCATATTACGGCTGTGGGTAGCAAATACAACAAATCGGACGAACAATATATATGGGATCTATAGCTATATCTGAACCGATCTTCACCAAATTTGGCATACTAGCTCCTAGACTCAATTTGGTCGTATTTGCCAAATTCCATCTCATTTGGGCAAATATTAGACGTCTGGTGTACAATAAAAGGTAAATCGAACAAGTTATATATGGGAGCTATATCCAAATCTGAACCGATCTCGATAAAATTTAGCAAAGGTATTTCTGAGCTGCATTTGATAAATTTCCCCAAATATTGTTGTTACGGAGTGCATCTTACGGCTGCGGAGGACAAAAATAACAAATCGGATGAACAATATATATGGGAGCTATAGCTATATCTGAACCGATTTTGATAAAATTTGGCATACCTATTTTCAGGCCTAATTTGGTTGTGTGTGCAAAATTCCATACTATTCGGACTGATATTGCACGTTTGGTGCACAATGAAAGGCAAATCGAACGAAGATATATATGGGAGCTATATCTAATTTTTGACGCATTATCTCTCAGTAGGGTTCGTCCTTGGGCCAAACAAATGTTGTTTGGAAAATTTCATCTCAACCGGATAATAAATGCGACCTGCATTTTGTTCACAAGAATACATGGACAGACGGACAGACGGACTGACATGCAGAAAGTGATTCTATGGAGATCCTCAAAAGTAACTATTGGTCTATCTCGCTTCCTTCTCCATGTTACAAACAAATGCACAAAGACATAATACCCTTACCACTATGTGGTGTAGGGTATAAAAATACCGAATACAGAGAGTTACCGTTATTTTGGAGTCTATACGAAGGCGTGGACCGGCGTAGGCAATTTTCTTTTACAGGCTGTAGTATCCGTTACGAAGTGCAAAAGCGAAATTTTTGAAACAATTACGGAGAATAATGTAACTAAAATCATCAAAATACCGAATATAGGGGGGGGGGCGCTATATGGGGGCTATACTTGGACTTGCATATGCAATTTTCTGTCGTATACTGAGATACCCATCAGAAACTTCAAATACGAAATTTGAAACACTTCCTTTAAATAATGTTTGTAAAATCATCAAAATACCGAATATAGGGAGGTACCGACATGGGGGGCTATACGAAGACCTGGACATACATAGAAAATTTTCTGTCATATATTACTATACCTATAGGAACTCCAAATACGAAATTTGAAACAATTCCGGTGACTTATGTGACTAAAATCATCAAATTGCCGAATATGGGGACGTACCGTTATATGGAGGCTATACAAAGACGTGGACCTGCATAGCCAATTTTCTGTCATAGATAGAAGTTCCCATTAGGAACTTCAAATACGAAATTTGAAACCATTCCGGTGAATAATCTCACTAAAATCATCAAATCAGGTACCGTTATATGAAAGCTATACAAAGACGTGGAGCTGCGTAGCCAATTTTCCGTCGCAGACAATAGTACCCATTACGAATTATCAATACGAAATTTGAAACGATTCTGGTGAACAATGTCGCTCACAATGTCAGTACAGAATATAGGGAGGTACAGTTAAATGGGGGCTATACCAAAACGTGGACATACATAGAGCATTTTCATTTTCACGAATATATATATATATATATATATATATATATATATATATATGTATATATATATATATATATATATATATATATATATATATATATATATATATATATATATATATATATAAATATATATATATATATATTTTTTTTTATATTTATATATATATATATATATATATATATATATATATATATATATATATATATACATCTATATATATAAAAGGAAGTTGTGTTAGTTACTACGCTTATAACATAAGAACGACTGGACTGATTTTAACGATTCATACAAATTCAGAATTGTCTCCTGTCCGAAAAGGATAATATCCAAAAAAATCGCGTAAAAATGTGATATATTAACATTTTCATTTTGACTTTTGAAATGTACAATAGTAATGTTTTATTTTACATGATTTTTTCCATTTTGACTTACTTTTTTCTAATGTACATTTGTAGTGTTTTTTATATTTTATTTTTGAATTCGAATAGTAATACCAATTTATTAAATTGGCTTGATTTCTTGAGAACTGAAATTGATGGCGGGTTACATGGAAGTGTAGTACCGAATTATGTGGTGGCGAAACGGAATATCGAAATAATTTAACGCGGTCACACCAAAGTTAAAAGATAATTACTTTTTCAAAATCGCTAAAAACTCACGAAAAAGAGATCTCATTGCAAAAATTCTCAAATCGGGAAAAAATCGAAAAAAAATTTTCAATGGAATCGAATTTTAAAATAATGACAAACTTTGTAAGGATCTTTAAACATTTGCTGTAAAAAATCAGCGAACAAGTTGAAGATTTTTTCAATTTGTTATTTTTCTTTTATCAATTTTTTTCAATTTGTATTATCATATTGAATTCAGTGGAATTTTTGTGAACAAAATAAATAATAAATTTTCACTACATTCAATTTTCACCAAAAAAATGAAATAAGTGCGAAATACGATGTTAACTGACATCTACCTTTCAACGCCAGGGCCTACATCGTGGTTCAGCTGGAAGATGCGAACACATTTAAACAAATAAAAATTACCGAAAAATCCTAATGGGGCTCATTTCAAAGCGTGGACCTACTTCTTTCATGTGACAATAATCCGTCCAATGAGAGCTCAAAATGCAAAATTCTTTGGGAATACAATCAGTAAAATACCAAATTTAAAGGGTGCAAAATAGTAGAGCGAATGGGACTTTTAGTAAGAAAAGGTTTTATATCCTTCCAGAAATTCTTCCCAAACATTCAAAATACCTAAAATCACTTTTGCAGGTCTTTATATCGATCATAACTCATGGATAAGGGAACAACCCGATTTCATATTTATATAACCATCTATGATTTAAGTTATTTTTGGGGTCTTGGCCGGCCACTTTTTTCATTTTATGGCCCTTATTTGACATTTTTGTTTCTAAGGGGGTAGAGAACCTCTTCGCGTAAAATTTGAAATTTTCAGAGTAGGGCCCATATTGGTATTGACCACATTCATCAATTGATTTGGCTAAAAAATTTTATTTATGCCACCCTGGGGTAGGGAACCATCATACAGATAATTGCCACATAGGAATTTATTTAAGTAAAGTCCCCACATTGGAGTATCCCCAAGTCCACTTTCACATCTAATGTGTGGTCAGAAAAGAAAATTTTGTATTCTATTGAATTTTTAACCCCCAAGAGAATATTGGTTGGGAACGTAGATTTGGGATGTGCATCCATATGAAATAAATTGTGGAAACATGAACAAATTACAAATATAGGAAAGTAGCACGGGACCGAATATTTGTTTAATCATCATTGAATTATCCTATGATGAAAAGGGGTCTCCAACTTACAATTTAAATGGCAAATAAAATTAATTCCCATCTTATCATTCTGCCCTCAATTATGAGGTGGATAAAACTATTTTTACTTATTTAAATCACGCGAAACGCTATGACATGCTATATTGTTCTGCTATATTTTTGATTTGGCCTCTATTTGTCATCTTGGATTATAAGGGGTAGAAGAAAGTTTTCAATGTAGGTCGATGTTTCGGAGTAGTGCCCATATAAAGAAGGTACCTCCTAATTTAACCACATTTCAAAGAATTTGGCTAATAATGCGTATTAGGGGGGGTGAAAATCTTACACTAAAATTTCAACATATCTACAAATTTTAGAATTTTTATCCATGTTATAATACCCTCTCAAGTCCACCTTTTGGCGGACAAACAGACTGACATGGTTAGGGGGACTTATGAGGACTCTAATGCACAATCTAAGTTGCTAATGGGTTTAAAAAAGTAATTAACTTTGGCTATTCTTAAATCATTCAGCCCTCAATTATGTAGTATACAAAATACAGCAAATTCCAAATTACTGCTCATTTGACTGGAAGATTTTGCTACGATTTTTACCATATTAAAAATTAATTTGATCCTTTATATGGCGATAAGATTGATATACACTTTTTAATAGATTTGTATAGCACATCCACACAGTTGAAGCCCACGGGTTAAAAATGGGTACAGGTATTTTAAAACACTTTAAATCGACCTGTACGTGAATAAGTCAGTCATATCTGTGAATAATTATGCTTGGGAATATATGCATAATAGACAAAAACTACGGGCCGGCAACGCGGACCGGGCCAGCTAGTATATATATATATATATATGTATATATATATATATATATATATATATATATATACATATATATATATATGTATATATATATATATATATATATATATATATATATATATATATATATATATATAGGGAGGTACAGTTAAATGGGGTCTATACCAAAACGTGGACATACATAGCGCATTTTCATTTTCACGAATATATATATATATATATATATATATATATATATATATATATATATATATATATATATATATATATATGTATAGATATATATATATATATATATATATATATATATATATATATATATATATATATATATATATATATATATATATATATATATATATATATATATATATATACTAGCTGGCCCGGTCCGCGTTGCCGGCCCGTAGTTTTTGTCTATTATGCATATATTCCCAAGCATAATTATTCACAGATATGACTGACTTATTCACGTACAGGTCGATTTAAAGTGTTTTAAAATACCTGTACCCATTTTTAACCCGTGGGCTTCAACTGTGTGGATGTGCTATACAAATCTATTAAAAAGTGTATATCAATCTTATCGCCATATAAAGGATCAAATTAATTTTTAATATGGTAAAAATCGTAGCAAAATCTTCCAGTCAAATGAGCAGTAATTTGGAATTTGCTGTATTTTGTATACTACATAATTGAGGGCTGAATGATTTAAGAATAGCCAAAGTTAATTACTTTTTTAAACCCATTAGCAACTTAGATTGTGCATTAGAGTCCTCATAAGTCCCCCTAACCATGTCAGTCTGTTTGTCCGCCAAAAGGTGGACTTGAGAGGGTATTATAACATGGATAAAAATTCTAAAATTTGTAGATATGTTGAAATTTTAGTGTAAGATTTTCACCCCCCCTAATACGCATTATTAGCCAAATTCTTTGAAATGTGGTTAAATTAGGAGGTACCTTCTTTATATGGGCACTACTCCGAAACATCGACCTACATTGAAAACTTTCTTCTACCCCTTATAATCCAAGATGACAAATAGAGGCCAAATCAAAAATATAGCAGAACAATATAGCATGTCATAGCGTTTCGCGTGATTTAAATAAGTAAAAATAGTTTTATCCACCTCATAATTGAGGGCAGAATGATAAGATGGGAATTAATTTTATTTGCCATTTAAATTGTAAGTTGGAGACCCCTTTTCATCATAGGATAATTCAATGATGATTAAACAAATATTCGGTCCCGTGCTACTTTCCTATATTTGTAATTTGTTCATGTTTCCACAATTTATTTCATATGGATGCACATCCCAAATCTACGTTCCCAACCAATATTCTCTTGGGGGTTAAAAATTCAATAGAATACAAAATTTTCTTTTCTGACCACACATTAGATGTGAAAGTGGACTTGGGGATACTCCAATGTGGGGACTTTACTTAAATAAATTCCTATGTGGCAATTATCTGTATGATGGTTCCCTACCCCAGGGTGGCATAAATAAAATTTTTTTAGCCAAATCAATTGATGAATGTGGTCAATACCAATATGGGCCCTACTCTGAAAATTTCAAATTTTACGCGAAGAGGTTCTCTACCCCCTTAGAAACAAAAATGTCAAATAAGGGCCATAAAATGAAAAAAGTGGCCGGCCAAGACCCCAAAAATAACTTAAATCATAGATGGTTATATAAATATGAAATCGGGTTGTTCCCTTATCCATGAGTTATGATCGATATAAAGACCTGCAAAAGTGATTTTAGGTATTTTGAATGTTTGGGAAGAATTTCTGGAAGGATATAAAACCTTTTCTTACTAAAAGTCCCATTCGCTCTACTATTTTGCACCCTTTAAATTTGGTATTTTACTGATTGTATTCCCAAAGAATTTTGCATTTTGAGCTCTCATTGGACGGATTATTGTCACATGAAAGAAGTAGGTCCACGCTTTGAAATGAGCCCCATTAGGATTTTTCGGTAATTTTTATTTGTTTAAATGTGTTCGCATCTTCCAGCTGAACCACGATGTAGGCCCTGGCGTTGAAAGGTAGATGTCAGTTAACATCGTATTTCGCACTTATTTCATTTTTTTGGTGAAAATTGAATGTAGTGAAAATTTATTATTTATTTTGTTCACAAAAATTCCACTGAATTCAATATGATAATACAAATTGAAAAAAATTGATAAAAGAAAAATAACAAATTGAAAAAATCTTCAACTTGTTCGCTGATTTTTTACAGCAAATGTTTAAAGATCCTTACAAAGTTTGTCATTATTTTAAAATTCGATTCCATTGAAAATTTTTTTTCGATTTTTTCCCGATTTGAGAATTTTTGCAATGAGATCTCTTTTTCGTGAGTTTTTAGCGATTTTGAAAAAGTAATTATCTTTTAACTTTGGTGTGACCGCGTTAAATTATTTCGATATTCCGTTTCGCCACCACATAATTCGGTACTACACTTCCATGTAACCCGCCATCAATTTCAGTTCTCAAGAAATCAAGCCAATTTAATAAATTGGTATTACTATTCGAATTCAAAAATAAAATATAAAAAACACTACAAATGTACATTAGAAAAAAGTAAGTCAAAATGGAAAAAATCATGTAAAATAAAACATTACTATTGTACATTTCAAAAGTCAAAATGAAAATGTTAATATATCACATTTTTACGCGATTTTTTTGGATATTATCCTTTTCGGACAGGAGACAATTCTGAATTTGTATGAATCGTTAAAATCAGTCCAGTCGTTCTTATGTTATAAGCGTAGTAACTAACACAACTTCCTTTTATATATATAGATATATATACCTTATAGGGTCTAAAATGTATATTTCGAGGTGTTAAAAACGGAAGGACAAACTTAATATGCCCTCCACAACATAGTGAAGGGTTTAAAAAGGGGTTCGGGGGAGGTAGATGTCATATTTCCTTCACATCTCTCTACTTAAACTCACTTTTATATCCCTCAAACTTTGCACGTGAGAATTGGGATAGAAGAGTGTGATAGACAGTCGCATTAGCGATATAATTCACCTTCATGCACCAGTGAATGCACACAAGTACTCAAGTCCCTGAACTGCCACTGCCCATAGTAGTAAATATTAGTTGCCATTGCAATCTAACTCAGTTTTTGTATATTGTTTTTCTTTGTTATGGCAATAACTCATCATTTCCGTAAAGCAAAGACAAATTTCTAAATCATTACGAACAGATGGCGCTAGCATGAAATAGAAACTAACAAAGGCATTGCCATATCATTCAAATAAAGATATAGATGGCTCACTCAGCTTTGAATAAATTAGTCAAAGTATTTGGCATCTAGAGGGCGCTAGAATGGTTTACCTACATGGAACTAATTAAAAAATACGTTTTCTTTTTTACAGTTACATTACTGTTTTACATTTATTAGGATTGCCATCAAGCGGCAATGTTTAAGAAACAAACTTAATGGCATGCCAGTATAAACGAAAGATTTTACATTTTTTACAAGATCCAAATTTTTTACAAAGGATTCGGATGACCATTTAAACATTTGAAAATCTTCAGTACATTTCCGAATACTTTTGATATGTTAGTATTTCCAAACTATTATTTTGAGAAAGACTTAACATGCAGGTAAATTAACGTATTTTGGAAAATATGAAAAATGCTAGTAATATCGACTTAGGTATCTGACAACAGAGAAAAATTGTATTGTTTGAAAAATCATTTTGGAGAAGTTTATAACAGGTCGGTTCCAAAGAGAAATTAATTAAGGTTGTTATAAATATTACTTTTAGTTAGGTCTTTTTAATTTTAATCCGCACGTAAGCCTTCTTAACAGTGCTACGGATACAAACTTTAAAGGTAAAGTGAAGTTTCCAATTGAGAAACAATTTCTCTGATTCATAAATTTTCACTTGTAGTCATTCGAAATTAAGTTGTTTTATATAACAATCGCTCTCTTCCAGAAGCAACAATATGGTTTGTTCCAGAACCTGCAAGAATCTACTAGTTTTGCAATTTTCTCCGATATCATAAAGGGAGAACTGGTTATCATAGTAACAACTTTTACATTCTTGCGTTCTGGAACAGACCAATAATGTAATAGTTTTGCAATTCGATATCATAAAGGAAAAATCATTAATGGTAGTAAAAACTTTTACATTCTTGCAGTTTTGGAACAGACCAAATTGCTTAAAAAATTCCTATTTTTCAAATGTTTGGAAAATAAAAAAAAATATTTACAATAATTAGGCAGGGATTTGATACTTAATTTAAATCTTTTTCATTATTGTCGGGAAATATTTGTTGAAACAATAGTTGCTGAATTTCCATCGCACAATGTTTCAGAAATAGATTTTCCTGGCCAAGACCCCAAACTTTTCTCACCGATTTTAAATTTTTATATGGGATTCATTACTAAACATATTAAAAGTAAGAACAACAAAAAATTACCTCGAAATATAAGAAGGTGTCGGCATGGCATGCTCCTATAAACAACAATATTCCCATTGTGATAAATTGTTTTCATTGTTTTTTTTTTTTTTTTTTTTAAGTAAACACTAGTACTTGCCTTCAAGAATTATTTGATTAAATCATGGCAGCGCTTAAATATTAAATACTTTTATACCCGCCAGCCTAGAGGTGAGAATACATAAGCAGCTTAATATCAAGGCTAAGCACATTAATGGCATATTATAAGGGGAAACGACTGCAGGAATCGAGTATGCCATGCGAAGACTTTAAGCTGCTTGTGAAGCCACACCTTAACACTTGTTTTAATTTATTTAAATTACTCCTGTAGAAATGTATTATTTTTTTACTGGTTTACATGCATGAACATACAGTTAGGAATGTCAAAGACTTAATAGGATCGTATTTTTCTCAACTAGGGCATCTGAAACTAGTGGTGGATATACATCTAATTTCAAAATATAAAATGATTACCGATGTACTTGAATGCAATTTATGCTATAAAATTTGAAGAATATACCAAGGAACCTGTGAGTATGTAAGATATATATAACTAGCTGGCCCGGTCCGCGTTGCCGGCCCGTAGTTTTAGTCCTTAATGCAAATTTTGTATAGCATAATATTTCACAAATCTGGCTCATAAAGGTGAACAAATTTTAACATAAATATTGATCCGACTAAATAGAAATAAATACCTATGGAAGGAGGCCACAATTATTTCTGAATAGTCAAAGTTAATTACGCTTTTACACCCATTACCATAGCACCTCAGATTGCGCTTTAGAGTCCCCAAGAAGTCTATGTTCTTGTTCATAGTAAAATTCAAAGACGAATCAACAATGCCCGTGTTGTTGTCCGCCAATCGGTAAAAATCACTATAGATCGGCGGCCCTGGAGACTATATGGGGACTGTACCAAAATATTTACCTATGTTGACATTTTTCTGTAAGATGGTTCTCTACTCACAAAGTAGCCTAAATACAGCAAAATCGATTGGAAAATGTGGTCAAGACACTCGAAAAAGAAAAGCCAAGATGCCAAATAGAGTCCAAATCAGTCAAAAAACGTGGCAAAGACCACGGTCATAGCTGAAATCAGGGATACATTCATATGAGGATTATACCAAAACGTAGCCCAACCAAATATTCTCTTTGCGGGTTACAAATTCAATAAAATACAAAATTTTCTTTTCTGACCACACATTAGATGTGAATGTGGACTTGGGGATACTCCAATGTGGGGACTTCACTTAAATAAATTCCGATGTGGCAATTATCTGTATGATGGTTCCCTACCTCAGGGTAGCATAAATACAATTTTTAGCCAAATCAATTGATGAATGTGGTCAAGACAAAAATGGGCCCACTCTGAAAATTAAAAATTTTATGCGAAGTGGTTCTCTACCCCTTAGAAACAAAGATGCCAAATAATAGCCAAAATATGAAAAAAGTGGCCAAGACCCCAACAATAGCTTAAATCATACGATGGTTATATAAATATGAAATCGGGTTGTGCCCTTATCCGTGAGTTATGATCGATATCATAACCTGCAAAAGCGATTTAAGGTATCTTAAATGTTTGGGAAGAATTTCTGGAAGGATAGAAATCTTTTTCTTACCCTTTAAATTTGGTATTTTACTGATTGTACTCCCAAAGAATTTTGCATTTTGAGCTCTCATTGGACGGATTATTGTCACATGAAAGAAATAGGTCCACGATTTTAAATGAGCCCCATTAGGCTTTTTCGGTCATTTTTGTTTGTTTAAATGTGTTCGCATCTTCCAGCTGAACCACGATGTATTAC
Organism: Musca domestica; assembly: GCF_030504385.1. Taxonomy (NCBI): domain Eukaryota; kingdom Metazoa; phylum Arthropoda; class Insecta; order Diptera; family Muscidae; genus Musca; species Musca domestica. Next base: position 6,246,405 of record NW_026712329.1, on the reverse strand, counting down.
TCATATACTCTTTACCATGCCTTTATGCCGTCGTATTTATCTTTTGACGCAAATCCTGAATAAACTCGGCTCTTACTATTAATTCTGACGAACACAAACTATTATGGTAGAAGATTACAGGTAGTCGCATCGACAAATCTGCTGGGACAGTCAAACCAAATTAGGAATTTAAAATTTTGAATGAAAAACTATTCAAATTCGTTAAAACTGTTGAAAAAGGCTTATTGTAACAACCTCAGACTGGCGTCGTATAAGAAAACATATAAAAATCTACTTATTTTTGAAAACACATTTTAAAAGTTTTGGCATACCACTATTCCCCACCGTTGATGCATCTACCTATATTTTTCTACCATGAAAACTATGTACGGAAAAACATGCATCGTCTAAACGGTATGTTAAGTTACAAAACCCGTCTTAAACTCCATCTTCAAGCGGACTTTTATCACAGTTTCTGCTTTGTTCACAAAATTCGTCGACAACAAGAATATGGTGGAACGACAAAATCCAACAAAAACAAAAAGAAGTTTATTGAAGTGTTTAGAAATTTAAAACAACTACCTGTTTCATTGCTTGGTAAGTGAAATTCCAACAAAATCTTTCGAAATGCCTAGAATGATAAAAAACATTAAATATTTCATCAACTTTGAAGAATACAACTGCGAACCTCAGTTGAATGTTTTGTTAATTATTTTATGTTTTCTTGTTTTTATTCTCTCCCTTTTTTATTCTTCGTTCTTTGGCTTCAACATTCTATCTGGGCTTTGTTTTTGTTTCTGACATCTTGAATCTTGGCTTCAACATCCAACCAACACGACGATCGGCCATCATCATTATTGGTTTCTTGTTCAAATAGAAGCAGTGGCAATAATATTTTAAGTGTTTTTTGTTTTTGGGCAGGTCTTTTTTAACTTTTAGTTACTGCATTTCGTTTAATTGTATTGTTTTTGTGTCAAAAATTATGAGTCGTTCGGATTTCGAGGTAAGTTTTTGTTTTCCCAGAATTAGTTGTAAATCTCGCTTTTTATTAAAGCAAGTAAGTGATGATTACTAAGATTTATTTTATTTTGTATGTCAAAAGGTATTTATATTTGTATGTATGTATGACGATCATGAATTTGTTTATAAACAAAGCATTAAGAAAGCCAAACAATTGTTAAAATACCTCGGTTTACGTCTGGGGTTTTGTTAAAGCATGGTTTAATATGAAAAGTGAAATTCATTGTTTACCTGAATTCTGGCTCCCCCTGAAGCGAAAGATGGATATTCAATATTGCACAATATGTTTTGCGAGCTGAGTAAATAAAAATTTTAAAACATTAAACATAAATACAATAAACAATTTGTTTGTGGTGTTATGAGCCATGCGTTGCTCGTCTTGACCAACTCATGCAGTGTCGTCGATATGGTTGACGCCCTTTTGTCAAAGCACACATAAAAAGCAATGGCATGTCTTCGTTTAGGCGATCTTAGAATCTACAATTGACAAATTATTTACTAAACTGTTGGACTAAACGAATTAAACCACAGCTTCGTAATACAAGGCATTTAATTGGGATAATTAAATAACCTACATGGTTTTATTTTGCACTTTTGTTCTGCCAAAATGATTTGTCTATCTCATCCCGCCTCCTCTTTTCCAACTTCTTCATTTCAAGTGATGGTCTTGTCGTCACAGGGGTTGACCTCTGTGTCAAATTTTGCACTGCATGACTATCCGCTTAACTAGCGACTTAATTGGGGTGTGCTAGACCATATATGCATCACTCTTTTTTATAGCTTTCCATTTCAATTTTGTCGTCTCAGAAATCTTTATATACCGCAACAATCTTATGGCATGTACATATTTCCATTTTGTTGGGGGGAATCATCTTCGAATTCTTATAACCACAATTCTTTGAATCTCAATCATTTTTGGGCCGCATAAAATCCGCGTAGGTTCTCCCGTGGTAAATCGAGCGGGTAGGATCCCCACCCAAGACTTTCATGATCCTACAACCTAAAAAAATAATTCAAAACAATTTATTAGAGTATGTGCGTATGTGTGTAAAAACCAAAACAATGCTTCTTCATATTTGGTTCACTGAAGACGGCATTCACAGTAAAGTGATATCAGCTCATACAGTGAATTTCTCAGTTACAAATACATTGGATAATACAAATTAATACAATTTCGAGTAGCAAGTGTTTTTTTTATGAAACATTAAAAGGCGTTTCACAGATTGATCTAATGAAAAAAGTTAGATTTAAAGTGCGTTGGCAAAAAAACTAATAACAGTTGCTGGATATGGATAAAACGTATCGACAAATATGTAGTTGGAATTGATTGATATTTAATGGCCAAAAACGCTTATTCCTAATTCTAATATGAAGGTTCTATGTTATGGCTCTGATTACTTATAGCAGTGCTCCTACTAAAACAACCCCGTAAAACCAAGCTTATAATATTTGTAAGTAATGGCATGTTTACGTTAGAGCTTTTTTCTGGGTTAACCTTCTTTATGGAGATTTATTTGAGGTATATAAAATGGAATTGACAATTTAAACCTACTGGGTTTTCTAAATCCGTAAACGTACTATAAAGCTAGAGTCAGCATTTTTTTTTTGAAATTTTTAATCATATTCGAGTCTTTTTTGATCCTGTAGCGCGATAAAAAGCTGGAATATGAGCGCATTTTCTGATCATAAAAAAGCACATTTGTCGGGAAAAAACGTGACGAGTCTTCCTCTAGATTAGTTAAGAGTCTTTATCGACCATTTTCTGATCGTTCTACGAGTCTTTTTTGGATTGTTTTCTAATCATTTATTGTGCTAATACCCTGAATTTGCGAATCTTTTTCGAGTCTTTTTTAATCATTTATGAGTCTTTAGTAAGTAATTTATTAGTCTTTTAAGTGTCATATATCACTCATATGTATATTTATTTAGGAGTCTATTTTAATTCACCTTTGTCTTAAATTCGATTTATTTATGAGTCTTATATGAGCTTTTGCGATTCTACGAATCACGTACGTGATTTCTAAATATTCGGATGTACCGTGAAAAAAAAATATGTTTATATAATATGAATATTTAAATGAAAAATAATTCAGCTTTTAAAATTTTAATTTGCACTAGTATTTTTCATGTTTCTGAAGGATTGTGTTCATATCCTTGTCGTTGCTTTTGTATCTGGTATGACAACTATCTGAAATAAAATATGTACAAGTTTTTCCATTTTACTAATTTTTTATATACGTGTTAAAAAGACAAATTTACTTTTGATTACTGTCACTTCGAGCGCACTTTACTGCACTCGGCTTTACACAGGTCCCCTTCCAGCTATATTGGCAGGCTAAATTATCTGAAGATACATTTTCGAGTTGCTTTTCGATGATACAAGTGATTTTTTGATCACCAAAAGGACTCGAAGAAGACTCACCGAAGTGATTGTTTTCAGAAACAATCTTCCAAATGCTAGCTGGGCATATGATTCTGATATGTGTGATTTGGTCTTAACATATAGACACACAAGGTTCTGTGTTTTTTCACATTTATAGAATATTTGTAACATACTTTTAGGCTCTACACATAATTTTAAAGTAATATGACAGGCTTTGCGGTATGAATTTATATATTTAGTGTGTAAACATAGTATGTTTATATGATGCACCTTATGTAGTTTATATACGGTCTTTCCCTGTACTGCTAGAATGTTAAACTTTTTACTACGATAACAGATTTTCCATTTATGATATCGAAAAATTGTACAAAAATGGTAGATTCTTGCAGGTTCTGGAACAGACAAATAGTATAGCACTTTTTTATTTTTAAAAATTGTTAGAAAACATTTCTTCGGTTTATTTCTGACAGTGTATCATTGTATATTGCTGCTATTCTTAATTCTGTGTGTGAATTATATTTACTCACATTGGAGCACTTTTATATAGCACTTTTTTATTTTTAAAAATTGTTAGAAAACATTTCTTCGGTTTATTTCTGACAGTGTATCATTGTATATTGCTGCTATTTTTAATTCTGTATGTGAATTATATTTACTCACATTGGAATGTGTTTGTGTAACACGCGACATATGATTAATAACAATGGAGGTGACAGCTGCTGCGGCTGGCAGTTACTTTTGACTGGAAAACGAAATGTGTCATTCTCTTCTCTTGTTATGGAGAGAAGTTCACAATTTAACTCTTAAGTTCCAATACTCTTTTTCTCGACTAATAATTTTGATTCGAACAGAGAGCTTGGGACTCTCCCAATGGTGTACATGTGTGCGAATTGGGGCTTACGACATGCGCTCCAAGCAAAAGCTTCAATTCAATTAAAAAACCACCCTTGTTGTGTTTGTCTCTCACTCTCTGCAATAACAATAACAACAAAGAGCTTTTCTTTTACCTACGGAATTTAGGAACAGAAAAAAGCGTTTCTTTTGCTGGATACTTGCCTGTTTGATTATATAACATTCTAGCTGGCTGGCTGGCAATGTGCTTAGCTGAGAATTTGCTTGTGCCTCCTCTTCTTTTTTTCGTTGAAAGCAGCAGCTATTACTCGTCGTCTGTCGTCCTCGGTAGTTGTGAATTCGTTTGTTAAGTTCACTTTGAGGTATTATATCATCGTTGGAGAATTTCTCTTGTATGCACTCGGAACAAATCGCACAACCATCCACTCACGGTTTTGTCCACCCCCCATTTCGTTGCCCACGCCCTACCATATCACCTATATTTGACACATACAATACACGGCACGTTCAATGCAAATGTAATGACCACACTTACTTATTCGTTCGTTTCTCCCACCCCTCCCGGACTCTGTAAATGCTCCTCGCAAGCCCATCTGTTCATCTATCCAATCGAACTATCCACCCACTAACACCCTCTATGGAATAGTTGAGAAAAAAACCTGACACATAACTTGTGTCTGTATCTATCAGTCAGCCTGTTCTAGTATCTGATTTCACGTGTTCCCATAGAAGTGGAAAGTGGAAGATGGAGGGGGCAAATTCAAATATCGTGTGTTATTTCTCTTCTGACACACAGAGCGGGAATGGAAAATTTTACATAATTGTACTTTTTCAGAAATGCGATACAAAGAGATTTTTATTGGATAGCAGACATCTGAAAGGTGAACTATGTATTGGATACCTATTCAAAAGAGAAACTAAGATATATCTTCAAGGTGTCTTCTATATATATTTAACGATCTTTTAGTTCTGTTTGAGAGGTAGAAGCTCTTCCAAAATCTTCCGGAGACCCAAAGCCTTCCAGCATTCTCCACAGATAGTAAACCTTTAATGCAAAGAAGACCATTCAGATCATTCTTTTAGACAGACGAAACCTTTCAGAGATCTTCTGGAGACAAACTACATTTCTCAAGCTTTCTATAGATAAACGAGTTTTTAGATGTTTTCTAACGATAGAAAAGATTTTCTAGAGACAGTAGACCATTTGGAGGTCCCGTAGAGAGAAGAGCTTTCAGTAACTTCCTAGTGAGTTAGGAAATTTTACAGATACCCTAGCGATAGAGCAGCTTATAGAGGAAGATTGATTGCAGAGCTTTTAAAGGTCTTCTGGTGAAAAATCTTTCAGAAATCTTTAGCGACCTTCAGAGGTGTTATAAGCATATAGACAAGTTTTAGAGGTATTCTAAGACTGTCTTCTAGAGAGGAGGTATTCTGGTGATGAAGGATCTTGTAGATAGTATGCCTTTCAGAGTTTTAAAGGTATTCTAAAGATGGTGGCTTCTAGCTGTAGAAGCAACCATTTAAGATATAAGAGAGCTTTAAGATGTCTTTTAGATTTAAAAAAAAATTCTAACTATAGAAGATCACTCAAAAATCTTTGAGTTTTTTGAAATGTTTTTGAGATAGAAGCTTGGTCCTTTAGAGATAAAAGAGCTTTTATTCTGCTAAAAATATACGATTTCGAAGAGGAGTTTTCTATGTCAGATATCCTTTCTCGAGGTAGACAAAATATTTCAGAAGTCTTCTAGAGATAGAAAAGCTTTCGGAGGTTTTTAAAGAGAGAGAGAGAAGCTTTTACGGATTTTCACGCGTTAGAGGTATTTCAACTATCGAAGAGATTTTAATCCTATTTTAGAGATTAAAGAGCTTTTAGAGGTATTCTGCTGATAAAATGCCTTTCTGAAATCTCTAGCGATAGTGGAGCTTCCAGAGGTGTTCTAGAGAATATATTGGAAGTTTTCCTCAGATAGGAAACATTTCAATGAAATATAAGACATCTCAAAGGACCTCTCGCAGATACTTTTCAGAGCTTAAAGAGGTATTCTAGAGATTGACGAATCTTGAGAGGTTCTCTAGTGACAGAAGATCTTCCAGAAGTCTTATAAAGATGCCTTCTAGCAATAGTTTGTAGAGTACTTTAAGAGAAGAAAAAACTTTTAGAGGTCATCTGCTGATAATATCTCTCTTAGAAATCTTTTAGAGATGGGGGAGCTTTCAGAGGCGTTCTTGAGAGGTTCTCTAGTGACAGAAGATCTTCCAGAGGTCTTATAAAGATGCCTTCTAACAATAGTTTGTAGAGTACTTTAAGAGATGAAATAACTTTTAGAGGTCATCTGTTGTTAATATCTCTCTTAGAAATCTTTTAGAGATGGGGGAGCTTTCAGAGGTGTTCTGTGTTATAGGCCTTCTGGAGGTAAGAAAAAATCAAGAATCGCTTAGAGATCTAAAAGCTTTCAGAGGTTCTATCAAAATAGAGGTGTTCTAGAAAAAAACTCTCCAAGGTGTTCAAGCTGTGGAGTCGCTTTCAGAGGCCTTATAGTGATAGATGAGTTTTCAGAAGAAGAGCTTGCAGAGGTTTACAAGTGACAAAGGGCCTTTTCTAGCACTCAAAGAAATAGAAGAGCTTTTAGACAGACAGAAGAGCTGTTCAGAGTCTTCCAAAAACAACTAGGGATGTCTTCTAGAAATATAAAAAGCAGCCCGGCGACTTATTGTGATATATCATAGAGATGTATTTTAGAGATAGAAGAGCTTTAAGAGTCTTCTATCAATATAGGAGCTTGCAGAGGTCTCCTAGAGATTGAAGAAGAGCTTTAAGAGTTATCCTACAGATAGAATACCTTCAAGAGGCTTTTCTAGAGATGAAAAAGATTCCAGAGACTTCTATCTATATAGGAGCTTTCAGAGGTCTTCTAGAGATAGAAGAAGAGTTTTAAGGCTTATCATAGGAATGGAATATCTAGAGGTAGAAGATCTTTCAGATGAGCCCTGGTTACCAACCTTTCAGAGATCTTCTATCGATAAAAAAAAGCTTTCCGAATTTTTACAATGATAGAGGTGCTCTTAAAGATAGAAAAGCTGTTAAATATCTTCCTGATATAGAACATAAATAACAGGTTTATTTGCTCTGGTTACGGACCGGATGAATTCGACGGAGTAAAGACCTCTGAAAGCTCTTCTATTTATAAACTAAGGATGTCTATCCATAGATATTCATTAAAATACTCCTTGATTATTGTCTAATCCCAGAGGAAGTTCTTTGGAATATATTTTATGTATGGGAAAGGTCTTAAGATCTCCGAAGGGTGTGCAAACGTTCCTGGTATAACAAATAATATACTTTTTTACCTACCTTCCCATCCCTGACACGGCCACGTATCGATTCGGTTATTGTATTTTCTTGTTCGTGTCATGTTCGATGAATTTGCTCTCTCTCGCTCTCACTTAATTCGATTCGTTTTTTTTTTCTATCCTGAATAGCAGCAGTAGCAACATTGACGGTTATTTGTGTCATTGGGGCGCGTCGTCAGCATGTATTCGTTGTGGTTGGTGGTGGTGGTGGCAACCTATGTTGGGAAAGGAGGAACTTCTAAGTGTCACTTTTGGCCTGCGACAAAGAGTTTTGGTTCTTTGGTTTTTATGGCTAATTATTGAATACACGATTGACCACCAAAGAAAAAAGTAAAGGAAATGACCACCTCAAGTGCAGCTGTTGTTCTAATACTTTAACCTCCTAATATTCCCTTTCCCTTCAAGTTTAGGTAACAAACACGAATAGAACGACACGAAAATGTCATTTGAAGTTTTTCGTGGCTACCCCTCCTCCAAAAAGATAGGCATTATTTTTGTATTTAGTAATTACCGCCTAAAAGTATGTTAATGTTTTTCCACGTTTCGTTTTTTTTTTCATTCGCTGTTCATTTACCTAGTATTGATTTAATTCTTTGCTGTTCTTTGTCGTTTCTTCTTTCAGTCTGTTTTTTTCTGTCCTGTTATCTAATCAACGGTTTCTGTATTTCCTCAATATGTTCTTTGGCGTTGTCGTCATCTGCTGGCGTCTTAATTGTTGTTGACATACCTCTCAGCCGCCCGTGGTGTTTGTTTGTGTGTTCTTTTGTGATTTTCATTTTCGTTTTCTATGAATCAGCATTTTCGTCGCCAATTGCCGGAATTAAGTCTTTAAGGGCATAATCATAATTTGACGCTTTTAATTGTTCTCAAAGTCTTGTTTTTGTTGTTTTCACTGTTTTTCCTTTTGAAGAAGTAGATCGGCGCGCATAGTGAGCAATGCAAATTGCCCGTAATTAACGCCTACGTTTACAGATTTTTATTAACACCACTGATAGTTACTTTATTTGGGAATATATCCATAAAATATTTGGAATTTTCCCTTACATTCTTGTGTCGAACATTTTTTGTTAATTGAAAAAGAAGTAGGTCAGCGAAAAGAAAAAGAAGATAATTTCTTTGCTTGGATTTTTTTTAATTATCTATGGAAATTTTGGAAATTTTTTCAACTGATAATACCCTAGGAGTGGTCTCCTTGAGTTAGCAAACAATACAATATTATATTGTGCAAAACAAAACATTATAGGAAAATTGAATCAACTATGAAAGTAGAACATAACAGCGGCGTTATGTAGGTTTACATTGCTAAGTAATCGAAATTGAAGGTTCAAGCTCCGCCCTCTTCCATATTGTTTCAAATTTTTGGATTAAGATTCCTTGGAATTCCATGGAATTCCATTTAATTTCCCATTTTTTTTTATTCGTACTTTTTTCTATCGAAATTAACATCTGATTCCACTTAGACATCTTAATTGGTAGATCTCAATATTTCTATCAACACAAGATCTGTTATAAATATGGTAGAGATCGGACCATTTCGTCAGGTACCTCCCCCCACTAAGTGTCAAAGTTTTGAATAACCAAAATGATTATAAAATCCGAAAATAACCATTCGATTCACTTCAAGACCTGGAATAAAGCGGTCCACTTCTGGTACCTCTCTCACAAAGGGGTTAACATTTTGAATAACCATGAAGCTCATAATGCGCGAAATGAGCATCCGATTATTTTCAAACTTGGCACATCCCAATATTTCTAGTAACACTAGATCTGGTGTGAAGATGGAATATTTCGGGTCATTTCTGTTGGTACCTCCACCACAAAGGGTCAACATTTTGAATAACCAGTATTCTCCGATTCTCTTCACATTTCTCACATTTCAATATTTCTATTAAAACAAGATCTCGTGTGAAGATGAAATATATCAGACCACTCTTCCTGGTACCTCTCCCACAAAGGGTCACAATTTTCAATATTTATATTTCATATAATTGTGAAACACCGATTCTTTTAAAATTTGGTAACCTTCGATTTGACGTAAATAAAGAATTCTGGTACCTCCCCCACAAAAGGTTTAAATTTGGATTAAACATGAAAATAAATGTTGGATGGTCATCCCAATATTTTTTTCAATATTAAACGAAGTGGAATACTTCGGTCCATTATATCTGGTATCTCACACGCATTTCCTAATTTTCCAGAAATTATTACATTTCTCATGTAAAGGTGAATGAAGTAGTCGAAGTAGTAGTATTAGGCACATTTATATCGGATTTAGATCAGATACGAAGTGGACAACGTTGGACCATTCCTTTGAAACCTAAAGGCTCAAATGTTTGAGTAATCATAACGCTAATGAACATACAGGGTATACTGAGATAAAAAACTGCAACAAAGTCAAACGCCATAATTTTTATATATATTTTTTGTAATTTTATTGAATAAAAGCAAAAACTGCAGGAAATAGCATCAAATAGTCCAACGGATTGGTATCCTGAGATTTTGGTGGCCATTGTTCGCTGGAAATGAAGCGAGGAAACTCATTTTTGGATGGCGTGCGCTGAGTGTGATGGTGCTGAGTCCTGTTGGAATGTCCAAGGTCTGCGGCCAAAATGTTTGCGTGGCCAAGGCTTTAATTCACCATCCAGAATATTTTCGCGATAATATTCGGCATTTATCGTCGATTAATACGAGCGGAGAGCGATCATCGGCTATTATGGCGGCCCACACCATCACCATGGCCGGCACTTGAGTTGTGGTGGCCAACCGAAGGTTCACATTTTCAGCTGACTTCTTAAACACGATCCTTTTGTTTGTTTACAAACTGCCGGACAACGAATGTTTTCTCATCGGAGAAAAGAAAATTCTGCTGTTCACCAATGGCGAACCAACTCTGAAGCTCTTTTGAGTCTATTTTCTTTCTATTGCGGTGTAAGACCTTGCACTTTTTGGAATCTCAATAGCTCGGGGTAAGCTCATTTTTCAGTACTTGCCGAATGGAATATTGAGATATGTTCAGCGCACTTTTCGGCCGCTGCGACGCGTGTTTCGATCAAGTCGCTTCTTTACTTTTCGAACCATTTCTGCTGATGTTGCGTTTTTCTTCCGTACACTTCCTTGGCGTCGGGCTACGCTACCAGTATCACGGTAACGGTAAGTTTCAACTGACAATGAAAATCAATAATAGTGGTTTATAACCTCCAACTCTCTAACGGCTGATGTAAAAAGCGGGATAATGGCGATACTCTAGATAATACAAAATTTAATAAAAGCATTTAGTGAAGCTATAACAAATACTGTAGAAGTAGTAATGCTATGACGAGTAAAGCAAGGCCGATACTGATGCAATTATAAGTTAATTTGGGTACAAATTAGATACAGACAATTTTTATACACATCGTTTATCAATCTGGGAGATTTTGACACATATTCGCGCAATTCGTGAGTGTATCCTTAAAATATAGCAAATACGTGAGCGTTTATGTACATCTTCCGCTTAATTTGATACATAACCTTTAAGAAAAGGTCAAAAGTCGGTCGGGGCAGACTTCATGATACTCTACACCCACAACAAAAAATTTATATTGGGAATTAACGTTAAGTAGGTCATACCAACTATGAACCCTATTTGAATGCGTATCATTGCTTTGGAGTAGTCAATATTTGGGAACTATATCTAACTCTGAATCGATTTTCAACTGATTCGACGGAGGCTTTTGTACCTCTAGTACCAAATAACACTGCTGCATAGTGTATCATATGACTTTGTTAAGAATTTTAGTAAAAAAATATTTATTGGAGCAAAAAATATACCGGACCGAGTTTCACCAAATGGAAAAAAATCGGTTGAATATTAAAAATCTATCCAATATGGGCTGATATTACATATATGGTGGACAATAATCGTAAAATCGGATGAAGATGGATATCGAAGGTATATACAATTCGGAACCGATCTCCGAATTTGGCAGAGGTATTTTCGAACTATATCTAATGTCCTGTATCAATTATTCTTATTGTGGAGTGCATATTACGCATGTGAGGGACTTTAACGCTAAATCGGATGAAACATATATATGGGAGTTATAGCTACATCTGAACCGATTTTCACCACATTTATTGTACTTGCTTCTAGACAAAGTTCGGCCGGATGTGTCAAAATTCAGGTCAATTAAACCGAACTCGGTTTAAGATATATATAGGGGAGTTATATCTAAATTTGAACCGATTCTCATCAATTTCAATAGGGTTCTTCCTTGGGCCAAACAAATATTGTATCATCCCAATCGGATAATAAATGCGACCAGCATTTTGCTCACAAAAATACTTGAACAAACGGACTGACATGTATAAATCGACTCAGAAAGTGATTCTAGGAAGGTCCTCAAAAGTAACTATGGGTCTATCTCGCTTCCTTCTTCATGTTACAAACAAATGCACAAAGACATAATACCCTTATCGATATATGGTGTAGGGTATACAAATATGGAACTTCCCGGCAATAAATTGTTATCATCAACGCACGTGTTAATATAACACTGACAAGAAGCCCTTCCATTATGAAAATTTTAAATTTTTCTCACACCATTTAGATTTTTTTATTCTTCTTAGTTTGGATACAAAGGTTTCCAGACAAAAGTCTAGAAAATAAGAGATTAACGGCCACTTGTTGTTTGTCACAGTAATTTATTTTGTTTTATCTGAGTGGATAATTTTTGCCATGTCATTTTTAAGGTATCTCTGACAGATGTCAGTGGTGATGGCTTTGCACGAAAAAATACCAAATGATCTACGGCCCACCAGAGTGATTTACAGGCATAAACGAAAATAACCAGTTTTGGATGGTTTTTGAAAAGAAAAAAGAATTTTAAAAAAACAATGTGAAAATGTTAAAAAAATGAATAAATAATACTAATACTACTATTTACATTTTAATAAAAAAAAAAATGTTTTATATAAAAACTGCACGTTGCGTGTGTCAACACCTTTCCTTCATAATTTTTGAGAACCCTCAACAATTACAGCCTGGAGTAGACTAGACATCTAAAGCACTGGCGGTGCCAATAGCGGCAATATCTAAAGATTACCATAGCCAGCCCACACTTTTAAAATGTAACACAATTATTACATGGGCGGCCGTGAAGCGGAGTCGTCTCATCAATTGTCATTGAATTCTCAAGTGGAACCCTGTAGATAATTATCATTTAGAACCCATCGAATAGTTTTAAAGCATTGATTCTTGCGACACAACACAAAAAATAAAACATCTCTCATATTTCGAAATCGTCAAATAAATTTTGGGATTTTCAGTTCTACTAGTTTCCATATTATGAAATAAATAATTCAGCAATTACCTTGAAAATCCCCTGATTTTTATATCACTCGAGCTTATCAACTACTCCAAACTATCTTCGTTTTTATTAACAACTGTGATTATTTTTTCAACGCATAATGTGCCCGGCATTCTTATCATGTTCCACAAATCTTTTCGAGTAGTATTTTTTTTTTTTGCCTTGGTCGTCGTCTGCTTTTTGAACGACGGAAAACAAGGTGGTTTCAAATGACAATTTGTACGTAACTATCAAGTGGGTGTGCTGTTCTATCTTCAACGTTTTTGTGTTTGATTTCGTAATCGAAAAACAAGACTTGATACATTTGTAGATGTTTGGAAAATTATTTGTAAAAATTTCAAAAAAGTACGGAAAATCATATTGCCCAGTTTTAATAAGGTATAATCGAATAGGAAACCTACAAATGGTTTTCTATCCCAAGGATATCTTTATATAAGCTTAATGGTTATTCAAAATTTTGGCCCGATGTGGGAGAGGTACTAAAAGGAGTGGTGTTTAATTTAGAATTGCATTAAATATTGCTTTTTATTGACCCCTGGTTTGGTCCTTAATTATTCGTTAAAATGTACGCGCTACGGTTTATTGCAACCTTGTGCTAGCGCCTTTGACATTTTAACGAGTAATTAGTTGTCACTTGTTTTGCCGCCTCCTTTAGACATCAAGTAGTATTTCGCTGTCATTCGGACAGACAACACCCGGCAATATCGTTTGCAGCACATATCGTTGTGCATAGAGAGGCATATTGTTGCCAAAGGTAATATCGTTACCACCAACCATACTAAGAATAAATAGTTGTATATATTAAGAAAAACCCTTGTGTTTCATTTCTTTTTATATTACCCCCCTATGGTCCACTGCTCGACGCATTCGGCGTTTTACTCCCATCGGCGGAGCCCCTCTGAGCTAAACATTGGTCCTTCGAGCCGGATATTCCAGCCCTCTTGGACGCTTTTGGAAACCACAACATACAGTCCATTAATCCTGCATTACAAGGTACGTATAGTGCAGTGTTTTTAAGTGAGCTCGCGTTATTAAATTACCGCGACACCAACAAAACAATCGGTTTTGTTTGGGTACAAAGGTCGTTTTACAACGTCACCTCTTTCCCTTTTGTTTTGTTTCCCGCCAATCGTCGGCTTCTAATTTGGATGCTTGTATTCGGCAGCATCAAAATCAAAACAAAACTCAAAAGTAGAACTGTTGCAAAAATCGTTCGCTAATTTTCTTTTTGTTTTGGTTCGTTTCAAACAACAAAACATTCAATATTTCTTTCGTTGATACCAACAAAAACGTCGTCGTTGTTATTTCTTAGTTTGGTGTGCTTTACTACATAAAGCAAAGATCGCAATATTATTCTTTTTGTTTGGTCTGTCCGCTTTAATATTGCATATTGTTGTTGTTACATTTATTCTCTTTTTCTTGTTGTAACAACAGTCAAATTCATTTTCTGTTTTGTTTGTCGCAAACAACAACAACACTGTTTGAACCCCCACCGCTGCTTGCTTGCTTTGTCGTCGTTCTCTGATCAGCACTTGTTGTTTATGCATTGTTAGATCAGTGAACGAACATAACAAACGAAGGAAGAATATTTTTGTGTATTCCTCTTTCTGTCGTGTCCGCTTAGGTTGAGTAGCTACACTACGTTGGTCGGTCACCTCTGTTTGTTATATTAGTTGGTATTGGGTGTAAAATTATTGTTATTATTCAAGTAAGAATAATATTAATACTATCGTGTATTAAATTTTGATCGTTGTTTTTTATCCTTTAGTAAACTTATACACCCTATAGACGGTCATTTTGACTAATTAAATAAATAAAAATAAAATTGTTATTTTATTTATTTTTGTATTTTTCCCCAAACTTGTTCGGCGTTTCGTGTTATAAGTATGGCCTTCGCTCCTCTACAAACTTTCATTAGAGCATCTGACGCTCTGACAGAATTTGGTGCACAAATAGGTGCAATAGAAGATAATGATTTAGATATTAGTTTTTTAGAGGAAAGGAAGAGCAAGTTCGAAAAATTATGGCAATCGGTAAACAAATCGTTGCGTCGCTTAGAAAATTCGGAAAATGTAACCAAAGAATATCTGCATTTGGCAGAAAGTAAATATAACGTTTCTATTAACATTTACTCTAGTATGATGGCAACAATTAATAGAAAAATTATAAAATATCGTTGCCTAACAAGAAATTCAAATAAAATTGCGGATAAAAATCAAGAGCAATCGGCTCAATTACTTTTGGCTCCTGAATCGCAGGAAAATATGGCCGCAAATATTTCTTCTGGTTGTGATATCGTTCACAATATGGCATTGCCCCCAATTGATATTAATGTTTTTGAGGGAGATTTTTCTTC
Organism: Musca domestica; assembly: GCF_030504385.1. Taxonomy (NCBI): domain Eukaryota; kingdom Metazoa; phylum Arthropoda; class Insecta; order Diptera; family Muscidae; genus Musca; species Musca domestica. The sequence continues at coordinate 6,231,116 of NW_026712329.1, read as the reverse complement.
TTGGCCTTCCTTTCGGGATTTGTTTAGCGCCATTTATATAAATAACTCTCGTTTGAGTGATGTGCAGCGCCTATATTACTTGCTGCAAAAGACTGCTGGTGATGCAAGGGAAATAGTTTCGCAATTTCCTTTAACAAATCGTGGATTTGCTTTCGCTTGGAAAGCATTAAATGATGAGTACGACAATACTCGAATTTTGGTACATCATCAGTTGTCGTCGCTATTTTGTCTTCCGATTCTCGATAAGGAAACAATCTCTGGTTTGAAAGAGATTAGAGTTGGAATTAATCGTTGTATCTCCTCCATGTCGACTTATAACGTTCCCACGGATCAATGGGATCCGATACTTGTCTTTCTTTGCCTGCAACGCTTACCGGAAGAAACGACACTGCTGTGGGAACAAGGTATCAAAAACAAATCGGCTCTTTCTTCGTGGAAAGATTTAGACACATTTCTTTCAGAGCGGATAAACACGCTTGTGTGTTTGGAAAATTATAGCGACAAATCGGTTCCTTTGCCTAATTCAAATTCGGTTAATACTGCTAGGAATTCTCATTCCAAATGTTCATCTTCCCCTTCAATTGGAAAATCATGTCCTCTTTGTCGAGAGAAATGCCATCGACTTGGTTTTTGTTCAAAATTTAAGAATTTGTCCCCCGCAAATAGATTTGCATTTGTAAAGCGCCACGACCATTGCATAAATTGTTTGGTAAAGGGACATAAACTAGTAAATTGTACTAGTCAGAATAGTTGTTTAAAGTGTGGTCAACGTCATCACACGTTACTACATCGCGAGTCATTAAAACCGAATAGTGCGTTTCCGGTTCTGACTCCAAAGACTTCGTCAAGCGCAGCAAAATCGTTGTTGTCAGCTTCAGCCCCCGTTTTTCGTCCCTCGAAATGTACATCCTCCACATCGGTTGGAGCCCAAAATAAAAAATCGGATTTGGTTCGTTCAAAATCACTACACCAAATGTCGAAGAGGAACCTAATTAAATTCATAAAAACCAATTTATCAGTGGAAATCATGAAGAGAAATTAAAATCTGTAAACAATGTTGTAAAACGACCTCCGCATGAAATTGGCCTAGCGAATATCCTTTCGGGAAAAACCGTAGCTCGACTGAAGTCCGAATCTGTAACTGCAGGTTCATCTGCGGCTTCAAAGTATTATATTTCGTGTAATAAAATAGTTTGATTGAAGTCCGAATCTGTTACTGCAGATTCATCTGCGGCTTCATGTTGTCGTTGTAGCGGAGTTGGATCCCGAATCTGTTACTGCAGATTCATCTGCGTTTCCATTCCCTACATTTTGTTCGAACAAAAAGCTCACACTGCACTATGCATCCAGTACCTACCATCGGAACTAAATTAGATTAAGTTTAATTGTGTTGAAACATGCTTTGATGTTTCAAGGTGGTCGGCATGTTTAATTTAGAATTGCATTAAATATTGCTTTTTATTGACCCCTGGTTTGGTCCTTAATTATTCGTTAAAATGCGCCTTTGACATTTTAACGAGTAATTAGTTGTCACTTGTTTTGCCGCCTCCTTTAGACATCAAGTAGTATTTCGCTGTCATTCGGACAGACAACACCCGGCAATATCGTTTGCAGCACATATCGTTGTGCATAGAGAGGCATATTGTTGCCAAAGGTAATATCGTTACCACCAACCATACTAAGAATAAATAGTTGTATATATTAAGAAAAACCCTTGTGTTTCATTTCTTTTTATATTACCCCCCTATGGTCCACTGCTCGACGCATTCGGCGTTTTACTCCCATCGGCGGAGCCCCTCTGAGCTAAACAAGTGGTCTGTTTAATCCGATACCTACCATCTTCCCACAGGATCTTTCCTGACTATTCAAAATTTTGACCCGTTGTAGGGGAGGTACCATAAGGCGTGGACCGCGCATCTTTTCACCAGATCTTGTACTGTTAAAAATAGTAGGATGTGTGTAATTTAAAAACAATCGAACTTCTTTTTCACATAGTATAAGCGTTATAATCATTCTAAATGTTGACCCTTTGTGGGGGAGGTACTTGATCAAGTGGGCTGATATTGTCCATTTTTGCACTGAAAATAGCACTAGCTCGCATATATTAGCATTTGCAAAGTTGGAGCAAAATTGGATGATCCTTTCTCTTTCTAAGAAACAAGATATTTTATTTGAAAATGTTGACCGGCTGTGGGGGAGGTATCAGACGGAGTGCCCCACCTCCGAAGTTTGGACCAAATCGTACACTTCCTTCGAGAGTTGTCGTGCGCACCAGCCAGCCAGACGGACGGATTTGGTGCAAAGAAACATAGGTTTAAAACCGTTATTTCAATGAGAAACGTTTGGCTCTCTGTAGCGATATGGCTGAGGCATAAAAAATAAAAGGTGTGACTCTCTGACCGGCCCTGATTTTAAAAGACCACAACTGGGCCACTATTACAGACTTCAATGATTCAATAATTACAGGAAAAATCCAATGGATTATGAAAGTAGACTTATAATTGAAAGACACGTGTATTGACAATTTGAAAGTTTACCTCGCAAAGAAACTCAATTAGAGGGAGCAAGTTCCTCTCCTTTTCTATATTTTCTCAAATTTTTAGAAGAGTATTATTTTAGTTATAAAGTATTCTGCAATGTTAAAGTACGAAATGGTGGCTAAGGGTCACTCTTACTCCGAAGGTGTCAGGTATGGTTGGGTTTTTGGAAAAAGTACTAAATATGGCACCCTTTTAAGGTTGGGTTTTTGGAAAAAGTACTAAATGTGGCACCCTTTTATTTTACGAATCAGTACAGCTAGAACTCTCAACATTTGGTACCATTTCGTATTATGTGAACGATTAGAGCTAAAAACTTGAAATTTGGTATATGAATCAAGGTTATAGAGCAGAGTCAATGTAAGAGGGTAGTTTTGGAAGTGTATACTCATGTATACGGAAAGTACTAACCAGTATTAAAATTTCCTACAATTTAAATTTGGAAGAATTAATGGATCCTGGAATCCTGCATTGAAGGACTGAGGTATGTAGGTTGTTTTGAAAATTCGAACTTGAGTATACTAAATGGTACTTAATTTGGTACAAGAAAACCGGTAGAGTTGGAATCATAAAATTTGGAAATAAGATTACAATTACATTTTAGGTTTGGGGTATGTAAAAAATTTTAAAAATTCCTACTTATGTGTACTTAATTTGGTACAATTTAAATTTTGGGAGAACCGTTAGAGTTGGAATGCTGCATTTGGGAAATGAGATTTCTATTGGATTGTATGATGTACAGGGTTGCCCATATTCGACGGACCCATCTGGCAACGCCATAACTTTTGACAGAGATGTCACATCGCTTAATGACATACCGCGTTTGAAGCGTCAGTTCAAGCAGATTTTTAACATGAACCAATACCACGCGAGCGCTCTGAAATTCACATTCAACAGAAGAAGTCAATTGTGAAAACCCAACGTGCTTTTAAAACATTAAAAATGTGAGAAGTGCGCCTTCTAAGAACACCATTAAGCGTTTATACGAAAAATTTTCGACTGGTAAGGCTCTTTCTAATCCGAAGAGGCCATACAAAAGTCGACCAAGGCGATCGGCCGAGAATATCGCTGCCGTACTAGCCAGTGTTGAGAGGTCCCCAAGAACATCCCAAAAACGCCGTTCTCAGCAGTTGGGCATGGCTCGGTCCACTTAACAACGGATTATTCGCATTGATTTGCATTTTTCCCGTACAAAATTCAATTGACGCAAAGAATGTTGCCTGCGGACAAGCCTCGTCGATTGGAATGGGCCCAAAGGGCCCAAAGGTCCGTCGAATATGGGCAACCCTGTAAGTAGTTATGGAAATTTTAACTTATATGTACTAAATGGTACTAAATTTGGTACAATTTGGATTTGGGTGAGGTGGTTATCTTGAAATTTGAAAATAGGATCAGAGTGTTGGATATAGAGGTAGTTTTGGAAATTTGTACTTATATGTACTCAAAAGTAATAAAAGTGGTACAATTTGGATTTGGGTGAACCGATAGAGCTGGAACCGTAAAATTTGGAAATAAAATATATGTTGGAGTATACGATTGGTGTATATAGGACGTTTTGGAAATTCGTACTTTCGTACACGAAAGGTAAGTACTAAATTTGGTATTGTGTTGACGGATACTGCTTGAAATCTGAAATTTGGCATTAGGATTACTGAGATTTGGAGGAGGTTTTGGAAATACGTACTAAAAAGTACTTAATGCTACTAAATTTGGTTTTTGGGTAAGGGATTGAGTTGGAAGTCTAAATTTTGGCTTTAGGATCAACTTTTGTGTGGTTTGGTTGATACTTGGCGGGGAATTGGCAAATACATAATAAAAAGTTCGAAAAAGTACTAAATAGTATAAACTTTGGAATTTAGGGAAGGAACAAGGGGAACTTGTTTTTTATTCTACTTAGGTGGAAAGGGGGAACTTGTTTTTTTTTCTACTTAGATGGAAACTTTCAAAATGCCGCTAAACATGTCTTTTATATTTAGTTTTACTATCTTAACTTGCTGGAAATTTCCTGTAGTTTTTTTTGTGTTGTTCATTGTTATCAATCTATGCGTTTTATTATAAACAATTTAACCTCCACTGAATATCTCTGTTAGTTGTTTTCCCATTTTCCATTGAAAAATATGAAAAATTACATAATTTTTGTCTTTGCGATTGTTATACCAATTTCATATTGTACTTAAATGTTGTTGCCTTTGTCCTTTTTGTTGGCTTCCAATGTAGTGATGGTGATGACTTGCCGTGCCCTTGCAACAATAACAACAACAATTGAACTCACAAAAAAAAACCGAAAAATATGCAATTTCTCGTCGTTGTGCGACCTTATCCAAAATCTTCCACAATCGCATCCAATTCAATTGTACCTTGGGCACACCACACATGTACACCCCCCCAGCAACATCACAGTGAGAACTTTTAAAGGTCGTTGGTATTCACTATCAAATGGAAAAACATATTCTTGTTGTTGTTGTTATGACGAACACAAACCGAAAAAAAAAACAGCGCAAGTGCAGGAAAACCCATGAAACTATGGAAAAGGTAGATGAAGAATCACAGAAGCATGTGAAAGAAAAAAAAAGTTCACATAAATACAGGAAATTAACATATAAACCCATATAACAAGAACAACAATAACAATGGATATACACAGTGGAATCTTGCATAAGTGAAGGTCGACAAGAAGTTTTCTTGGTTTTAATCTCCAAGGGAACAATGGACTTTTCTATAGATAAAAAATCACCTATGGATAGAATCATTATACATGCATTTTATAAGTTTAAGACCTTTTAAAGATTGTGTACTGGCAGAAGAAAGGACTTCTTCTGTAGGTGGAAAACCTTTTAAAGGTCCTCTAAAAGGAAAAAGTTTTCAAAAAGTCTAACCATACTAAAACACCATTTACAGATTTTTCAATAATAGAAACTTTCATTCAAGATAGTGGTACACGGTTTGAAAGGTTCCACTGTTATAGAACAAAAGGTCATGCTTTTGTACAGACTGATTGCTTTATAATAACACTGTACAACAAAATTAAAATTTTCCCCAAATTGCAGTAAAAACTCGGTTAGTAGTCCTTACAGGGTGAGATGAAAAAACTGCAACCAACTTCAGACTGCTGTCATTTCTAATCCACTCGTCCGACAGCTGATAAAATTATTTCAGTGACAGCTCGTTATATTGTTTACAAGCGTACAAAAGCATTTTGGTGAGAATTTTCCAGGAAATAAGTTATTCCTGATGGAATTCAAGCGTGATAGTGTGATTTCTTTGTATTTGGCTGGAAAATCACATGTGGCTATCGTTAGAGCACTCCAACATTTAAATGTGAATAACTCTTTTGTGTCTCGTACCATCGCTCGTTACCGGGATACTGGTAGCGTAGCCCGACGTCAAGGAAGTGGACGGAAGAAAACAGCACAATTAGCAGAAATTGTTCGAAAAGTAAAGAAGCGACTTGGTCGTCGTGGCCGAATAATTGCTCGTGAGCTGAACATATCGCAATATTCCATTCGGCAAATATTGAAGAATGAGCTCGGCGTACAGCCATTGAAATTCCAAAAAGTGGAAGAACTTACACCGCAACAGAAAGAAAATTGACTCAAAAGTGCTAAAGAGTTGCTTCGCTTGACCGAAAGTGGTGAACTGCCGAATTTGGTTTTCTCCGATGAGAAAACATTCGTTGTCCAGCAGTTTGTAAACAAACAAAATGATCGTGTTTACTTGCCAAAGAGATCAGCTGAAAATGTGCACTTCGGTTGGCCACCAGAACTCAAGCGCCGGCCATGGTGATGGTGTGGGCCGCCAGAACAGCCGCTCGCTCTCCGCTCGCATTAATCGACCGTGGCATCAGAATAAATGCCGAATACTATCGCAAAAATATTCTGGAGGGTGTATTAAAGCCTTGGGCACGCAAACATTTTGGCCGCAGACCTTGGACATTCCAACAAGACTCAGCACTATCGCACTAAGCACACGCCACCAAAGAATAGTTACAAAATGAGGTATCTCGCTTCATTTCCAGCGCAAAAAGGCCATCAAAATCTCAGGATACCAATCCGTTGGACTATTGCGTCTGGAGTATTTTGGAAAGCAAGGTTGGCACTAAAAATTACCAAAGTGTCGATCACCTCAAGCAAGCGCTTCGCCGGGAATGGGCCAAAATACCGCAGAGCAGCATTCGGGCAGCGTGTGATGATTTCATTGGCCTTTTGAAAGCCATAATTCGTACCAAAGGTGATCAATACGAACAAATCTAAACTTATTCTAAAATGTTATGCTATTTCCGACATTTTTTGCTTTCATTCAAAATTTAAAAAAATGTAAAATTTATGGCGTTTGAGGTTATTCCTGATCTAAGTTATTTCAAGGGTCTTGATTATATTTTCTAAGCGAAAAATTGTTCTGGGAACTATTGTAATGCCAATTTTTTAATCAATAAACCTTTGGAAGAACTATAAAAAAAAAAACCTTTTGGAGTATTGGTATTCCGAACAAATGCCAGCAGCTTAGTATCCACCACTTATTATCTGTGACAACAAACACGAAATCAGAATCTGGCGGCTACATGGATATATATAAACTAGAATAGAAGAGAACGTCGGAGCTTGTCGCCTCTTTCTATTTAGTATACATATTTTATTTTTAGTTCTACATAATCTACTGGGTTTTTGTTATCAAGCAAAAAAATGTATTTTGTCGTATAGTGTAATGAAAATCATAATTTACGATGCCCTAGTCTATCACATGTAGCTACCACTGGTCGGTCAAGCAGATGTACAAAGGTTGTAAAACGATTGTTTTGCACGGCATTAGCTTCTTCATTATGGTGGCAGTTTGAAAACATTCATACCCCGTGTGTTGTATTAACATCGGAAACAAGTGTAAATGGCATTATGCTCGTTAAAGTCGAACATGAAATATTCACGTTTTGAGTGGCGTCTGAAAACGGATTTGGTTCATTTGGGTCTAAAACCGTTATTTCAATGAGGAAAGTTTTGGCCGGTTAAAACCAACCTCTGATTTTTTTTAAATTCACGTTTATGGCTCTGACATGCAATGAATAATTTTAATTTAAAAATCACGTTTGTGGCCCCAATAGTCCTTGAAACATTTGCCTTTAAAATTCCATGTTTGTGTCTCTGATAAAGCTTGAAAAAAATTCTTTAAACATTTACGTTTGTGGCTCTGATAGTCCTTGAATAATTTTTGTTTAAAAGTTAACAAAAATTTTCTTAAAAAATCAACAATGGTGGCTCTAATAGTCCTTGAAGATTTTTTTAATCCACATTATTGGATCTGATAGTCCTTGCAGAAATTTACTTAAAAAATTAACCTTTGTGGCTCTGATAGTCCTTGAATAATTTTAGTTTGGAAAACCACGTTTTTGGCTCTGATAGTCCTTGAAGAATTTATGTTTAATTAACCATATAGTCCTTGAAAGATGTTTGTTTAAAAAAACTACCCCTTATGGCTCTCTCATAGTCATAGAGAAGCTTTCTTTAAAAATCCACATTAGTGGCTCTGATAGTCCTTGAGGAATTTTTATTTAAAAATCCACCTTATTGGCTCTGATAGTTATACCCTACAACACTATGTGTTGGGGGTATTATAAGTTTGATTGGGCCAGAATTTATGTAACACCTCGAAATATTGGTTTCCCATATAGGAAAGTATATATGGATCTTCCTAGCTCGCCGAGCTGAGTCGATCTAGCTATGTATGTCCGTCCGTCCGTCTGTCCTTCTGTCCATGTTAATTTGTAATCACTCTACAGGTCGCAATTATGGCCCGATCTTCACGAAATTTAGTATGTAGGTGGGGTTGAGGTCAGAATATAACCCTATTTCTTTTGGAGATGATCGCCAAATGTTTAGGGGTTGAAATAGACCAAATACTGAAAAAATATCGGATTTTGCAGTAGCTATACAGGTCGCAATTATAGACCAATCGACGGAATTTCGTATGTAGCTAGAGTTTAGGGCGCGGAAGAAGCCTACCAATTTGGGTGGTCATCGGATAATATTTAGCGGGTAAAATAGACCATATCTTTTGTGTTTAAAAAATTTCAAAATTTTTCATTAAACCGCGAATATTTTAAATTCCGGCGAAATCATAAAGCCATGACAAGGTTACTTCTGATCTTTACATTGATGTTAACATCCAACAAGACGGATATATAGCAAAATATGTGCGATATATATGTCTATCAATGAAGATATGCTTGAAAGATTTCTTATATGTCGAGAACGGCTGAACTGATTTCGACAGTTCTCAGAATGGCCTCTTGGCAGGAAAGAAAAGACGTCTAAAAAATCGCATAAAAATATCTCTAAAGATGAAAATATTGATTTTGTAAAATTTTCTCATATTTTTTCAATTTTGTCATATTTTTGGCATATTTTCATTTTGAATTAAACATTTGATAATATTTCTACAGCTAACAAAACTAAGTAGTTAGGATATCAGCATATCATATACAGATCGCATTTATGGCCCGATCCTTACGAAATTTTGCATGGAGATAAGATGAGGGTCAGAATAGAAGCCTACTCTTTTTGGAGATGATCGCCATATATTTAGGGGTTGAAATGGACCAAAAAACTGCAAAATTGTCAGCAGGTCGTAATTATCGCCCGATCCTCACGCACATTTGAACGGGGGTTACCGAACATTACAAATATTTTGGATGGCCATCCAAAAATATTCAATGTATGAAATAGTTTGCCAACTTTTGTAGACAAAATACGAAAATGTCCATTCCAGTGACTTTTTGGAGAATTCACAAATACAGGAAAGACGCACTTCTGACTATTTCGTTAACGCTGATTTCTTTGAAGAATATAGTCAAATGTCTGTATCTCATATAGATGCGTTTCAGTCAAAAACCAATAATAAATGTTAATCTTTTGCCACGTCTGAGGGATTATAGGTCTTTGGGAAATATTGGTTACAGATCTAGGAAGACCATTTAAGTGCAACATCTACCAATAAATTGGAAATGAGCAAATTAGTTTAAGTTGCTATTATTCGAAAATTAGAGAACGGAACCTGATGGTTTTCTTTTATTATATGTCACAATATCTTGTGGAATTCTTTCGAGTATCTCGCCTATATAAACTGTACCGTTTATAATAGTGCTGTAGGGTATTCAACAGTAGGCCCCGCTCGGCTGTAGCCTTTGCTTACTTGTTTTTGTTTGAGGCTTTGATAGTCCTTAAAAAATTTTTGTTTAAAAATCCACGTTTGTGGCTCTGTTGGTCCTTGAAGGATTGCTACGTCAAAAATTTTCTATAAAAATCCACTTTTGAAGCTCTGGTAGATCTTGAGGAAATTTTGCTTTTTCTTTATAAATTCGCTTTCGAGCCACTGATAGTTCTTTAAGAACTTTTCTTAAAATATCACGTTCCGGCCTTGATTGTCATGGAGGTTTTTCTTATAGTCCTTAACATTATTTTAATAAAAAAAATCTCGTTTGTGGTCCGGATAATCCTAGGCATATCATTCTTTAAAAATCCACTATAAAATCGTTCGCAGAGAGTGTTTTCTGTAAACATTTGCCGTTTCTATTGTCATCGTTTAATTCCACAATTACGAACTACCCCCAATGCAATTTATATACTCGATTTTTCCGTTCTTTTGTGGGTCTGGACCACTTGACAACAACGAACACACCACAACAACAGCAATAGCAACAAATCAAAACAAAACAAACGATTCCGCAATCGTTGTGAATAGTATTATCTTTGTCGACAATATCTCTCGCTTAATGAGCAGCAAAGTCAACCCACCCACAGTGTTTGCTAGATATTCGGCATTTTTTTATCAACTATCCAAACATTGTTAAATGACGGTAAGCCTTACGCCTCTATCCCCCATGGCAATGGTACCCCGCCAGGGTTATCCCAGCTAGAAGAGCAATGATTATCTGTTTGGTATCTCATCGTTTAGTTGCAGGTTTGCTCCCGCCGACTCAGTGTCGTTGGCATTGTTTTTTCGTCGCCATCGCCGTCATCATCATCCGCACCAGTACCCATTTGAACCCCGATCCGACACCATGCAGTTCCATCTTCCCTGATTCTTCCATATTTGTGCCACTATTTGTTGTTGGAGACTGACTAGCTATCCACAAATGTTGGAGACTGACTAGCTATCCATAGAATTTTCCACTTGTCGGACGACGGTAGTAACCTGTGGATGTGGATGTGGTTGAGGGTGTGGGTTTCTGTTTGTCCCCCGTCTATGGTTCTATGGTTTCATATGTGTGGCAACTCGAGAGTTTATCGTCATTAATTCATTGTCACTTGATTAGATTTTTTATTGAATTATAATTCAATTAAAAAATCATTTAGTTTTGTTGTTATTTTGATAAAAAAAAAATATTTTTTTATTTGCTCTTTGATTTCATTGTCGGTGACGGGACGGCTGAGCAAATAAGGTGACATAGACATTTGAGTAGGCAAAGAAAACAAAATCACTAAATTGGAAAATTTTACACACCCCATCAACGTGATTTTTCGTAATTAGTCACTGAGTACGCACTGGAATTCATGGTATCCCTGGAAATTCAATTTTTGGTGCTTTTCAAACATAACGGTACCGCGGAGAAGACCTAATTTTTACTATTTAAAACGTTATAGGGGAAATATTGTCAGGTTTGAGAGTTCTCCATATTAACAAAAATTTTGTCCCCTACAATTTTGAAAAAAAAAAATATTAAAATTCAATTTAATTGTTGTTCAATTGAATGCTGTTGTAGTTTTATTTAGTTCCAATATGATTGTTTACAAAACTCTTCCATATAGAAATGTCATAATTTGTTATTGTTGCAATTGTTTTGTTTTTAAACTTGCTGTCATTAATTCATTGCAAAACTCAGGTATTACGTTATTTTGCCGCTCAATGAATTTGTACAAATTTAACGAGTTCCAGCAGATGTAGGAACCAATACTCAACAGTTTTCAATGTACTAGCCAAAGTAAACAAAGTAAAACAAAAATTCAAAATAAAACCAGTAAAGAAAGTCTTAAAGTCGGGCGGGGCCGACTTTATGATACCCTACACCACTTTGCTAATTTAGTAGAGCTCCACATAACAATTAAAAGTTTTTATGGGAGAATTCAACCATACACGCTATGATTATAATTATAATTTAAAGTTCAAAGGACTAAATATGCCGAAGCATCTGCATCTTTTAAATTCGGAATTGTATTGCCCATTTGGTACACAATTAATTTGAAATCGGATAAAGATATATATGGGAGCTATATCCAAATCTGAACCGATTTAGAAAAAATTTGGCAAAGATATTTCTGAGCTGTATTTGATATATTTACCTGAATATCGTTTTTACGGAGTGCATATTACGGTTGTGGGTAACAAATATAACAAATCGGATTAATAATATATATGGAAGCTATAGCTATATCTGAACCGATCTTCAAATTTGACATACTAGCTTCTAGACTCAATTCGCTCGTAAGTGCCAAATTCCATCCCATTTGGACAAATATTAGACGTTTGGTGCACAATAAAAGGTAAATCGGACGAAGTTATATATGGGAGCTATATCCAAATCTGAACCGATCTCGATAAAATTTAGCAAATGTATTTCTGAGCTGTATTTGATATATTTCCCCAAATATTGTTGCTGCATAGTGCATATTACGGCGGCGGTGGACAAAAATAACAAATCGGATGAACAATATATATGGCAGCTATAGCTATATCTGAACCGATTTCGATCAAATTTGGCATACATATTTTCAGGCCTAATTTGGCTGTATATGCAAAATTCCATACAATTCGGGCTGATATTACAGGTTTGGTGCACAATAAAAGTCAAATCGGACGAAGATATATATGGGAGCTATATCTAAATTTTGACCGATTATCTCCAATTTCAATAGGGTTCGTCCTTGGGCCAAATAAAAGATCTTTGCAAAATTTCATCTGGATCGGGCAATAAATGCGACGTGTACTTTGTTTACAAAAATACATGGACAGACGGACGCACGGACATGCGTAAATCGACTCAGAATGTGATTCTATGCAGTTCATCAAAAGGAACTATGGGTCTATCTCGTTTCCTTCTGCCTGTTACAAACAAATGCACAAAGACATAATACCCTGACCACCTTGTGGTGTAGGGTATAAAAAATGCATGGAAAAATCTATTTGTTTATAAAAAAAAAAACAAGTAAGCAATGGCTTGGTCGTGCGGGGCAGGCCATGTGATACCCTATAACACTACATTATGTTAGAAGCCCACATCCATTTTGGAAGATTTCGCCCTTAGCATTTTGAACAGGGACTTTTGGCCAATATTTACGCACTCCGTCGTGCTGTTAGTTGTTGTGATCTATTTTACAGCTAAATATAAACCAATGATCATCCAAAAAACTAGAATTCTTCCCTGTCCTTAACTCTCTTCTCAGGCGTGTCGATTGTCTTCAATTGTGTGATCAGGAATTTTTGTCTATTTTTTGGTCCATTTCAACCTCCAAATATATTGCGGACATCTTTGAGAACAATAGGCCTAGCCCTACTGAGCCTAACCCTACCTTTGTGAAAATTTTGGTGAGGGTCAGACGATAATTGCAATCTGTATAAAATAACCCGGATCTGTATTGTAAGGTGAAAAAATATTACAAAGAATACACTTCAATATTAAGTCAAATTGAAAAAATCGCATGCGATAAAATATATGAAAAAACAAATGTCACAAAATACTACAAAATCGATATTAACACCATTATTGGCATCTTTTTTTACATTTTATTCTTTTATGCCAAGAGGGCATTCTGAATTGACATAATTTGTCTTGAGATATAAGCATTATAGATAACATCCCCTTCCTTTTACATACACATTGTATATATTTCGCTATATATCAGAATTGACCCGTTCGTCTATTTGTGATTAGCCTCACCACCATTCTAAATGAAGATCAGGGCATAATTGCGACCTGTAGCTTGATTAAAAATTAACATGGACAAACGGACGGACTGACATACATAGCTAGATCAGATATAGGATAATCTATATATACTTCCCTATGTGGGAAACCATTATTTCTAGGTTTTACATAATTTTTGGCCCAATCAAACTTATAATACCCCCAACACATAGTGTTGTAGGGTAAAAAACTATAAAAAATGTTTTTTTTCCATTGGGGCTCCAATAACCCTTGAAAATGCTTAAAAATTCAATATCCGGGGCTATTGCAGTTTTCTAAAAATAGTTCGAAAATTTTATGTTCAGAACCATCAGAACGGTTCTTAAGAAATATTATTAAAATAGTTTTCTTTCAAAGGCGTAAAACACATTTTCCTATTCCTGCGGAGGACTCAAAAATATCCTTAAAAAAATTCTTGTCCAAAGAACTTAAAACAATCCTTGGAAAAGTATTCTTTTGGGTTCCCGTAGTCCTTGAAAATAATGGAAAAAAGTCATTGTTTCAGATCCACTATAGCCCTTGAATAATATTGTTAAAAATTTAATTTTGTGGCTTTTCGAAAGATTACTCATTCTAAAGCCATATACGAAGACTTGATAGCCCTTTAATAAATAATCTTAAACAACATTCCTCAGAGTTCATATAGTATTCTGAAAACATAGTTAAAACAATCCTGGTCCAAACTACAGGGTGAGATGTAAAAACTGCAACCAACTTCAGGTTGCTGTCATTTCTGAGCCACAGCTGTTAAAATTATTCCAGTGACAGCTTATTAAATTGTTAACAAGCGCACAAAAGCATTTTGGTGAGAATTTTCCAGAAAAAAAGTTTTTTGTGATGGAATTCAAGCGTGATAGTGGAATTCTTTATATTTGGCTGGAAAACCACAAGTGGCTATCATTAGAGCACTCCAGCATTTAAATGTGAACAAATATTTTGTATCTCGTACCATCGCTGTTACCGTGATACTGGTAGCGTAGCCCGACGTCAAGGAAGTGGACGGAAGAAAACAGCCACATCAGCAGGAATGGTTCGAAAAGTTAAGAAGCGACTTGATCGAAACCCGCATCGCAGTGCCGAAAAATAGCTCGTGAGCTGAACATATCGTAATATTCCATTTGGCAAATATTGAAAAATGAGCTCGGCGTAAAACCATTGAAATTCCAAAAAGTGCAAGAACTTACACCGCATCAGGAAGAAAATAGACTCAAAAGAGCTGCTTCGTTTGGCTAAAAGTGGCGAATTGCCGAATTTGGTTTTCTCCGATGAGAAAAAATTCATTGTCCAGCAGTTTAGAAACAAACAAAGTGATCGTATTTACTTGCCAAAGAAGTCAGCTGAAAATGTGCACCTTCGGTAGGCCACCAGAACTCAAGCGGTCATGGTGATGGTTTGGGCCGTCATAACAGCCGATGGTCGCTCTCCGAATATACAAAATGCCGAATATTATCGCGAAAATATTTTGGGGGTGTATTAAAGCCTAAACATGTTGGCCGCAGACTTTGGACATTCCAACCATTGGACACAATGGTTACCAAAATCTCCGGATTCCAATCCGTTGGAATATTGTGCCTGGAGTATTTTGCAAAGCAAGGTTGGCACTAAAAAATACCAAAGTGTCGAATACCTCAAGCAAGCGCTTCGCCTGGAATGGGCCAAGATACCGCAGAGCAATATTCAAACAGCGTGTGACGGTTTCATTGGCAATTTCAAGGCCATAATTCGTGCCAAAGATGGCCAATTTGAACAAATCTAATCTTATTCATTTTTTTGCTATATCCGACAATGGGCCAAGATACCGCAGAGCAATATTCGAGCAGCGTGTGACGGTTTCATTGGCAATTTCAAGGCTTTCATTCGGTAAAATTAAAAAAAGAAAAATAATAAAAATTATGGCGATCGACTTTTTTGCAGTTTTTTATCTCACCCTGTATATATCCAGTGAAAAGTTTAAAAAATAAATCTATTTAATGATTATAAACTGATTTGCTGTTCCACAAATCGTTTACATCCGAACATATATACATATATACAAGGCCCCCAATGGCTTAAAACTAAAATTCAAATTTTATTTCAATGTCATTTATCACACATGTGACAATGTTATTCTCCGACTAATTAATTACTGACAACGAGAAGAAAAAAAAAACTACTAAACACAAATCATTGGTGGCCAAACCCGAGCGTTTGTTAGGGGGTGAGGCAGATACGGCATCGCAAAATTTCAAACGTCGAAAAAATCGTCGTTAAGTGGTCAAGTGTATTGAAATGGAATCTGTCTATAATGAACAGAAAAACAACAACGGGCAGAAAAAAATTAGAGTGATCATTTTACACTTCATTGGAAACGCAAATCAATAATTAAACAAAATAATAACAAAACTGTATACAAGATTACAATCATATCGAAAAAAAAAAACAAGTGCAAATACGTGGCGAATGAACGAACTAACGACGCTTTGGCTTTTGCTAATATCCATTGACGGCGGCACCAACAAATGTCGTAACTCAAATTTCTATTTCAAATAATGAAGACAAACATTGTTTTGACAGGGAAGGCTCTGGCCGGCCAATGGAGAACTGTTATACAAATACGTTTTTTTTTTTTGTCGATGATCATTAAATGGGCGAAAACGCCTAGCTTAGCAATCCGCTTGTAATTACAGTTTCTCTCCAAGGTTTAGGGTTTAAGTGCGCGAATTTAACAACTTGTTTTGTTGTTTAAAAAATTCATAAACACTTCATTAGTTTTATTTATTAGCAACAAATTTATTTTTTTATTACAACTTGGGAAAAAATTCGGAAATTTGTAATTACAGTTTCCCCACAAGGTAGGGAAAACAGTGAAAATAAATTATTGCCAAATTGAAAAACAAATTGTTAAAACTTACTCTCGTAGCTTTGTGAATATAATGGGGAAATTCCATAGTGAATGTGGAGTAATTTCAAAGATATTCAATGCATTTGAGACCCTTCTTACAAGGTTGAATGGTCTTGTTATAATTACCCTGTGCAACATAAAAAAAATCTATTGCAGGAAAAGTTCAACAGGTTGTGAAAGTAGAGCTAAAATGAGAAGACGTGTGTATTGACGTTTTGAAAGTAAACATCACAACTCTCTTTAACATTATTTCCAATTTTCGGTTCAAGATTTCTTGAAATCCTTGAATTTTAGGCATGTAGTGTCTTCGGTAATTTTACTGAATAGCAAGAGCAGTCCAGCTTAAAATTTTGGATTGGTTTCAACCGTTCGTGTTAGGCTTTTTAAGTACTCAAAATACCCAAAATGTCTAGCAAGTGCAGTCTACCTTAAAATATTGAATTGGTTTCAACAGTTCGTGTTAGTTCGTCAAAATGTCCAATATGTTCAGTTTGACAAAATTTTTTGATCAGAAATTCATACATCTTACTAAATTTTCAGAATTTCAAAGTTTTATGTATGTAATTCAAGTTTTTCTTTTTCGGAAAGAAAAGAAAATGTTTACCTTTTACACCAAAAAGTCTTCAAAATCTTTAATTTTGAAGTTTACCGAGGAGAAAAATATTACCTTTTGGACCCACATCCAATTTTTGTGTTCAAAACTATTTCAACGTCTCCATATGTAAACCCTCGAAACCAAAAGTAACCTCAATATCCAATTTTAAAATTTTAGATCTTTTTCTTTACCCAACACCAAATTTGGTAATGTTTAGTACACATATCCAAAACAGTTTGAATCTCTCTATCAAACAATTACAGTATGCATTTCAATACTACCACCAGATACGACCAGAGACCTCAATATCAAAATTTCGCGATTCCACTTCTATATATACATTCACTCAATACCAAATTCAGTACTTTTCGTATAATTTTAGTAATCATTCCAAATCTCAATTCTAGACAGTTATCGCAATATAAAAATTCGGTTTCAGGTCTTTGCCTTTACCCAGAATCAAATTTATAAAAATAGGACGTATTTCCAAACCACCCATAAATCTGGATCCCAGATCACAACGAAGACCTCATTATCAGATTTCGGGATTCCAGGTCTATCCCTTCACCCAATACCCAACTTAATACCACTTAGTACTCTTCGAACAGTTATAGTACAAATTTCCAAAACCGACTCCATATCTCAATCTCAGTTACCAACACGGACCTTAATATCAAATTTCAGCATTTCAGTTCTTTAATTTCCACTATTAGGGAATTTAGTACCATTTATTACAATTATAGATCGCGTTTCCAAAACCAGCTCCATCCCTCAACAACCGACACCAACGGTGACCTCAACATAAAATATGAGGATTTCAGCTATATTCTTTCACTGAAATTTAGTACTCTTTAGTACTTTGCGTACAATTATAGTACACATTCCCAAAACCACCTCCATATCTAAATTCCAGACACCAACAGAAACGTCAATATAAAGTTTCGGAATTTCGCTCTATACCTTCACACAATGCCCAATATAGTACCACTTAGTACTTTCTGAACTAATGTGATACACATTTCCAAAACCACCATCATATCTCAACCACAGACACCAATAGTGACCTCAGTATCAAATTTCGGAATTTCAGCTGTATTCTTTCACCCAATACCAAATATAGTGCTTTGCGTAAAATTTTAGTACACATTTTCAAAACAACCTTTTTATCTCAATCCCACATACCAACACAGACCTCAAAATTAAATTTAAGGATTCCTAAAGGATTTTAAATATCAAATTTAAGAATTTTTTTAGTCTATTCCTTTCACCCAATACCGCTACACATGACCCCCATATCACATTTAAGATTTCAAATACTATTTCTTCACCCAATACCGTAATTGTAATTGTACGAATTATAGTACTATTTAGTACTTATTGTGCACTTGTAGCACACATTTCCAAAACCACCCCTTTATCACAAACCTATCACTAACAGGAACCTCAATACAAAATTTCGAAATTTTAGCTTCAACTCATTTCATTTAGTACCATTTCCTACACTTAGTACACATTTCCAAAACCACCTTCATATATCAAACTTTCTTTCCAACCTTGATTTTTATACCAAATTTCAAGTTTTTAGCTCTATCCATTCACATAATATCAAATGCATCACATATCCTGCTCTCCATCAGTGACTCTCATTTAAAATTTCAGACTTCTAGCTCATTCCTTTTGTCCAATACAGAGCATTAAATTTTATGTATATTTTAGTACTTTTCGCATCCTTTTTCCAAAAATTCAACCTTCAAACCAAAAACCCACGCATCAAGACTGACCCTCGTATAAAATTTCAAAATTCTGGGCGTTGATTCTAGGTCAGTCAGTTATTACACTACTCTTTTATGTGAAGATTATTTCGTCCGAACACCTTAATCGTTCAGCGAGTCATCAAAGACCCCCATTCCTCTTTCATATTTTGTGAACTTTTTCGCATAAAGATGATTTGGAATCCATGCTTTTAAGGTATACCGGATTTACAAGGTGTCTCGTTCAAACATTCTAACCCTCAATCGAGGCACCAAAAACTACCTTTCAAAGGGATCGTAGAAAATCAAAACATTCTGTAAAATGCCCTCCCAAAACTCCCTTTCATATGGATCGTAGCAAATCAAAGCATTCTAACTATACTTATTATCATTTTTGCTGCGTTGTTTTGCCCACGGATGATAAGAACGTTTGGTAGGCTTTATTCAAAAAACAAGTAAAAAAACATTAAGTTCGGCCGGGCCAAACTTTTAATACCCTCCACCTTAGGGTAAAAGAAACATTAGAAGAAATGTGGCAAAAACCATTAAAATGCCGATTATGGGGAGGTACCGAAACGTGGACCTATAATTACAATGTTTCGCCACCGGAGCTGGAACCCATTATGACAAAAAAATACCGATTTTCAGACAAATCCGTGAAAAAATGTGGTAAAAAAACTAAAATACTAAATATCGGGAGGTACCCTTATATGGGGGCTATACCACAACGTGGACCTATACATGCAATGTTTTGCCACACGCTCAGGGACCCGCTATGACCTACAAATACCAATTTTAAGACAAATCCGTGAAAAAATGTGACATAAATCATCAAAATACCGAATATCGGGAGGTACCGTTATATGGGGACTATACCAGAACGTGGACCGATATATCTCATTTTCAATACCAACCATCCTAGACACAATGCAAATAGCTCTGCTAAATTTTGGAGCTCTACGTCAAATAATGTGGGCTGTATCGTGATTTCAACAGACAGACAGACGGACAGACAGACGGACAGACAGACAGACGGACATCGTTAAATCGACTTAGAATTTTATGCTGATTATGAATATATATACTTTATGGGGTCTAAAACGAATATTTAGGGATGTTACAAACGGAATGACAAAGTTAATATACCCTCCTTTCCAAGGTGGAGGGTATAATAAAATCGAAGGTAAAAACTCAAAATCAATGTATTTAACTTGGTTCGTATAAAAATGTATGTAAAGCCGATAATCTGACTTTGTGCTTCCCGAACAAAGTTAGAACCTGGCTCCTTTCTATTGTATATTTTGGTTGGTCTTCTTACACAACACATTATTTACTATATTCTCTCATGCATTCGTGCATGACGAACAACCATCCGCCACCATAAAATGTTTGAACAGCCGTAAAAGAATTAATATTGAAAATCTAAACATTTTCCAAAATATTTCGGAAATAGCCGGTAAAAACCAATTGAAACAGATAAACTGGATTTAAGAGGTATACGACCGGTAAAGATTGGAGTGGAGTTGCATTTTCACCTCCCCCTGATAGTAGTTGCAGGTGTGAAGACACACAAAAACGAAAACAACTAGAAAGATGAATCATAATTTAATTAGTATCAACAAAAACAAAAATTGTCTTAATTAATTTTTCCTCCAGACATCTGAATAAGAAAATGCGGGTGTTATTAATTTACGTTTGTTTTAAATTTCTTCAAAAACACAGACACATACACTAACACAGAAGCAAAAAGAAGCTACAGCAGTGACATCTTTAATGCTGCCACCATTACCGTAGTAGTAGCGTTGATTAGGAAGTCCTAAATTAGTAATAATTAAAAATGATTATTATATGGAATTTATTATAAAGATATCGTATCGTATTCGTGGACGATAATCAAAGAAACAAACAGGCAGCCAGTCAGCCAAGCTTAGGAAAAATACAGCCCACACATCTAAGGTTTATTAGCACGATACGAAGGTTGAGGAGAAGAGGCTGGCATTAGAGGGGAGAATTTTGGAGATGATAAAAAACTATCGATCAGTTCAGTGGAATACTATTTGATAAGACAGTGAAAAAAAAGTAAAATATAAAAATTTAAATCGTAATTTTTATGAGGATAACCCTTTAGTAAAAGAAATGTTCATCCTATATTGGATGTCTTCATCATTGGTTATTCAAAATTTTGACTCTTTGTGTGGGAGGTACTAGATCCTGTGTTGGTAGAAATATTGACATGTGCCGAGTTTGAAAAAAAATCGGATGCTTGGGAAGTTCCAGAAAGAAATGTTGACTTTACGTGGTGAAGGTACCAGGAAGAATGAACCGGTATTGCCCATCTCCGAACTCGATCTATGTTTGACAATTATATTACGATATACTAAGTTTGGACCAAATCGGATACTTTTTTCGACAGTTATTGTGTGCACCAGCCAGCCAGCAAGATGGGCAGATGGATGGATCCTAGATCGACTCCAAGTGTCCTCAAAGATATTTGGTCCAAAGAGACCTATATCCTTCCAAAACCCAAATTCGTGGCTCTAAGAGTCCTTTAGAACAAAACCCTTAAACCAATTAATAAGCATCGCTAAGACTTTTAAAATGTCTGCGAAACGCTTCCAATAATATCTTTGAAACATTTAAATTCTTTAAAAAAATTCTTTGAAATTGACAGTTGTAGCTCTGAATGGTCTATAAAAAGATGAATTTATGGTTTTAAATAAAAAAGCTATTAAATAAAATTAGTTTATAAATTAATACTTTTTAGCAGACACCTTTAAAGATCTAAGAACAAGTTAAATGTCCTTTAAATACCCTTAAATTCATTTTAAATACAGGGTGATGACTTCAAGAGACCATGGAAAAAAAAGTAAAGCAGCGACTTTAGTTTTCTTGAGAAAATGTATACAATTAACTTCTATGTGTCTGTCAAGGTTCATCTTTGGAAAGGGCTTAAAAATCCTTATTTTTGTGACGATGAAATGTCGCCAAAATGTCCTTAAAAGCTCACGTTTGTAGTATCCAGAGACTTTAAGAAAAATCCTTTCAAAAATTTCTTCAAAAATGATTAAAAAATCCTCGTTGGAAAATTTTTAAGAGATCCGCTTTTGTGGTTCTACTTAAAATTTCTTTAAAATTCTTTAAAAAATCCAAGTGATCTGCTAATATTTTTTAACCATTCTTAAAACAGTTGTTTTAAAAAATCAAAGCTAAAACGTTTTAAAACAATTAAAAGAATCATTAAAAATCCACGTTCTACTAAAATTTCTTAAAAATTCTCAAAACATTTTTTTTAATTAACCAGTAAAGAAAGTTCTAAAATCGGGCGGGGCCGGCTTTATGATACCCTACACCACTTTGCTAATTTAATAGAGCTTCACATAACAATTAAAAGTTTTTATGGGAGAATTCAATCAAACACGCTATGATTATAATTATAATTTAAAGTTCAATATATATGGGAGCTATAGCTATATCTGATCCGATCTTCACCAAATTTGGCATACTAGCTTCTAGACTCAATTCGGTCGTATGTGTCAAATTCCATACCATTTGGACAAATATTAGACGTTTAGTGCACAATAAAAAAGTAAATCGGACGAAGTTTTATATGGGAGCTATATCCAAACCTGAACCGATCTCGATAAAATTTAGCAAAGGTATTTCGGAGCTGCATTTAATATATTTCCCCAAATATTGTTGTTACAGAGTTCATATTACGGCTGCGGAGTACAAAAATAACAAATCGGACGAACAATATATATGGGAGCTATAGCTATATCTGAACCGATTTCGATCAAATTTGGCATACTTATATTTAGGCCTAATTTGGTTGTATATGCAAAATTCCATACTATTCGGGTCGATATTACACGTTTGGTGCACAATAAAAGGCAAATCGGACGAAGATATATATATGGGAGCTATATCTAAATTTTTACCGATTATCTCCAATTACAATAGGGTTCGTCCTTGGGCCAAGCAAATGATTTGTGCAAAATTTCATCTGGATCGGGCAATAAATGCGAACTGTACTTTTTACAAACAAATGCACAAAGACATAATACCCTGACCATATTGTGGTGTAGGGTATAAAAATATCCACTTCTGTTGCTCAGCTAAAATTTCTTAAAACAATTGACAAAATCGTTAACAATTTTAGGTTCATTGCTCAGCTAAAATTTCTTAAATTTTTTTATTTATTTTTTTTTTAAATTCTTAAAGGAAATTAAAAATCTTTTAAAAATCCAGGTTTGAGGCTCAGCTAAAAATTCTTAATTTTTGTAAAGTTGTTAAAAACAAAGCCATAATTTCGTTAAAATGCTTAAAGCAAAAATATTGAAAATTCCACTTTTCAGTCAGCTAAAATTTTATAAAAAATCTTTAAAAAATCCAAGTTTGGGGCTTAGCTAAAATTTCCATAAAATTCTCAATTTTTTTTTTGTAAATTCTTAATATTTTTTTAATTCTTAAAAAAACCAAGTTTGTGGCTCAAAAATGTTGAAAAGTTTTTAATTTCTTTCAATTTCTTTAAAAAAACACATTTTGGCTCAGCAAAGATTTCTTTTTTTTATTTTTTTTTAACACGTTTGAGGCTCTGCTGAAATCTCTTAAAATATTTGTGGCCTTCAAGTGCAGCTATAGAAGGTTTTATAAAAATACCATGTGGCTCTAAAAATTCTTTAAGTTCTATTAACAAAATTCTTTTTTTTTGTTCTGAAAGACCCTTAAAAGCCTTCCTTTCTAAAATCCATGAGTTTGGCTCTAAGAGGTGTGAGGCTTTTTATAGGCCTTAAAAATTCCTTAGAAATTCAAGTATGCAGTCTAAGCAAGTCGATATAAAAAAGAAGCAGAAAACAATTCAATGTCTGTACCCTGATCATTACAACTGTTTTTGTTTTATTTTTCAATGTCAGCATTGTGAGAGTGCAAATTATAATCCGAAAAAGATTAGATTTCAATTCACCTAATTTTTAGGGTGTGGAGCCGAGTGTGGTTTTTAACAAAATGCACTCTCTCCTCCCAACACCCCCTCTCTCAGGTGTTTCATACATAATATGGACAAAATTAAAAAGTACACAAATTCAATGCTAGTTTACAACTATCCAAACATCATCTCCGCGTCAACGGCCGGTAGTTGTTGTGTTTCCAATACACACACACATATACACCCTTATTTTGTTTGTATAGTTGTATTTCGAATACATGTGAACATGGGATGGTACATCATCATCATCATCCGTAGCACTAATTCTCCGTACATATGTACCCCCACCTATCCACAAATATACATACACACATACGTACAATTTTCAGTAACATGATAAATATTTAACAAATGTAAACTAGAACAACGACAGTAGCACAACAACAAGAACAAAACTATTAGTACACAAACTAAACTATCTGAGAGATACAATGAAATTATGTTGACCTTGTTCCGCCAGGCGAAAATTGTTCATTAAAGAGTAGTCCCCTATTAAGATTGTAGTGTGATTTTTCTTATGCGTTAGAGCATTTGCATATTTTGTCGATTTTCTTCTCATTTTTTGTGAATTTCCATTTTTGTGAAAATTATGGGAAAACTGTGCTGTATGATTGTGGGTGGGTTAGACAGCCTAGAAAATACATTACAAACTCTTTTTTTTTTGTTGGATTATCATAAAATAGTATGGAATATTTCATCAAGGTGCTGCATAGGTAGATTTTAAGGATATTTCAAGGCATCAAGAGCAAATGATCCCAAAGTCTAAAACCTTAAAAAATTCAAGCTTGTAGCCATAAAAGATTGTAGTAATCTTAAATAATTCATACAAATGGACCTTTGTGGCTATTCAAAATAGTTTTTCGTTATAAGAACCTTTGGAAAATGCTTAAAAAATTACTTTAATAACACGCAAACACTCTAAGAGGACTTTAAAAAATCTCCCTTAAAAAATAACGTTGGTGACTCAAAAAAGCTTTCGAAAATCAAAATTGGATTCGAAAAGGTCTTCAAAAATACTTAAAACACTCACGATTGGAGCACTTTAAAAACTATCGTTTCGAAATCCTTTCTCAAAAATCCTTAATATCCACGCTTATGGATACTTTGAGCCTTCGAGCAATACTTGCAAGGTCTATGATCCTGAATCCTAAAGTTCTTTAAAATTAACATAAAAATGTGGATTTTTTTTAGGATTTCAGCACTTAAAACAAAACGTTTGAAAGTTCTTTAAAAATTACACATTTTTAACTTTGAATAAAATCTACATGTGTGGCTCTGAAAGGCCTACGAAATTATTTTAAGAACTATCAAAGTCGTTACAGGTTTTTGGTCGTATCAAATGATATATTCCCTCTGTAGCCATTTGGCAGAGGCTAAAAGAATTGATTATTTCACATCTGACTTTGAAACCCTCTAATTCGTGGTTCTAAGAGTCCTTTAGAACCAAACCCTTAGAAGAATTAATCAGCTGCGCTAAAACGTTAAACAAGGCTTTAAAATGTCTGCGAACATTTAAAATTCCAGTTTCAAAAGATCTTTAATGAAATTCTTTAAAATAGATAATTATAGCTCTGTATGGTCTACAAAAAACAAAATTATGGTTTTAATAGCCCTTCAATAAAATTTGAGTTTGAATCCTTCTAAACAAAATCCTTAAAAAATTAAGGGTTAAATAATCCCAAAAACCGAAGTTAATGTCCTTTAAATATCCTTAATTTCGAAGTTAAGGTCCTTTAAATATCTATAGTCTAAAATTTCTTCAGAAAATGCATAGAAATCAGTTCTATGAGTCTAAATTGCTCTAAAAATCATTACAAATGCAAGGTGGAGCATTATAAAGGCCTCCAGTTATGAAATCTCCACTGTTGTGGCTCCAAATAGTCCTAAATAAATCCTTGCACATTTGTGGAGATGAAAGGCTTCCAAACTTCCCCTAAAAGGTACCCAAGGACATAGAGAAAAAAATCAGAATCTGCGTTTGTGTACCTAAGATCTTGAGAAAATGCCTTCAAAACCCCACGTTTGTGGTTTTGCAAAATTTCTTAAAAAAAATGTTTAAGAAATCGACGTTTTTAGCTCTGCTCATTTTTTTTAATGATTTTGTGGCTCAGCTAAAATTTATTAACAAAAAATTTAAAAAGTCGCGTTTGTGGCTCAGCTATAATTATTCAATAATTCCTTAAAAAGTATACGTTTTTGGCTCTGCTAATATTTTTAAAAATACTTTAAAAAAATCCACGTTTCTTGCTCTACTAAAATTTCTTTAAAATCCACGTTTGTGGCTCAGCTAAATTTTTTAAAAATTCTTTAAAATATCCAAATTGTGAATCTGCCAAAAATTTTTTAAATTTTCTTAAAAAAATCCAGGTTGGTGTCTCAGCTATTTTTTTTTTTTAAACTTGTTGCTCTGCTAAAAATTCTTTCAGAAATCATCAAATTTCTTTAAAAATCAATATCTTTAAAAATTTGATGTATCTGCAAAAATTTCTCTAAAATTCTTTAAAAATTAACGTTTGTGACAAGCCGGTAATCATTTTTAAGGACTATCAGAAACCCGAACATCGGAATTCAAGAATATGTCTTCCCGATCCCCAAATGTAGTTTTTAAGAATTTTTATAGAAGGAGAATTAGGAGCAGGAACTT
Source organism: Musca domestica (assembly GCF_030504385.1). Classification (NCBI taxonomy): domain Eukaryota; kingdom Metazoa; phylum Arthropoda; class Insecta; order Diptera; family Muscidae; genus Musca; species Musca domestica. The sequence goes on along the minus strand of NW_026712329.1, from coordinate 6,204,776 downwards.
GTTATTTTTTAATTTTCAAGGACATCCCAGACAATTATTCTTAAGAATATTTCTTTGAGGACTCTAAATGTTCCGCATGCGATTTTTAGCAATATTCATTCAAAAACTATCATAACTTCGAATGTAGATTTCATTTTTTTAATATCGTTTCAAGGACTTTCTAGGCGAATAATGACATTTTTTTTTTGTCATATTTCTTCGAGAACTATCCGAGCGTAAAATATTGGTTTTAAAACTATAGAATATTCTTCAACGGATATCAGAGTCCCAACGTGACTTTTTAAGAATAGTTTTCAAGAAATTTTTAAGGATATTTTTCAATTACAAAACGAGGACTTTGAAACAACATCTTATGAACAACTACCAGAGCCTTAATCAAGGAATTTTTTAATCACGCTTTTTAAATAACCTTTCAACTATAAACTTTAGGCTCTTTTAAGTATATATAAATCCTACATTTTGTAAAAATATTTTTCTCGCAACCCCACAATCATGGACTTTTTAAGACTATTTTCTGAACTACTATCAGAATCAAGTACACGAATTTTGTGCTATGTTTTTTTACATTTTTTAAGGATTATTCAACCCATGAACGTAAAGCTTTTCAAATTTTATCTGGAAATGCTTCGGCGCTTAATACTTACATACATGTGTATGCATATATGTTTTATGTATTGCAACAGTGTGTTCATGTCGTTATCATCGCCGTGTGTTTGACTGACAATTGTCGTCACAAGGCATTAAATTTAATAAAAATTTATTATAATTTAAGAATCTTTCTCTGCGTATTTTTTTTACTGTTTTGCTTTACGAATTGAAATATGTTTACACTGGCGCGACATTCTCCACAATGCCAGTCCATGGCGATAGATAGATCGGTTGTCTACGAATTTTCGTAGTGAGAAATGATTGTGTGAGGCGGGTTGTCATTGTTGCCACTCACTTTCCTGCAGTCGATGAATGTAGCGTGTTGTTGAGGTCCATAAAGCCATTACTCGTGTTGTGATATTGAAAGCGTTTTTTTGCTTCAATTTTAGTTTCTCATTCGAGGATTGCTGGCTTTTTATTTGTACAATTTTCCAATTGTATGTGATTTGTAACACATTTCAATGATTCAATGAATGGAATTGCACGACATGCCATCATCATCATCAGCGCGGCAGCAGCAGAATCTTCATCTACGATGCCTGGCCAGACAAAATCAAAAAGCTGGGCAGCCAACTTTGTAGATCGCTTGAACGAACACGGCCCCTTTAATGAAATGATTGACATCTTGAAACGTGTTCAAGATGAAGACAATCATTAGCCAGCGACCAGCATCGTTATCGTCATCCTTGTTATCACGATCAAAATGAGATATGAATTTCAATTAACTGTACCATGTTTTAAATTACGATTTCGAATTTTTGAATAAATTTAACGTTTTTTTTTGTGGGTATTACAAGAAAGTCTCTATGATATATAATGTATGTCAAGAAGTATACGAACGGGGTACCTTCCCACGATCCCATATAAACACTCATCTATAAATCGATCGATAACGACATTTTCTCTCAAAAATGTTTATTTTCTGCAAGCAATATTACCGACAACAAAAACTATTCTAGATAATGTCATCGATAAAACAAAAGTCCCTAGACATGTTTTCGATAACAACAATTTTTACCAAGAATGTTGTTGAAACAATAGCTTCAGTGGAGATTTTTATTGAAAGTAAAAAAAAATTCTATCGAAAATGTTGTCGATAACAATAAACTCTATAGAAAATGTTGTCGACACCATCAAGGTCTATAGAAAGTATTTTCGATAATTAAAATCTCAATAGTAAATGCTGTCGATAATAATAATTTCTATAGAAATTGTTGTCGATAACAACATCTTCGATAGAAGATTCGATAACAACTTTTCTATAGAAATGTTGTCCATTATAACTATTTCTATAGAAAATGTCGTCAACTATTTTTATAGAAAATGTTGTCGATAACAACAATTTCTATAGAAAATGTTGTCGATAACAACAATTTCTATAGAAAATGTTGTCGATAACAACAATTTCTATAGAAAATGTTGTCGATAACAACAATTTCTATAGAAAATGTTGTCGATAACAACAATTTCTATAGAAAATGTTGTCGACAACAACAATTTCTATAGAAAATGTTGTCGATAACAACAATTTCTATAGAAAATGTTGTCGATAACATCAATGTTGTCGATAACAACAATTTCTATAGAAATGATGTCGATAACAACAATTTCTATAGAAATAATGTCGATAACAACAATTTCTATGGAAAATGATGTCGATAACAACAATTTCTATAGAAAATGTTGTCAATAGCAACAATTTCTGTAGAAAATGTTGTCGATAACAACAATTTCTATAGAAAATGTTGTCGATAACAACAATTTCTATAGAAAATGTTGTCGATAACAACAATTTCTATAGAAAATGTTGTCGATAACAACAATTTCTATAGAAAATGTTGTCGATAACAACAATTTCTATAGAAAATGTTGTCGATAACAACAATTTCTATAGAAAATGTTGTCGATAACAATAATGTTGTCGATAACAATAATGTTGTCGATAACAACAATTTCTATAGAAAATGTTGTCGATAACAACAACTTCGATAGAAATTTTTTATCGAAAATGTGGTCGATAACAACATTTCCTATAGATAACTGCAATCTCTATAGAAAATGTTGTGGATAACCATAATTTCTATAGAAAATGTTGTCGACACCATCAAGTTCTATAGAAAGTGTTTAATAACAACAATTTCTATTTAAAATGTGGTCGATAATAACAATTCTATAGAAAATGTTGTCTAAAGCGACAATTTCCACAGAAAATGTTGTCGATAACGACAATTTCCACAAAAAATGTTGTCGATAACAACATCTTCGATAGAAGATTCGATAACAACTTTTCTATAGAAATCTTGTCCATTATAACTATTTCTATTGAAAATGTCGTCAACTATTTTTATAGAAAATGTTGTCGATAATGTCGATAACAACAATTTCTATGGAAAATGATGTCGATAACAACAATTTCTATAGAAAATCTTGTCGATAACGACAATTTCCCCCAAAAATGTTGTCGATAACAACAATTTCTACAGAAAGTATTGTCGATAACAACAATTTCCGTAGAAAGTGTTATCGATAGCAATAATTTGTAAAGAAAATTTTATCGAATACAAAAATGTAAAAAAAATGCTGTCGATAACAGTATGGTCTATTTGTTATATTATCTATGACTACGATTTATATGAAAATTCTATACATTTTGTAAACTTATTTTTAATTGAATGAAATGATGACGTATGAACTACTTTACTATTTATTCGATTAAAATATTTGCATATTAATATAAACAATTTCATTATTTGTAGATAGGTAATCAATCTGCATTGACTCTTAATATGACACATTAATAACTTCTTCAAAAATAAAACTTAAAAAAGACCGAGTTGTTTAAACAGGTTTTTTCCAGTTTCCTTTTTTTTTCATAAACACCAGCCTTCACAAAATGACAGTGTGAATGATTGAAATATTGTTTAAATACCGAATTCACTTAATTTATTTTGACAAGGGTATTATGCTTTCGAATTCCGGTTTTTAGCAGCTTAAAAAGACAGTTTTTTATTGAAAGAAAATATTTCTTTAATATGACGTACATTTGCTGAAAGGAAAAAAAACGGTATCGTCCCACTAAATTTGACGTCATTGATGATATAAATCAAATATATCGATAATTTTCGTAAAGCATTGTTTTGATTCAACGTCACCGAAGCATTTATTGGTTTCTAACGAAAAATAAAATTAGTAAACTTGATTATCACCTTCAATGTTTGTGTGATGAATTGATAGCAGCTGGGCATGAGAGAGGAGCATGGACGAGTATTGACAGTTGCTAAAAAAATTACCTCTTGCAAAATCATTGCTGACGACTTCTTGAAGTGGCTCACCAGTTCTTATCATAAAATTTTGGGCCAAGATGTACGTCATTTTGTCAAAAAAAAAAAAAAAAAAAAACCGAAAACAAAGTAGGTGTAAAGAAATTACGAAAACAAACAAAATAACAATAAATTATATTTGGCAAGAGATTATCATTGTTATCGATACACATTGGTTAGGCGAGCATACAATGACTCTTGGCAGGGCAAGATAAAAATTTAAATGGAATTAATTTTGGAATGCAGGTGGAGTCTAACTTGATAGTAATTCTTATTGCAAATACATGTATTTATTAAAGAAACGGGTATATGGCACATGAGTTACGACAACACTTATACGTCCAATGGCACATAATTTGAATTATTGATTTATCTTATTCGCAAAACGTGTCCATAAAAAATTTGATATTGGATATATATTTAGAAATTTTAGATAATTTGTTAACGTCCTAGATACATCTTACCGAATTTCCTCCCAGAATATACGTCAGTGAGTGTATGTGAAAATATCACCTCGTCCCCTATTAATACATTTTGTAATCACTACATTTCTTATAACCACGTTTTCACTTATCATATCTCAAAAATCAACAGTCTAACCAAATAAGCATTTAACTTGACACCACATTAATAACAAAAACAAATTCGTACAAGTGAACCAATTGTCCAACCTCTAAACCCTGCATGTTGGAAGCTATGTGCGATTATCGAAAAATTAGATTTTGATTTATTTTAAACCAATAATCCCTAGCCAAATTTATATGGCTTTTTTGCTTATTTTGAACAGCATTTTATTATAGCTAGACATGTTATTTTCCAAGCAAAACGTGTGAATGACGTTAATTTAAAATCACTCATAAAAATGACGTCTTATTTTAATACATTATCAAATATGTTAAAACCAAAATTGTGGATAGAAATATTGAAGATAACAATACCTGCGACAGAGCCAGATTCCGATAGAGCATAACAAATTAAACAAAAGTTTGTGCTAATTTTATGTCAGTATAGTGACATAAAATTAAGAGCTATTTGATATTACGATAACAACAATTTCGTTATAGTTAAAATTTCTATAGGAAATTTTGTCGATAACAATATTTTATGAAAAATGTCGATAATTTTCGATGAGATCGATAACAACAATTTCTATAAAAAAGTTGTCGATAACAACAATTTCTATAAAAAAAGTTGTCGATAACAACGATTTCTATAGAAAATGTTGTCGATAACAACAATTTCTATAAAAAAGTTATCGATAACAACAGTTTCTATAGAAAATCTTGTCGATAGCAACAATTTCTATAGAAAATCTTGTCGATAACAACAATTTCTATAGAAAATCTTGTCGATAACAACAATTTCTATAGAAAATCTTGTCGATAATAACAATTTCTATAGAAAATCTTGTCGGTAACAACAATTTCTATAGAAAATATTGTCGATAACAACAAATTTTATAGAAAATATTGTCGATAACAAAAATTTCTGTAGAAAATATTGTTTTGTTTGGCGTGACTTAAAGTAAAACAGTTTCTATAGAAAATCTTGTCGATGACAACAATTTCTATAGAAAATCTTGTCGGTAACAACAATTTCTATAGAAAATCTTGTCGGTAACAACAATTTCTGTAGAAAATATTGTCGATAACAACAATTTCCATATTTTCTATAGAAAATGTTGTCATTTACAATTCTTCGACGAAAATAATTACCAGAAAAATATGGTCGATTACAACGTTGACATTATTATAACAACATTTACTGTCTGAAAAAGATCCTTAATATTTTTACCTTTGCGAATGGATTTCAATATTTTTAATGAAAATCGAGTATTTTCAATTTAAAATCAAAAGCAGAAAAATCTTCTGTTGACCCTAAAATGACACAACTAGCACCCACCTTCTCAGTATAAAGGGTCAAAACTAAACCCTTTACTATTATAAAATTTTGATAATTTGTACGTTTTCCAAGCTAAATCTATAAAATCTTGAATTTCTACCAATTACAAATTGATGTTATAGAAAATAGTTGAAATTTTCCTCCAATTGTTCCCGAGATTATATCTCTTGTGGCTATGCCTGCAAAGTTGCTCTCTGATTAAAACTTTTCTAAAAAAAATCAATTATCGATTAAATTTAACGACTCGATGTGACGTCTTGATTGGTCAAACAATATTGTACTTTTTTGCCATTGGAATTTTCTGCTCTTCGTCGTTAACTACGTACCAAATATTTGGTTACATAACATAGTTCGCTATTATCATCGTCATCCGCTAAGGCTTATCTAAAGAGGTTGATAAAAATGTATTTTCAATGACCTGGAAGATACTTGGCGTTTTGATTTCAACAAGTTGTTCAAGATACGATAAGCCAAAATAACTAAGAAAAGTTAATATATACAAAAGTATTGAGAAAATACGTACTTGTAAGTAAAGATTTCCAATTTTTTTATTCGTTAAAGGTACTGTTACGGATAGCCAATGATTTTGTAGATATTTTTGTCCCTGGACTATGTCAAACCTTTTCTGAAATTAATCTCCAATATTTTTGCAGAAAAAACCTTAAATATGAAATATAAACAATATTCAATTTCTATTAAAAAAATCCCTGAATATAGACCCGATTATATTTCAAATAACTATCACTGAAGATGATTTTAGCCACGGCATTGTTGTATCTCAGTGCTGGTAATTTGCACAATTTTGTGTCCGGAAAACCTCAATTGTCGTGACTTTTAAATTTGCAAATTCAACAAAAAAAGTGAAAAACAGCAACAACAACAACAAATTCTAAACAAGTAGACAGCAAAATTTCATTTAGCAACAGAAAAGAATGAACAATTTTCTCTTCGAGTACTTGAAAAGCTTTTACTGAATTTTAGCTTTGATTTTTATATCGGATTTGTATCCAAGCTAAACTTTGGTTATTGTCTAAAGCGAAGTCTTTATTGTTGTTGTTTTTTGAAGATAAAAATATATGTAAGGCTCGGTGTAATCCTTGCCAAATGCTGAGGATAGAGGATGAACTAACCACCCTCGAAAATTCAAAAAACTACAGCAAAGATGTGTGATTGTTTGGATTGTGAAATATTAGGATGCCAATGCAATATCTGCGAGGTCTGTTCAAAAACTAAATCACATTTTCCTAAAAAAAATATAAACATTTTTGAGGGAAAACAATAGAAAATAAGTTGAACTTTAATTAAACAGGCCCTTGCAATAAAATAGAATAAACAATTTTGAGTGTATATATCATGACTATGTGTCGTAAGCAATAATTGGGATAATAATTTGGGTAACATTTTTGGAATCAATTTAAAATGCTCTTAGTGGTGGAGCAACATCTATCATCATTGATTATATTGATGATATGTTGAAAATTATTTGAGAGAATTCCGTAAAAATCAACAGAGGAACATCAAATGCGGGAGATCTCTTCCCTAAATTATGGCTTCTGAAAATCAATTAAATGATCGATTACTTCGAAATGTTGGGAACCTAAAAGCCTAGAGAGTTGTAGTTGTGTAGAAGCGCTAAATTCGTACTTATTAGATACAACCAAATGTTTGACAGATGGATCAGTGGCAATTGTTTTAGAAATCACATCTCAAAATCACATCTCAAATTTTTTTTAAACACGAGAAAGTATCCACTACTTCATCCGCGAAAAGTCCAACTTAATATTTTGTAAACAAATCCGTGAAAAAAATGTGGCAAAAATAATCAAAATACCGAATATCGGGAGCTACCGTTATATAGTAGCTATACGAAACCGTGGACCATTTTCAATACCAACAGTCCTAGACACAATACAAATTGTTGTGCCAAATTTTGAAGCTCCACGTCAAATAATGTGGGATGTACGGACGGATAGACCGACGGACATCGTTAAATCGGCCTAGAATTTTGTGCTGATCATGAATATATACATTTTATGGGGTCTAGGGTGAATATTTAGGGATGTTATAAACCGAGTGACAAAGTTAATATACAAAGAGGGTAAAGTTGGAGGGTAGAAACAATTTTAATCGATGATATCATGAGATTACCTTGCCAATTGTACCATGGGGCATTCCTTGCCACACCCAAACATTTTTCCATAATACTGGAAAAAGTGTGTAGATTATGAAAAAAATAGTTTCTGCTCTAGTTCCTGAGTCAATTGAAGTACAGGGTGAGATAGTAAAGCTGCAACAAAGTCAAACGCCATAATTTCCACTTTTTTTAAATGTTGTTGAATGGAAGCAAAAAATATCGGAAATAGCATAACATTTTAGAATAAGTTTAGATTTTTTCGAATTGGTCACCTTTGACACGAATAAGTTGGCAAGTAAACACGATCATTTTGTTTGTTTACAAACTGCTAGACAACGAATGTATTCTCATCGGAGAAAAACAAATTCGGCAGTTCACCACTTTCGGCCAAGCGAAGCAACTCTTTAGCTCTTTTGGGTCTATTTTCTTTCCGTTGCGGTGTAAGTTTATGCAGATTTTGGAATTTCAATGGCTTTACCTCGAGTTCATTTTTCAATATTTGCCGAATGGAATATTGCGATATGTTCAGCTCACGAGCAATTATTCGGCCACTGCGACGCGGGTTTCGATCAAGTCGTTTCTTTACTTTTCGAACCATTTCTGTTGATGTTGCTGTTTTCTTCCGTCCACTTCCTTGACGTCTGGCTACGCTACGAGTATCACGGTAACGAGCGGTGGTACGAGACACAAAAAATGTATTCACATTTAAATGCTGGAGTTCTCTAACGAAAGCCACTTGTGTTTTTCCAGCCAAATATAAAGAAATCACACTATCACGCTTGAATTCCATCACGAATAACTTTTTTTCTGGAAAATTCTCAACAAAATGCTTTTGTACGTTTGTAAACAATGTAATGAGCTGTCACTGGAATAATTCTAACAGCTGTCGGACGAGTGGCTTAGAAATGACAGCAGTCTGAAGTTGGGTGCAATTTCTTCATCCTACCCTGTATATGCAAATTATTCGATGTAAATCTTTCGTCCAGTTTGCTGAGCTCTGTGTCGAAATAGGGTGGATGGAGTTTGAGCGACATCATCACTTACAGCTGAAATATTCTCTACTAGAAGCCTACATCTTATTTCATAACTACCATGACATGACATTTGAAAGGATAATACTACTAAAGATACTCTCCTATATTATGAAATTTACGTCATTCCCACTTAGAATTACATAGTATTCCCTGAGAGGTCCACCCTAGTGTTTCATAACCAACATCATAGCGGAGGTGTATCCAATTTAATAGAGACAAAAAGCGGCTGTGAAATCTTTGTTAGTTTTTTTTTGTTGTTTTTTTTGTAGACACATCATTAAGAAACATTTCACACTTAAATCAGCGCAATAAATTCAAATAATCATTCATTCATGGAGAACGCTGTCGTTGTTGCTGTCTCTTGGTTCTTTTTCGTTTAGAGTATAGAAAGAAAACCTTGTGATGTGTAAAATATGAATTTTCACATTATCATCATGGAAATGACAATAAGGTTAAAAAGTCAGTGCTGGAGACAGGGCAAGCAAACAGGCAATGTAGAGGGTGGGGGGAGAGAGTGAGAAGAAAGACTAGAAAATAATTTTCTAGGATATTCAATGAGGCCGCGTCCTTGAAAAGGCAAAAAAAACTGGAAAATAATTGTTTGATTATTTGTTTTAAATCTCTCATTGTTCACTCTCTTTTCGTGGAAAACGATTTTTTAATTTGCATATTTTCCCTCTCCCACTTTTGGGGATAACTTTATTCGAATTCATTATTAAGGGCTTTTGCATTGGGTCAGTATTTGGTTATGTAACTTTTTTCAAGTTTTTTCCTCTTGCCCTTGATTTCAAAGCAATTAAAAAACTTCTACTTGTATTTGTCAAGATAAAACTTAGCCGCCGCTTAGCAAATATTCTAAAATTCCTTGCACAAAAAAATAGTTTTGTCTTTGGTTTTTAAATAGCCGGAAGACATAAATATTATAATTTAGTAAGACAAGCTAAATAACAAAATTCTTCCACAGACTCGCCCAACAATTAAACAAGAAAAACTTTTTCCAGCAATTTTTTCTCTTTCTTCCTTTCTGACACTGTGTTTATGAATTCTTGCTTTTTTGTGGAATTAAAATCTTGATATTGTCGACATTTTGAATTAAGACAAATTATTTTATGCCAAAGTTTGACAATCTGTCAAATGAGTCATGACAAATAACAACAGAGAATGAACTATTGATTATGCTTTAATAAAACTAGTAAGAGAGAGCTGGCAATAGAGGACGTATCGTAAGTATAGGTTCTTCTAATTTCCATTTTTTTTTATTTGACTCATGAACTATGAGCTGATTAAACCATCGTAACCATCGTAAAGCCATTGAAATTCCAAAAAGTGGAAGAACTTACACCGCTACAGAAAGAAAATTGACTCAAAAGAGCTAAACAGTTGCTTCGCATGACCGAAAGTGGTGAACTGCCGAATTTGGTTTTCTCCGATGAGAAAACATTCGTTGTACAGCAGTTTGTAAACAAACAAAATGATCGTGTTTACTTGCCAAAGAGGTCAGCTGAAAATGTGCATTTCGGTTGGCCACCAGAACTCAAGCGCCGGCCATGGTGGTGGTGTGGGCCGCCATAACAGCCGCTCGCTCTCGGCTCGTATAAATCGACCGTGGCATCAGAATAAATGCCGAACACTATCGCAAGAATATTGTGGAGGGTGTATTAAAGCCTTGGGCACGCAAACATTTTGGCCGCAGACCTCTGACATTCCAACAGGACTCAGCACCATCACACTCAGCACGCGCCACTCAAGAATGGTTACAAAATGAGGGTCCTCGCTTCATTTCCAGCGTACAATGGTCACCAAAATCTCCGGATACCAATCTGTCGGACTATTGTGTCTGGAGTATTTTGGAAAGCAAGGTTGGCATTAAAAAACACCAAAGTATCGATTACCTCAAGTAAGTACTTTGCTGGAATTGGTCAAAATACAGCAGGATAACGTTCGGGCAGCGTGTGACGGTTTCATTGGCCGTTTGAAGGCCATAATTCGTGCCAAAAGCGACCAATTCGAACAAATATAAACTTATTCTAAAATGTGATGCTATTTCCGACATTTTTTGCTTTCATTCAATAAAATTTAAAAATTATGGCGTTTGAATTTGTTGCATTTTTTATCTCACCCTATTTTTCATCCTTGACTGAACTCTGAAAATTTATAACGTTGTATGAAGTTTTGATTAAAAAATATTAAACTGATAAATTGTGCATTTTGTGTACTAAAAAAGGCCTAACCCGAACTCTTGCAACGAATCTAAAATTAGAAGGTGGACTTTTTGCACCTTCTCACCAAGTTCGAAACACTGTGTCTGCCGCCTGCCACCCTACTGATCTGTAAACCACGAACTTAATACTTTGTTTACACACATTCAAATACATGTTTAAATATTTCTATTAACATTAGAAAAATGCTTAACCTGGGTACATTCTTCTCTGGCCATTGTAAACAAGTGTGATGTTTGCATTAGCTGATGTGGTGGTGGTGGTGTGTGTGTGTGTGTGAGCTGGACGACGGACGACTTCGCAGTGGGGTCTGAATTTCGAGGATGGACAGCACGACACACAAAATGAGCAATACTCACTAATAAAATAGCAGTTAATGATTCTAATTTTCCATGGTCATGATCAACATTCAAATGGAGATCAGCTTAGCCAGGCGGACGGCCGGCAGTCCGTCCAAATATTTTTAAATGCTGTGAATGGATTTCGTCTCAAAACAGACATCTATTCCCCACCCACACACACCCTCCTCCGTCTGTTTTTTATGAATGGCAATGAAAACTGTTGTCGTTTTGTTGGCTCATTTCATATCTGAAAGTCACTAAAATTTAGTTGAAATTAGAATTTATGTTAGTTTATTCTGGATAGAACAAGATCAATAATTAGATCTTCCTTAAAAGAAATATTTATGAAAGAACAAACCAACGACTGACCATCGCAGCAAATAAAAACTCATAGAAATACATGCTTAGATTAGATGTGATTCGTACATTTCCACATTCAAGTACATCATCCATCCATATACGAATTTTATGACCTGGCCCTGGTCGGAATTGTCACTATTCTCTCACTCGTCGTGTCATTCATATTTACCGTGATATCTTTTAGTTTTATTATTTTTAATCAGCATAAATCAAGACGATCACAGACACTTGCTGTCGCTATGATTCGTTTTGTGTTTTTTTTTGTCTTTTTTCTTTCTTTCTGACGCTTGGCATCTGTGAGTGTCATCCTTAAGCTACAGACAGACAACATCAGGCACATCAAAGGCAGAGAAAAAGATCGAAAAAACGAAACATTAGGTCGATGATTATGGGGGTGGATGGGGATCATAGTCACTATGTGCTCATCAACTAGCTTTTCCTGTTATTAAAACGGAATCGAAATTATGTAACCATGGGTAGAGGAATGGAAGGTCTTGGACTTTGTTCCAATAGTCCATAGCCTTCGTAAGATGTAATGGGTTCATTGTTATGAGGTCATCAAGTGATTTCCATACCATCCATTATAACACAGAGAGTGTTTAAATTCTGTCTTCTTGTTTATTACTCGTCGAATTATTCGAGAAGAGTCCCATAAAGTATATCTTATTGATCAGTATCAAATTCTATGTCAGTTTAATGATTCCAGTCGTCCGGTTTTGGAGAAAGGTGTGGCAAAAATCTTCAAGCCACCAAAGGGGGTATAGGGAGGTACAGCTATGTGTGAGCTATACTAACATGTGGACCTGTATTGTAAATTTTCTGTCAAATTAAATCATCAGGAGTTATGTGGGGCCTACAATCAATTCTCTGCTGGCGAAGGTGATGCCTATTATGAACTGCAAATGCCAAGTTTGAAAAATGTGGCTAATATCATTAAAACGCGGAATATTGTGAAGTACCGGCTATGAGAAGGTGAGGACCTGTACAGCAAATTTTCTATCATAGAAGGTAGTACCTCTTACGAACTCTGAATATTAAGTTTTAAACAATTCCGCTGAAACTGTGTCACAAATCATCAAAATAGCGAATATATAGAGTTACAGTTATGCGGGGTCTATACCAAAACTTGGACCTATATCTACACTTCTCTGCAATGATTTTTCCTACATAATGGGAACACTAACAGCTAATTTACAGCAAATTCTATTTGAAATAGTAGGTTAAACACCCAAGAAAAAAACTTAAATCTGCAGGTACATTTATATGGGACCTTCTACCAAAACGTGGACTCATGTAGCCATTTTCGTTAAGTCATATTCAATACGAAAAGTCCTGCAGACCTACAACACATTTGAGTAAAATTTTATCAACCTACTTCATTTCATACGGAAGCTAGAGTGATATCTACAGAGAGACAGCCAGACTGACGACTGACGTTTTATGCTGATCAAGAATATATATATACATATATATATATATACTTTATGGGGTCTAAAATGTATATATATATATATATATATATATATATATATATATATATATATATATATATATATATATATATATATATATATATATATATATATATATATATATATATATATATTTATATTTATATGCTTTATGGGGTCTAAAATGTATAATACGATGAGTCTCGAAATTGTAACCTATGCCAGAGAGCTTAGATTTTCTGGTTTTTACTCAAAGAGAGTGTATTATATACGAAGCTTACTCTCCACTCCTTAGATCAAAAAATTAGAGTGGAAGGCTAATTACTCGAAATAGACGAAGATTACTCTAACAGTGGTTTTTGTTGTTGATATGATCTTCAGCATATTGTGCCTTATTTCGTTTCCAACTGCGGATTAAGAAAATACACATACTTATAAAAGCAACAACTTTATGGTAAAAACTAAAAGAGTACTTAGCAAGAGTAAATGTTCTCGGGCAAAGCATGCTCGCTCTTATTCTAATGGCATCGAAAAAAAGAGTAAAAAAGTCGTCGAATGCTGAAGGTATGGATGGTATCAACCCCAAGCTTCTCAGACTAATTTTGCAAAAAATTCTTCCCTACTTGACATATATATTGAACACCATTCTCGTTAAGTCTGTGTTCTCGGTGGCATGGAAACAAGCAAAAATTGTGCCGATTCCAAAGTCTAACAATGATTTTCGTCCTATAACACTACTACCATTAATATCTAAAGTCATGGAAAGTTTGATGTACAAGCAAATAAATAATTATCTCTTTTTAAACAATTTGCTAACTCAGCATTAATCGGGGTTTAGGAAAAACAGAAGCTGCATAACCGCTCTCATAAATGTTGTTGAAGACCTCAGTTGTAATATGGATAACAAATTACATTCATTTCTCATTCTTTTGGACCACAGCAAAGCATTTGACACAGTAAATCATTCGATTCTTCTACTAAAACTTGAAAAACTTTTTAACTTTTCTGCGCCTGCCTGCCTGCCGCCTTATCAAATCCTACTTGACAAACCGAACACAAACCGTTTTTTATAACAATAACAAATAATTTTCCACGCAATTGTCAGTGAACAGTGGCGTTCCCCAAGGATCAGTCTTGGGTTCTCTCCGCGATTCTGCGAGGCAACCAAGAAAATGATGTCGACTCCTTAAAAATAAATGGAACCACAATCAAGTATGTAAGCTCCGCTTCTAATTTTGGTATTATTTTTAATGAAAAGCTTTCTTGGTCAAGTCACGTAAATTAGGCAGCTGGAAAAGTACATGGAATGTTACTTAATTTGTGGACCGTCCAATCTGCTACTCCCATTGAAATACGCATGTTACTAGCAAAATCTTACCTCGTTCCAACACTGCTCTGAAGTTTTTATACCCTACACCACAAGGTGGTCAGGGTATTATGTCTTTGTGCATTTGTTTGTAACAGGCAGAAGGAAACGAGATAGACCCATAGTTCCTTTTGATGATCTGCATAGAATCACATTCTGAGTCGATTTATTCATGTCCGTCCGTCCGTCCGTCTGTCCATGTATTTTTGTAAACAAAGTACAGGTCGCATTTATTGCCCGATCCAAATGAAATTTTGCACAGATCATTTGTTTGGCCCAAGGACGAACCCTATTGAAATTGGAAATAATCGGTCAAAATTTAGATATAGCTCCCATATATATCTTCGTCCGATTTGCCTTTTATTGTGCACCAAACGTGTAATATCAGCCCGAATTGTATGGAATTTTGCATATACACCCAAATTAGGCCTGAAAATATGTATGCCAAATTTGATCGAAATCGGTTCAGATATGGCCATAGCTCCCATATATATTGTTCATCCTATTTGTTATTTTTGTCCACCGCCGCCGTAATATGCACTCTGCAACAACAATATTTGGGGAAATATATCAAATACAGCTCAGAAATACATTTGCTAAATTTTATCGAGATCGGTTCAGATTTGGATATAGCTCCCATATATAACTTCGTCCGATTTACCCTTTATTGTGCACCAAACGTCTAATATTTGTCCAAATCGGATGGAATTTGGCTCTTACGGCCGAATTGAGTCTAGAAGCTAGTATGTCAAATTTGGTGAAGATCGGTTCAGATATAGCTATAGCAAATATATATTATTCATCCGATTTGTTATATTTGTTATCCACAACCGTAATATGCACTCCGTAACAACGATATTCAGGGAAATATATCAAATACAGCTCAGAAATATCTTTGCCAAATTTTATCGAGATTGGTTCAGATTTGGATATAGCTCCCATATATATTTTTATCCGATTTCAAATTAATTGTGCACCAAATGGGCTATACAATTCCGAATTTAAAAGACACAAATGCTTCGGCATATTTAGTCCTTTGAACTTGAAATTATAATTATAATCATAGCGTGTATGATTGAATTCTCCCATAAAAAACTTTTAATTGTTATGTGGAGCTCTACTAAACTAGCAAGGTGGTGTAGGGTATCATAAAGTCGGCCCCGCCTGACTTTAAGACTTTCTTTACTGGTTTACAGCTGTGACTATGCCGATCAACGCAAATTGAAAATTGCATTCAACAACATTGCAAGATATATATTCAACAAAACAAACGCAATGATCGAATTTCAGATTTGGCGTATAAGCTTTTTAACATGACCTTTGAAAATTATCTCAAGTACAGAAGTCTTATATTGTTACATAAAGTTATTACAAACAACGAACCGTCTTATCTAATAAAACGAATAAAATTCGCTCAGTTAAGTCGAGGCAGAAGAATCATACAGCTAAAATTTAAAAGCTCAAAATCAGAAAAAACAATACCTAATACCAATAATATGTCTTTGGAATTGTCTTCCACCAAATATTCAGACTATAAGCAACCACCTGCATTTTAAAAATGATCTAAAAATGTTTCTTACTACAAATGATTTATAATACTGAATCTTGGTTATAATGTAATGTTACCTCTTTC
Organism: Musca domestica; assembly: GCF_030504385.1. Taxonomy (NCBI): domain Eukaryota; kingdom Metazoa; phylum Arthropoda; class Insecta; order Diptera; family Muscidae; genus Musca; species Musca domestica. The sequence continues at coordinate 6,188,368 of NW_026712329.1, read as the reverse complement.
CCATCTACTGCTGTTATACTGCTATATACCACTAGCACTAATTCATATGAATTTCATTATAGTTGTGCTAGGCTTAAACCAAATAAATAAATACCTGATATGCTCCCAGGAGTGCTCCCGCTCGAATTTGAGGAAATTTCATTCTTTCCTCGAATTTATTTGAGCAAATTTCACTCCTTACTCAAAATCGAGCGAGTATTTCATACGACCAAAAATGAAGATCGAAATAAAGAACGAAATCGATTTGAGGACATTTGGATGTGGACAACATTGGTTCACTCCTTATTGACCGTCCCTACAAAACTTCGTTCATGTATAGGGTGTTTTTTTAAGCCCGATAGAACTTGAAATTGTAAAAAATAACACAATAAATTAAATTTTAATCAATTTTTTTTTATTCGAAAGATCAATACGTGACATTAACATTTGAAAATGATTTCGGGCATATGGGCACCGCGGCTGTTCTTGACGAAGTGCATTCTGGACGTCCAATTTTTGGCCATTTTTTCGAGCACTGCTAGCCGTATGTCACGAATAACACGAACAATGCTGGCCTCCAAGGCGTCAATTGTTGCTAGTTTATCAGCATAAACCAGTGACTTCACGTAGCCCCACAGGAATAATCGCACGACCTTGGAGGCCAATTGACAGGTCCACTTCTCGAAATCAACTTATCGCAAAATTTGGATTTAAATTAGTCAATGGTTGCGTTCGCCGTATGGCACGTAGCGCCACCCTGTTGAAACCACATCTCCTCCGGATCAATGTCATCCATAGTTTTAAACAATAAATCATTGATCATGGTGCGGTAATGATCTCCACTGACCGTAGCGCGAGCTCCGGTCTCATTTTTGAAGAAATAAGGTCCGATGATGCCACCAGCTTAGGGTCTTTTGCGGATTGGTCTCACTCCATATGTGGCAATTTTGCTTATAAACAAACCCGTTAAGCCAAAAGTGCGCCTCATCGCTTAACACAATTTTGCGATAAAACAACGGATCATTTGCCAACTGCTCTAGATGAATGGAGTCCAAACATGGTCCCTAGTAAATTCATATCAAACTTTGGTCAGAAGCTATCACGGAAAACATTAGCCCACTGCTTCCGTACCTCTTCCCAAAATGTAAACATTTTGAACGATTCAGTTGTTTTAAAATAAATTTTGAAAAATGATAATTCTACACATAATTCAGATGTAATTTGAAACACTTTGTTTGAAACTCGAGAATTCCATTTGTAATTCGTAATATTTCAATTATAGTTCGTAATATTTTAATTGTAATTTCAGATCCGCATCTATTAATCGTAACGTTGTAATTGTAATTTCAGAATTCCGTTTGTTATTCGTAACATTCCATTTAAATTCCGAATTATTAAATTTGTAATTCGAATTTTTTTAATTTCCAACCAAATTGTTTCATTTGAAATTCGAATTATTACACTTGTAATACAAATTATTCCATTTGAAATTTGGAACAAAAAAAAAAAAAAAAAAAAACAAGTAAGCAAAGGCTACAGTCGAGCGGGGCCGACCGTTGAATACCCTACAACACTATAATAAACGATATTGTGACAAATTATAAAAGAAAACCATCAGGTTTCGTTCTCTAATTTTCGAATAATAGCAACTTAAACTAATTTGCTCATTTCCAATTTATTGGTAGATGTTGCACTTAAATGGTCTTCCTAGATCTGGAACCAATATTTCCCAAAGACCTATAATCTCTCAGAAGTGGCAAAAGATTAACATTTATTATAGGTTTTTGACTGAATCGCATCTGTATGAGATACAGAAATTTGACTATATTCTTCAACGAAATCAGCCTTAACGAAATAGTCAGAAGTACGTCTTTCCTTTATTTGTGAATTCTCCAAAAAGTTACTGGAATGGACATTTTCGTATTTTGTCTACAAAAGTTGGCAAACTATTTCACACATTGAATATTTTTGGATGGCCATCCAAAACTGCTTGGCTTTTGCAATGTCCGGTAACCCCCACTCAAATATGTGTGAGGACCGGGCGATAATTACGACCTGCTGACAATTTTGCAGTTTTTGGTCCATTTCAACCCCTAAATATATGGCGATCATCTCCAAAAAGAGTAGGCTTCTTTTCTGAATCTCATCTTATCCCCATGCAAAATTTCGTAAGGATCGGGCCATAAATGCGATCTGTATATGATATCCTGATATCCTAACTACTTAGTTTTGTTAGCTGTAGAAATATTACCAAATGTTTAATTCAAAATGAAAATATGCCAACAATATGACAAAATTGAAAAAATATGAGAAAATTTTACAAAATCAATATTTTCATCTTTAGAGAGATATTTTTATGAGATTTTTTTAGTCGTTTTTTCTTCCCTGCCAAGAGGCCATTCTGAATTGATGAGAACTGTGGAAATCAGTTCAGCCGTTCTTTTTGAATTTTTTCAACAAAAAAGATATGGTCTATTTTACCCGCTAAATATTATCCGATGACCACCCAAATTGGTAGGCTTCTTCCCCGTCCTAAACTCTAGCTACATGCGAAATTCCGCGTCGATTGGTCTATAATTGCGACCTGTATAGCTACTGCAAAATCCGACATTTTTTCAGTATTTGGTCCATTTCAACCCCTAAACATTTGGCGATCATCTCAAAAAGAAATAGGGTTCTATTCTGGCCCGACCCCGACCTCCATTCCAAATTTCGTGAAGATCGGGCCATAATTGCGACCTGTAGAGTGATTACAAATTAACATGGACAGACGGACAGACGGACGGACGGACATACATAGCTAGATCGACTTCAGCTCGGCGAGCTAGGATGATCCATATATACTTTCCTATGTGGGAAAGCAATATTTCGTGGTGTTACATAATTTTTGGCCCAATCAAACTTATAATACCCCCAACACATAGTGTTGTAGGGTATAAAAATCGCAAAAATGTTTTACATTGGCTTCATATTTACTTTTTCGAATTACAAAAAAATGATTCGACTTACAAGTGAAATAATTCGAATTTCAAATGGAATAACTCGAATAAAAAAGGATAAATTCGAATTACAAGTGAAATATATTGAACTTTGAATGGAATTTTATGAATTACAAATGAAATTCTCAAATTACAATTGAAATGTTCCGAATTACATCGGAAAAGGTGTAGTAAAATTTGAAAACTGTTACCAATTTTCTGTGAACTTTGTACATATCTGTCGTAACACCAACTGAAACGTTCTATCTTATTTTTCTTTATTTTATTTATTTTTAAAATGGATGGATATTCACAACTTGCTCGCACAAAAAAGGACTTTCAATGGAATGGGAAATAAAGTCCAACTAACGATATTTCTACCATTACTTCTTGGTGTGGTTGTTTGAATTCTAAATGATTGTTTACGTACAGACACACACACAGATACAAACACTTACAAATGGCTTTTAATGATTTGCCCTTATTTTTGGTATAAGGACCATAAAACACTACAAAAAACAACAACAATGTTATTTACCAAAAATAGACTATCCTTGAAGTTAAATGTATATTTGATGTTTTGCCGTTGATAGTGTTAGTGTCTGTGTGTGTGTGTGTGCAATGGTATGCCATTGTAATTCCAATTTATGATGTCATATCAAATCGTAATGGAAGGTAGTGAAATATTACAAACCAAATGAGGAGGCTTAACCTTAATCGGTGGTGGTTTTTATTATAAAACTAAGGAGATATTAAGAATTTAGGCAGACTCTCTGTTGGGAAGAGTTTTTTTTTGCGGAATATTGAAATAAATTCAAAATTTATATAAGTTGACTCTGTGAAGACATAAACTTTGTAGAAATAATTTTATCAGAGAAGCTATTTTCTTTTCTTTTCAAATTCTCTTAAAAATAGATTATTCCCAAAGCGGTTGTATCCGTTGCATGATATTTGCGAAGAATGAATTAGAACATCTGTGTCCATCCATGCACGTTGTCGTAATAACAAATGTCAGCCGTTGTTGAACAAAGGGACATTACTCGCCCAAAAATTATTTAATTTTTTTTCAAATTTTGATAAGAATATATTGATGTGCTCGAATCGTTGATTATTTGTCATGAGATTTACTAAAATATTTTCTCCTTTACGCCCCTGATTAATCTCCCACAAGTCAGACACACAGGCCCACACCCGCTAATGGCAATTTCGCACTACACATATTTATATTTTGTGTTATGAGTTTGATGGAGGTGATAAAGATTTTTCGCTTGTTAAGTGTGAAAAACGTGCAGACGTTTAAAAAATTCGAAAGCTATTGTTCAATACTTGGCATTTGTACGTTAATAAAATTCATAAATAGAGCAGAGTTCCAGTTGACCGCAGAGGTGAACGCAATAACAAAACGAGCGCAAACCAAAATTGGATATTTTATTTAGCCATAATAACCAATTCGAAATCTACATTTCTACAATGGAATTAAAAAAAATATATATATACATATATATATTGGACCAAATCCGTTTCAGGACATTTGGAGTTGATCTAGGTGTGTCCTAGCCGTCCATCCGTCTGTCTGACTGGTGCGCACGATAAAATTTGAAGGGGGTATTCGATTTGATCCAAACTTGGTACATCCTAATATAATCAACCTTAGATCGACTTCCGAGAGGGTCCACCCTTGTGGTACCTCTTTCTTTACAACTTTTAACATTTTCACAAAAAATAATTTACCGTATAGAACAAGAATGTATCATCTAAGTTTGTGCAAACTTTGCAAATCCCAGTATTTGTATCAGTACTATGTCAAGTGCGAAAATTGACAATATCGACCCACCCCATCATGTACCTCCCCCACAAGCAATATTGAATAATATTATCCGATTATTTTCAAATTCGGCACCCACAAAGATTCAAAATTTTAATATTGATTCATTCACATAAAATGATTATGAAAATGGTTAACTTATCCCGTGAACTCCATTAGGGACTCTCATTCAAAATTCCGAATTCTAGCTCATTCCGTTTGTCTAATACAAAGTTTTAAATTTTTAATACATTTAGATACGATTTCCAAAAACGCAGCATTTTGCAAAAAATTGTTTTCAAAACGTACATCCTTTTTATAGATTTTTATGTGGTCCTACACCTGAAGTCGCTAGCTACTTCAATTGGAGATCGTTGGTCCATTGTCTTCATTCTATGTGGTACCATATTTGGTACATAGAAAACTACAAATTATTATTTTTTACTATATGTTAATTTAGATCTTTTTTATAACACATTAATCTTGGTAATATTTTGCCGTTTTCCATTCATTATATCACTTTGAGTTATCCTTGTACTAAAAGCCGACTTCATCTACCACTTCGTTTATTCATTTTTCACCTGTTATAAAACACATCATACGCCCAAAGTGTGGTTGAGGTTATGGAACCCAATATTGATAGTATATATGCATGTGTATGTGTATATGGCCAACATTATCATTATACTACCCTCTTCCTCACCATTTGTCTCTCTCTCTCTCTCTTGCCTTTTTTCAATCTAGGCCATTTGGTCTCTCGCTGTCACCAAAACATATTCCTTGGTGAAAAATGAAGAAGATATAACTTCAGTCCACCCACAACCCCCACTACCCACAATAATAAAAAAAACAACAAATCCGACATAACTGCGGAACTTTATACGTTTTGGCAAAAATAACAAATATAGTGTCATTGACTAACTGCCATGGCGGCGGCGACGGCGACGGTTGCTCCTTTTTTTCAAACTTCTTCTTCTTCTTCATCTCCTTGGCAGTATTAGTGTTGTGTGTGTGTTTTATTATTGCCATGGCAACACCACTTAGCCGTTATATGAGGTTTGGGTCAATGTAAAAAAGGAGGCTATAAATGGAATTATACATTCGTACACATTTTTTCTTTTACATTTGTTGCCAATTTGTTGTGCAAATTCGTTGTGGCGTCATCGTGCCTCCATTGGAAGCATTTTTTTTTTGGGATGGCTGTAAGTGTGAGTGCTACGTGCTTGTGTTTGTGAGGAGTAACGTTACATAAAAAAATATACTTAGTGTTTCTTTCTTTTTTCCCTTTGTTATTCTTGCATGTTTTAGATGGCTGTCTTAAGGAGCAAAGTTTGCACTTTTTTTGTCATGACCCCATTGCATTGTTGCAGTATATGACGGCGATGTCCTTTCAAGGGATTTCTATGGCCATAACTATTTTATTAAGAACTGTTGTTGGAGGTGGTGTCTTGAATTCTTACATAATTTTACATGTGTATGAATGTATATATTTTAATACCCTATTCCCGTTTTAAGGTATATATATATATATATAATATTCGATACTGCTTAAAGGGGGCTCATCGAAGTAACACTCTCGTTCAAGGACAGAAATATCAAATTGCAGCTGATTTGGTTCGAAGTTCAGACCAAAATCTTCGAAATACTTAAAATCAGGTGGCACTGGGGGGCTATAATTAAATGTGGATCTATTTTCCAAACATTTTTGGAATACCACAAACGTCTGTGTCAGAGTTATTTAATTATTCTTGGAAATTTTAACCTAGATCTTGACTTTAAATCCACTTTAAATAGAATGCGGATCACGAATAGGTATACATATTATTGGTTTTACCGAATACATATATACCTTAAGATATTTTGAGGAATGACAAAGTGACTATACCCTCCATGTTATGTAGTTCAAACTTTGTATCTGGTAATATTTACATGAGACAATAAAAGCCCACTTTTTCTAGTAAAATAATTGTGTTAATACTATTTAGCACTTTTCGTACAAGTATAGGTTGCATTTCCAAACCACCACCAAGTCGCAAACACTGATACCATTAATAATCTAAATATCAAATTTTAAAATGTTCACACAATACCAAATATAGTACAATTCAGTGCTCTTCGTACAATTATAGTACACATTTCCCAAACAACCTCAATGTGTTCAGGCTACACATGAACAGCGAGCCTAATAAGAAATTTCAGATTTCAAGCACTATCAGTTCACCCAATATCAAATTGTATCAAATATAGTAATATTTAGTACTTTTCGAACAATTGTGGTACACATTTCCAAAACCACCTCCATGTCTTGACTGCAGACACCAACAGTGGATTTAGGGATTTCGGCTTTATTCCAATGCCAAATTTAGTATCATTTAGTACTTTTCGTTGAATTATAGTACACATTTCCAAAACCAATTTGATATACCAACAGAGACCTCAACATCAAATATGCGGATTCCAGCCCTATTGGACTATTTGGTACTTTTCGTACAAATAAATGACGCATATCCAAACCACCGCCAAATCTCAAACACATATACCATTAGTAATCTAAATATCAAATTTCAAAATATTATCTCTATCTCTTCACTCAATACGAAATATAGAACCATTCAGTGCTTTTCGTATAATTATAGTACACATTTCCGAAACCACCTCCATATATCAAAACTTCGCATGAATAGCGACCTTAATAACAAATTTTAAATTTCATGCACTATCTGTTCAACCAATAGAAAATTGTACCAAATATAGTACTATTTGGTAATTTTCGTACATATATAAAATTTCAGAATTTGATCTCTATCCCTTCACCAAATATTAAAATATCAGTGCTTTCGTAGAGCTGTAGTACATATATCCAAAACCACATCCATATGTCCAGGCTATACATGAACAGTGACCATAATAACAAGTTTCAGATTTCAAGCACTATCTGTTCACCCAATATCAAATTGTATCAAATATAGTACTATTTAGTAATTTTCGTGCACTTCTATAACATATTTCCAAAATCACCTATTTATCACAAACCTACCACCAACAGAGACCCTAATATAAAATTTTAGAACTCCACCTTCATTTGTCCTCCCAAAACTAAACTGTTTCAAATTTAGTACCATTAAGTACAATTCGCACATTAAGTGCACATTTCCAAGCTTTATCCATTCAGATAATACTAAATGGTAAAATTTTAGAAGTTTAGGGCCATTTTAGAACTTTTTGTAACCGTAAAGCTCAAAATTTTAGAATTCTAGCTAAATACAATTTTTAGCATTTTTTTTTGTTTCGTAACCCAGCATTTTTTTACGCCCCAAGTTCTAGTTTTAGTCGTTTTGTCTGGCCTTTGAATCTGCTTATTTCAGTACTCTTTTATACAGGGTGAGATAACAAAACTGCTACACAAAATGCTAAGAGTGCTGTCATTTCCAAGCCACTCGTCCGACAGCTTTAGAAATATTCCAGTGACAGCTCATTATATTGTTTACAAGCGTACAAAACCATTTTGGTGAGAATTTTCCAGAAAAAAAGTTATTCGTGATGGAATTCAATCGTGATGGTGTGATTTCTTTATATTTGGCTGGAAAACCACAAGTGGTTATTTAAATGTGAATAAATCTTTTGTGTCTCGTACCATCGCTCGTTACCGTGATACTAGTAGCGTAGCCCGACGTCAATGATGTGAATGGAAGGAAACAGCAACATCAGCAGAAATGGTTCGAAAAGTTAAGAAGCGACTCGAAACCCGCGTCGCAGTGGCTGAAAAATGGCTTGTGAGCTGAACATATCACAATATTCCATTCGGAAAATATTGAAAAATGAACACGGGGTAAAACCATTGGAATTCCAAAACTATTATTCATCAAATATGGCTATAAGGCCCCAAAGAAAAGAAATAATATATCCATTATAAACTAAGAAAAAAACGCTAAAATATACTATTTTATTATTTTTATGGTTTTTTTTTTGGTCTTCCTTTTTTCTTTCTATTTAAAACACTTAATCTGTTAAGACCATTTTTGGACCTTACTTTTCGAATAGATTTTATAAGACATTACATGCAAGTGCTTGAAAATTCGATCAGGTTAGGTCGGGAACATTTGCACTGGCTATTAACTGTACTTTCTGTGGCGCAATTTTGCTGCCACATTAGCTGACACAGTTAAAGAATTTAGAAAAATGGTGTGAGGTCATGTGAGAACATGCAAATTATTGTAGTGTCATTAGAAGAAAATTTCACCTGGATGGTGGTTCCAGGTCTTCTCTCACCCAATACGTACGTACACAAATACCCATGCACACATTTAATGCAGCACACGGGGACACTAAGGGTTGGCAACAATTAGACTCTTGTGGCTAGTATAATTCGAGGCTTGCGGCGACTAAATGGCGCTAACGCACCAGAAACGAGCATAACAACAATAAGAAAAACTATAATAACTAAATTTAAATTAATTTTAAAAAATTTAATAAAAAACCATTTTGGGGTGGATAATGTTTTCTTTATCCACGGACATTTGAAACCACTCAGAAAGGTAAGTGACGTTTGTGGATATTTTTACTAACTTATTTTTAGTATTTTGTTTCTACTTTATTTCTGCTAAATAACAATAATAACTTTTATTTTAAAATAATTTCATTTTCCCCCAAGTTTGCATAATTGTGTACTGTTTATTGTTTTCAATAGTCATCATAATATTTATAAATACAAAATAAACATCTCAGAACTGTCAATATTTTATGAAAATGTTCAACAACTCCATTGATAATAATAATAATAATAACAATGCTATTACTGGTATCGGGGTTTGAACAAGCAAGGAAATTTCCATAGATTGTTGTGTTAACCCTATACAATGGGTGTTGTACCATTTGAATAATCTGAAGTTTTATATCAATAAGAAGAGCAAATTGTTCGTGGACTTGAAAAAAGTGTTAAAAATAGTCTGTAGTCTGAAATTGGAAGTGAGTTTACCATCGAGCTTTTTTTTAAAAAGTTGTCTCCAACAGCTTTAATGCAACAGCGGCCTATGAACCCTTTTATTTTTTAAATGAGGTTAAAAGGGATCAAAAATTGAGCAATTAAAAAAAAATCCCCAGAAGATTTTAAGTATCCTAAGGATTTTTTTTATACCCTCCACCATACTATGGAGGGTATATTAACTTTGTCATTCCGTTTGTAACTCCTCGAAATACTCATATCAGACCCAATATAACGGCTATATTCGGTATTTTTAAAATTTTAACAGAATTTTTTAAATGGAGGAGGGTATTAAAAGTTCGGCCCGGCCGAACTTACTGCTTTTTAACTTGTTTACATTTATATTCAGTATGGCATATGAACTATACAAGGTGAGATAAAAAACTGCAACAAAATCAAACGACATAATTTTTACATTTTTTTTTAATTTTATTGCTTGCTTGAGGTGATCGACACTTTGGTATTTTTTTAGTGCCAACCTTGCTTGCCAAAATACTCCAGACACAAATAGTCCAACGGATTGGTATCCGGAGATTTTGGTGGTCATTGTGCGCTGGAAATGAAGCGAGGAACCTCATTTTGTAACCTTTGTTGGGTGGTGCGTGCTGAGTGCGATGGTGCTGAGTCCAGTTGGAATGTCCAAGGTCCAAGGCCAAAATGTGTGAGTGCCCAAGGCACACCCTCCAGAATGTTTTCGCGATAATATTCGGCATTTATTCTGATGCCACGGTCGATTAATACGAGCGGAGAGCGACCATCGGCTGTTATGAAGGCCCACACCATCACCATGGCCGGCGCTTGAGTACTGGTGGCCAACCAAAGTTGCACATTTTCAGCTGACCTCTCTGGCAAGTAAACACGATCATTTTGTTTCTTTTCAAATTGCTGGACAACGAATGTTTTCTCATCGGAGAAAACCAAATTCGGCAGTTCACCACTTTCGGCCAAGCGGAACAACTCTTTAGCTCTTTTTAATCTATTTTAATTCTGTTTCGGTGTAAGTTCTTACACTTTTTCGAATTTCAATGATATTACGCCGAGCTCATTTTTCAATATTTTCCGAATGGAATATTGCGATATATTCAGCTCACGAGCCATTTTTCCGATGTTGCTGTTTTCTTCCGTCCACTTCATTGACGTCGGGCTACGCTACCAGTATCACGATAACAAGTGATGGTACGAGACACAAAAGATTTATTCACATTTATATGCTGGAGTGTTTCCAGCCAAATATAAAGATATCACACTATCACGCTTGAATTCCATCACGAAAAACTTTTTTCTGGAAAATTCTCACCAAAGTGCTTTTGTACGCTTGTAAACAATATAATGAGCTGTCACTGGCATAGTTTTAACAGCTGTCGGACGAGTGGCCTAGAATGACAGCAGTCTGAAGTTGGTTGCAGTTTTTTCACCTCACCCTGTATGTACCAAGAGTGAGAACTGTCTTAAATGTTCCTGGATTACGACCAGCTTGGTTTGGGGTGAATGGATGAACCAGGAATTTTGAAATGTTGTATTGTAATCCCTATTGCTGGTAGGTTTGTGATAAGGAGGTGGAAATGGGTACTACAAGTGCACGAAAAGTACTACGTTTTGTACAATTTGGTATTGGGTGAACAGATAGGGCTTGAGATTCAAACTTTAAGGTTAAGATGAGTTCTAACATGGTACTAAACTTATAAAATGCAAAATGTTGAAACTTGGAATGGGAATTAAGGGTCGCTGTTTTATAAATGTACTACAAATTTACGAAAAGTACTGATGGTACTAAATTTTGTATTGAGTAAAGGCATAGAGCTAAACTCCTGAAATTTTATACTGAGGTCTATGTTAGTATTTGCAATTGAGATATCGAAATTGTTTTGAAAATGTGTGCAGTTATTGTGAGGGAATAGAATCCTAAAGTTTGATATAGATGTCATTGTTGTTGTCTGGGTTGTGAGAAGGATGTGGTTTTAAAAATATGTACTATAATTGTACGAAAAGTACTGAAGGGTAAACCAAACACAGTACCAATAGGTGAAGGAATAGAAATAAAATTCTCAAATTTGATGTTTAGTTTATTTATGGTATCTGAAATTGACATATGGAGGTGGCTTTGGAAGTGTGCATTATAATTGTACGAAAAGTACAAGATAGTACTATATTTGGTATTGAATGAAGGGTTAGAGATAAAATTCTGAAATTCGATATTTCGATTACTAATGGTATCTGGAATTGAGATATGGAGATTGGTCTGAGAATCTGTGCTATACTTGAACGAAGTGTACTAATTTGTACTAAATTTGGTATTGAGCTGAATCCTGAAGTTTGATATAGATGTCACTGTTGATGCCTGTAGTTGTAAAATGCAACTGGTTTTTCGTACTATGAACGTACAATAAGTGCAGAATGCCACGAAATGTTCCGTTGGAAGCTAACTGGTCTACCGATTTGCCATCATTGTTAATATTCATACCCTCGGTGGTCTCTGAATAGCAGTGACTTCTTAAGGCAGCTACTTTACAGTAATGACATCTACCTATCAGTAACATTAAAGTATTAGGCTTTTAGGATAGAAGATACACCGATGTATGAACGTCGAAGGTCGGATACACTTCAGCAGTGGCTTCTGAGGACATGTGCTCTGCAATGATGGCCTCTGAGATCAACTAGTTTACAGTAGTGACATCTATTGACCAGTTAATTTTAGAAGTGGTATTTGTGGGGCAGCCACATTATTGTAATTGTATTAACCTTTGCGGGTAGTTGGTCTATCGTTATGACATCAAAGTGTGAATAAATACCCACAGTGGACTTATAAGACAGCTACTCTATAGCAGTGTCCTCTTAAGTCACCTACTTGACAGTAGAGACATCTATTGATCAGTTTGTCTATGGAGCTATTACTATAAAGTAGAACTTCGAAGGTCGGATACACTTCAGCAGTGGCTTCTGAGGACATGTGCTCTACAACGATGGCCTCTGAGATCAACTAGTTTACAGTAGTGACATCTATTGACCAGTTAATTTTAGAAGTTGTATTTGTGGGGCAGCCATTTTATTGTAATTGTCATAAGCTTTGCGGGTAGCTGGTCTATCGTTATGACATCAAAGTGTGAATAAATACCCACAGTGGACTTATAAGACAGCTACTCTTTAGCAGTGTCCTCTTAAGTCACCTACTTGATAGTAGAGACATCTATTGATCAGTTCGTCTATGGAGCTATGACTCTAAAGTAGCAGCCTTTGAGGGCAGTAGGCCCACTAATGTAATGACCTTAAAGGTCAGATACATTTCAGCAGTGCCTTTGTAGGCCAGATATTCCGCAGAAGTGGTCTCTGACGTCGTTGACTAGATATTTGATGTAGTCCCATTTGTTATGGATCAGATGGTTTATAGGATTAGGTTTTGAAGACAGCTGAACCACAATTGTGGCATCTAACAAAAAGTTCGGGTTAATACTCGTAGTGATCCCTAAAGTCAGATTATCTTCATAAGTGGCCTCTTAGGTCAGCTACTTCACAGTAGTGACATTTAATGACCAGCTAGACTATAGAAGTGACCTCTGTGAATCAGCTGCTTATTGACGTTTTTGCCACCCTTATTTCTCTTAACACTGCAACAGGGAGATCTATGGTAAATATATTATGCATCAGAGGAATCTGTGAGTCAGCTTCGTTAAAAAAAAAAAAACTTTGGAATCTGAGACCAGCTATAATCGTAGATGAAAGCAATTAGAGTGCCACCTTCAAGTATGTATTTTTAAATATTTTTTATACAGTGGATTTTTAGCAATATTTTCATATAGCCAAACTTAATCATTTCAAAAAAAAAAAAAAAAATCAAAAGACCAGCAATAATTGTGGTTCAAATTTCATCGACGTCGTAATTGTGTGAAATAATTTTTTATTAATTTTGACCTATAACTGTCGTTTTTTTAATATCTTTAACGATTTTTCAAAGAAAATCCTATCCATCTGAGTTTTAAGCATAGGGTTTTTAGTAGTAATCATTTAGCCAGTATCTGAGATGCAATCATCCTTTTTAGTGGGTTGTCACTTACATTTGTGACAATATGTTAACCTTTATTGCGATCATTCAAAAACAAGAAATTTATCTTCTCTCTCTACTGGTCATCAATTTTAAACATTCCCACCAAGGAAAATATTTATAGGCCATGTTAGGCAGGCAGACCGGTCGACAGGCAGGCAGGCAGATATGATTTGATTTATATTTTATTTTTTTTTTTATAGCAAATCAAGTGAGGAGCCAAGTGCACAGAGACAACAAAATCGAGACGTTGAGTGTTTGTGGTATTGACTGATGATGATGGCTGGGCTGTGACGAAGAAGGGTGGTTGGGGTTCTGGTTCGTTGGTTGGCAATGGTCTTTCGTTGTATTGTTCGGAGGGGGCTGTGATTGACATCATTATTGACGCAGTGTGACGTCATACTTTTTGTGTTTTTTTTTTTCTTTTTTCATGGTTAATACCATTTGGACAAAATAGCCGCCAATAAACACTTGAGTTTATGAAATAAAACAAAAGTGCTAATGAAAATCAATCCTATCTAGTGATAATAAACTATTTTTATGAATATTGAAATGTCATTGTAGAACGCAGAACAGCAGTATATGGTTAAACAAGCAAAAGGCGAACATTTTTTTCTTAACGGCTTTTAAATCGCAGCGGTTGTCTTAAACCGGATTATTTTCTTGCGGCCATAGAATAAAAATTCCTTTACATAAGCCATAAACCCAAAGACGAAACATAGGAAAAAATGTATTCCTTGAAGAAAGAAGAAAGAAAACCACCCCTAATCCTTTTTCATGTTTGTTTTGTTGTTCTTTTTCCGATAGATACAAAGATAAGCGCCGCCATAAAGAGGCTCGCTCGCTCTCATTTATCTTTTTAGTGAACCTGAACCTGTGATGGTGTGAAATGCGCAGAAGCAGATCTGAAAATGACCTGAACGATTTTATTTCGACTGTTTAGTCACATTCCAATGAAGGAAATACAAATGTGTGTTGTCTTTACCAGCTGAAAGCGATACAGGGGTTTCTGTTATCTAATCCTTGGACACTGGTTAAAAGGGAAGTGTTTGAAAAAAAAAACACACAATTTCGATTTAAAGTTGAATTTTTGAGAATTTTTTTTGTTTCTATATTTGAGGATTTTTGAAGGATGTTTTCAAGATATACCAGAGTAATTTTGAAAATATGTATGTAAGATTATCAGAATCTGTTTTAATCGGTAATATTGAAAGTAATTTTATGTATGTCTTAAAACATTTTCTTAAGAGAACAACATAATTAAATTGATGATGTATTGAGTATATCTTATTTAGGGAATATCAATAATAAAACCAATCTTTAAGAATATTTTCTTAATCGTCATTTGTACTATAGTCATGGATCGTGATTTTTTAAATTAATAGTTTGAAACCTCATTTGAGCTATAATCGAAGTGGAAGGGCCAGCCTCAGCTATTATCCAGTAATTATTTTTAAAATGTTTTTAAAATCGATAATCTTGCATACTTTTTTTCTCCTGAGAGTTTAGTATCTTTTTAAAAAATGTTCCTGAAGATTTTTGAAATTTTTGATTTTAGAGTACCGCATTTTGGAGGTACTTTTAAAAATAGAAAGAGCCATCTATAATCAGAATATTTTTTTCAGAGGGATACTAATATTTGTAAAGCATTGCATATTTTATAAGAAGTTGAGAGGGTTATTTAATGAGCAAATCTTTTAAAATGGGAATATTTTTAGAGCCCCATTAGAACAATAATCGTTGACTTCTTAGAAAATAGATTATAGGCCCCATTTGTTATGGGATTCTCTAACTCTTTTTTTTGCCCGTAACTACAGAATTCCCTAACTTTCAAATACAAACGAAAGAAGGGGAAAGTATGAGAGGTAATATCGTGGATTTTGAACAATATACAGTGTGAGATAAAAAACTGCAACAAAGTCAAACGCCATAATTTTTACATTTTTATACCCTCAGCCATATGGCTACAGAGGGTATATATCATTTGATACGGCCAAAACGTGCCTAGTCGAAATAACGGTTTTAGACCCTAGGTCTCTTTGGACCAAATCCGTTTCAGAACATTTGGAGTCGATCTAGCGATGTCCGTCCGTCCGTCCGTCCGTCCGTCTGTCTGTCTGTCTGTCTGGCTGGCTGGTGCGCACGATGACTCTCGAAGGGAGTATCCGATTTGGTCCAAACTGGCTACAACGTAATATTTTTGTCAAACTTAGATCGAGTTCGGAGATGGGCAATATCGGTCCACTCCTTCTGGTACCTCCCCCACAAAAGGTCGAAATTTTCAAAATATATATTTTTTGCACAGGAAGAGAAAGGATAATCCGAATTTGCTCCAACTTTGCAAATCCTAATATTTGCGTCAGTGCTAGGTCAGGTGTGAAAATGGGCAATATCGGTCCACTCCATCAAGTACCTCCCCCACAAATGGTCAAAATTTTGAATAATTACAACTCTCATAAAATGTTATGTAAGAGTCCGATTGTCTTCAAATTTCACACATCCCAATATTTATATTAACCCAAGGTCTGGTGTTAAGATGAACAATATCGGTCCACTCCTTCTGGTATCTCCCCCACAAAAGGTCAAAATGTCCAAAAATATATTCTTTGCACAGAAAGAGAAAGGATAATCCAAATTTGCTCCAACTTTGCAAATCCTAATATTTGCGTCAGTGCTAGGGCAGGTGTGGAAATGGACAATATCGGTCCACTCCATCAAGTACCTCCCCCACAAATGGTCAAAATTTTGAATAATTACAATTCTCATTAAATGTTATGTAAGAGTCCGACTGTCTTAAAATTTCACACATCCCAATATTTATATTAACCCAAGGTCTTGTGTTAAGATGAACAAAATCGGCCCACTCCTTCTGGTACCTCCCCCACAAAAGGTCGAAATTTTCAAAAAAAAAAACAAATTTTTTGCACAGAAAGAGAAAGGCTAATCCGAATTTGCTCCGACTTTGCGAATGCTAATATTTGCGTCAGTGCTAGGACAGGTGTGAAAATGGACAATATCGGTCCACTCCATCAAGTACCTCCCCCACAAAGTATTGAAATTTTGAGTATCCATGAAGCTCATAAATCGCCAAATTAACATCCGATTCCATTTAGACTTGACATAACCTTAACACTAGTCAAAATATATTTAGATAATCGAACATAGGCTGAGGGTATATCTCTGGCGGCAATACCGACTGATACTTTTTAACTTGTTTTTTTAAATTTTATTGATTGAAAGCAAAAAATGTCGGAAATTGCATTAAATTTTAAAATAAGTTTAGATTTGTCCGAATTGGTTACCTTTGCACGAATTATGGCCTTCAAACGACTAGTGAAGCCGTCACACGCTGCCCGAATGTTGCTCTGCTGTATTTTGGCCCATACCCGACGAAGCGCTTGCTTGAGGTGATCGGCACTTTTGTATTTTTTGTTGCCAACCTTGTTTTCCAAAATATTCCAAACACAATAGTCCAACGGATTAGTATCCGGAGATTTTGGTGGCCATTGTGCGCTGGAAATGAAGCGAAGAACCTCATTTTTTAACCATTCTTGGGTGGCGCGCGTTGAGTTCTCCGGCCAAAATGTTTGCGTGCCCAAGGCTTTATTACACCCTCCAGAATATTTTCGCGATAATATTCGGTATTTATTCTGATGCAACGGTCGATTAATATGATCGTAGAACGACCATCGGCTGTTATGGCGGCCCACACCACACCATGGCCGGCGCTTGAGTTCTGGCGGCTTCTATTCTGAAATTACCCCTAACATGGGATATAAAAACAGTCGTTTTGCGGTAGGTATTACCGCAAATGTTGAAAGTGGCATATAAGGTTATCAAATTTTTGCTGGATATGGTTGAACCGCCTCAAGATATACTGTCTGCGCTTGAGAATTTAGCCTTATTTCAGGTATTTGAAATGCTTTCCGAAATTCAGAAGAGTTGGGCAGTTCTCCGAAGCGAATGTTGGTAAACTCTCTAAATTCGGGCTCGTGATTTTTCCTATGGTTAAGGAAAATGCGGCGTTCAGGGTTTATGAAATCAGAATCTACTGATGAAGACGGTTATAAAACAAAGATGGTCTGATTCAAGGGAAATAACGTAATATAATTTATCCGGCCTGGTAATAATATGGTAGAGTCTGGTCATTACTTAGCACAGAATGCCACAAAGCAGCAAAAACTTGAAAGTTGTATAATCCCAATCGTTGCATTACCAGTAGTTTAAAAATAATGGAATATTTCTGAAAAATACAAGGCAAAATTTCTTACTTCCACTCCACTACAAAACCGAAAGTTTTGAGTTCGAGACTCGGCGTTGGCAAACGAAAAATAATAAAATACGATGAAATGTTGATGTAGATGATTGACTTTTATTAATAACTTAGGCTCGCAACAGAGGCACCGTGAGCAGAGTATATAAATTCAAATCACAAGGCTGCGAGTTGAAATAATGCAATAGGAAGCTGATTATTTAGTTATAGATGTATTTACTGGGAACTTGGATATTCAAATCTCCTAGTACCAGACAATTATTGTCTTTATATGGCGAAGTAATTTCTGGCGAATATCCACGTAAAGCTCCTCTACTTTCGTTAGTCTTTGTCTCAACTTTCGTGGGTTAGGTAAATTCATGGGGGTGATTTCTCGTAGCACTGAAGTATGACATAAAAAATAATCAG
This sequence comes from Musca domestica, assembly GCF_030504385.1. Classification (NCBI taxonomy): domain Eukaryota; kingdom Metazoa; phylum Arthropoda; class Insecta; order Diptera; family Muscidae; genus Musca; species Musca domestica. Next base: position 6,169,909 of record NW_026712329.1, on the reverse strand, counting down.
TGGAACAACTCAGCGGAGCTTGAAATAAGTGTTATATATTATATATATCGGCGTTTTGGGGGCAAATTTCCCACTCTTACACATGTTTAGAAATTTTCAGATAAAGCTTTTTTGGAATCCTTGTATTAGGGTTATATAGAGGCTTTGTTAATTTTCTAAAACACACGTGTCTTCTATTTTCAGCTGAACCTAAGCCACTTCTGAGAGAGAGAAAGGAAAGGGCTTGTCATTGTGTCATACCATTTTGCCCCTAGAAGACCCATATATCCTACTATCCATAAAGCAACGTCTAATATTTATAAAAGACGTATACATGATTTTAGTATTCCCCTTTGAAATACCTCATTTTCGCATTAAGGTCTTCTTCTTGCTGCACAGTGTGTTCGACAAAGAGAGCCTTCTCCCAGCACAAAAAAAAAAAAAAATTGCGCGCGCCATTATTTCAATTCTCTTTTACTTTACTCTGTTAGCCACCAACAAATGCAGCAATACAAATATGAAATATCAAGAAGAAGAAGCAAAATGTGCTAATGTGTGGTTTTTGTTGTTCCTCCGACAATTGTTGTGTTTTTTCCTCTTGTTTTTGTCGAAATGTGTGTGCGGTGGCACTTGTCACAGTGCCTTACATTTGAAAATAATACAAATTCTCTTCGCCGAAGAAGAGGCTAATTTGTTGGCAGAGTGGGGGAGATATTGGAGAGCACAAAGTAATTGATTACAGGGCAAAATTGGCCTGTGGCGTGTGTATGTATTGTGGTTTAATGTTAATAAAACATATTTATAATCTCTAGATTTGTTATTAACTATTGCTAGTGTGGTTATTGTTGTTGTTATTGTAGTTCTTGTTATACTAAAATTTCCAGACATTTCTTTTACAAGACCGTAGGAAAATTAGGCTCTGTACAAAATTTTTCCATCAAATACGGAACACGAGGGATGAGAGATCGAGAGAGAACAAGAAATGAGCCCCACAATAACACTCCCTTATTGTTATTTTAAAGATAATTTGACACATTTTTCTTGTGGGGGCGTTGGGGACCATTGCAAATCATGTAAAATGACTGTTTTACAGTATCTCAAAAGTTTATAATTGTGCAAATGTTATTAGCTACATCATTTTTAAAATTTTTGGTATATTTTTTTATATTTACGGGTTTAAAATGAAATTAATTTTGCATACCTAAGAAATTAATGTTCTTTCTCTACAATTGTTTTGTTAACATTTTTGTTGCTCTGCTATTTGTTTAACTGGAATCGATGTAATTTCTCGCTCACACTCTCGCGCTCTTTTCCTGATTCTCATTTGATGACGTTATCAATGGGAACTTTGCTTGAGCAAATGTACTTGAATACGACCAGTGATGCTAATGCGGCGTTTAAAATGGGACGATTTTTTTTAACTAATTATAAAATAGAAACTTATATGATAACATTATTGCGTCGAATTAACGCAATTTGAACCCCTAACATCTTGAAAAGCAGATCTTAACTATATTCCGATCCAAACTATATTCCCATGCAAAATTTCTTGAAAATCAGACTATAATTGCGAGTATTGTAAGGTGAATATTACCAAACATGAAATTCAATATTGTAAGTCAAATATGAAAAATATTCTCTTTTTATTGGCATATTTTCACTCGATTTTCTTAAATTTTATCCTTTTTTGGCAGGAGGCCATTCCGAATTTGTAAGAATTGTCAAAATCGGTCCAGCCGTCCTGTCTTGAGTTATAAGCGGTCTAACTAACACCCCCTTCATTGATATATGATATTTTGCTATATGTTCGATATCTTGGATATGAGCATCAATGTAATGGTCAAAAGTGATATTTCCGTGCATTTGTGATTTCGCCAGGATTAAAAATATTCGTGGTTTAGTGGACATTTTCGTACTTTTTACATGAAAGTTTTGGTCTATTTTACCCGCTAAATATCGTCCGATGACCAAACATAATGGTAGACTTCTGACTAGCCCGATGCTAAACCCCGTGTCGATTGGTCTATGATTGTGACCTGTAGAGCAACTGCAAAATCAGAACATTTTTCTATTTTGGTCCATTCCAACCCCTAAATAATATGCGATCATCTCCGATCTCATATTCTGACCCTAGCCCCACCTCCATGCTAAATATCGTGAGGATCGGGCCATAATTGTGACCTGTAGAGTGGTTACAAATTAACATGGCCAGACGGAATGACAAACATAGTTTCCATATATAGTTTCCTATGTCGGGGACCAATATTTCGAGGTGTTACATAATTTTTTGCCCAATCAAACTTATAATACCCCCAAGACATAGAGTTAAGCTCAAAACTATTATATAGAAGCAATTGTTTAAAGTTATACGTCTTTTGGCCGTCTTTATGTGAGTTATGCCAGAATCTTCTATAAAGCATCATTGCAGGTGGATGACGTCAGAGACAAAAACATTCTCCATTCTCTACATCAGATTTCTGCTTGAGACATATTAAGATACTCCAAGAATCTCTGTATTGTTTCGCAAATTATGAGAAATATAATTATTGAAAATTGTGATTCAGGTACCATTCGTTAAAAAATATTAATAAATATCTGGATGTGTGAAATTTAAAGGAAATCTTACAAAGAATTCTATGAGCGTTTTGTTATCCAAAATGTTTACCCGTTGTGGGGAAGATTTTAGATTTTATCCTATATTGAGCTGTACGAAATTCATAGAAACTCGAACAATTATTTCTCATTTTATAACAGTTATGATTTTTCAAAATGTCGATCCTTTGTGGGCAGGCCTCTGGTCCGTCATCATACTACATTTTGTTTTAATAAAGATATCGAGATGTGGGAAATTTGAAATCTATCTGGATCTTATTTCATATTTTATACGATTTATAATTATTCCAAGTGTTTTTGGCACATGGTCTAGCACTAACAAAAATATTGGCATGGTCTCTTTTTATAAAGTAAATTATTTTCTTTAAAAATTTTGGTCTAAAGGTTTTTGGTCCAAGGTCTAAAACCGTTATTTCGATTAATCACGTTTTGACCGTATCAAATGATAGATATGCTTTTTAGGCATATGGCTGAGGGTATAAAAATAAGTTGTTTTGCTTTTTTATTTTTTTATGAAATAGCCCATTATTTCCAGGGTTGGGCATATTGCAAATTTTTCGTGCACTAAGAATTAAATAATTAGTATTAGTGCAATTTTCTATTCCACTACCACTAACCCTTTTAAATTGCACTACCGCTAACTATTTAGTGATATTAAAAAAATGCACTACCACTAAATTTAGTGATTTTTCAAACAAAAAAAAAATGCACTACCATTTTTTAGCGAATTTAAATTTTAGCGAAGCCAAAAAAAAACACTATGGCCCGTTCTTATATCTTTCCTTTATAGTCCACTTTGGTTATTCCTTACTTTAGGAAAAGTGAGGTATAAAGTTCACATTATCGGGCTCTCATTATTACATCTTTCCTTTAAAATATATGCATTTTTGTCACAATGGCATCTTCATTTTAGTTTAAATATAATAAAAGATGCGAATTTGTAATTAATTTCGTGAAATAAATTTATAATTCAGTTCTTCAATATAAAATAAACGATTTGCGTTATCCATTTTTTATTTACAAAAATTTTGCTGTTATTGCTCTATTATCAATAAAAAATATGGCAACATGAATTCAGTAAACTTTACGTTAAAAGATAAAGGGAAGCTGGTCTGACCTTTTGCTTATCGGACAGTCCATACTTAAATGAAACTTGTAATAACGAAAAACGATAAATGTGTCCGACAACATCACTTTTTTATCTATCGGTAAGATGTAATAACCGGCCTATGTATATAAGTATTAATGTGTATTAAAGTGAATAGCGAACAACAATCCAGAATATATAGTACATATTCATAAAACTTGATTACTTTTCTAAATAGCACTAATTTAGTGGAAATGTTTTTAAATACCACTAAATTTAGTGGTAGTGCTATTGAAATGTCACTTCCACTAAAATTTAGTGGTAGTGGATTTTATTTTAAATATCACTAATTGGTTAGTGGTAATGCAATTTAATTTTTCACTACCGCTAACCATTTAGTGGTAGTGGAATAAAAAAGTTCTCTACCACTAAATGAACAGTGATAATGAAATTAAGTGAAAGTGAATTGCACTAAAAATACAGTGCATTTTTTTTAAATATCACCAAATGGTTAGTGGTAGTGCAATTTAATTTTTCACTACCACTAAATGAACAGAGATAGTGGAATTATTAGTGCACTAAAAATACAGTGCATTATACCCATCTCTGATTATTTCTAACCTTCTAGTAATGTAGATGACAGTTTGTTTGCATTATCATTTAATGGGTTATTTGGCTCATACAGCTCCCAATTTTTTGCTGGATTCAACCACTTTAAATAAAGTTGTAGATGTATGGTACATTATTTTAATAGCGATTTTTCCAAATCCTCAAAGTTGCCCACACTTAATCTAATTGTGAAAGAGCAAGAATTTCTCATATGGAAATTATTTTGTAGTCATTCTCGTGTGTTTAGACAAGTACCCACCTAATGGGGTTTTTTTTGGATGAGAACTACATTTTTATCTAAGAGATATGTAGATAGTTGGAGAGTGTGAGAACAACAACATTTTGATACATGTTTGCATGAGTGAGTATGGCTAGCTAACTTCTACTACAGCGGCCTTACGGCATAGCAGCCCCCATTTGTGTGAGCTATGTGTACAACATGAACTTCCTCTTTGTGTGTTCTTGTTGGCTTTTTCCTATAGCTCAGCTGAGAACGGGCACGTCAGTCCCTGTGCATGTGTGTTTGTGTGTGAGAGAATTTCTGTATCTGTGTACGGTGTGGGGCTGGCTGTCTCGATTTTGTGTGACGGTGATGAAAGCTTAAGCACTCGCAACTCGTTGAAAAATATCAGTCGAGCGCTGATACCGTACTGAAGAGGTCGGTCTTGGAATAAGTAAAATAATAATAATTTCTTACACGTCTCCGGGTTGTTTGTAAAAAAGTAGAAGAAAAATTTTATATATACATATATATTGAAAAGAAAAATCTTATATATGTATAAACTAAACTAAAAAAGAAAGAATAAAAAAACATAAGCACAAGTTTTTGCTTGTTTAAAAAGAAAATTAAAAATAAAACACAAAAAATCGATTGAAACATTTCGAAAAAAAGAAAGAAACAAAAATCTGAAAAAATACAACAACCCGTGTATTGAAAAAAAGGATATCTCAAAGCAAAGAGTTATAATTTTATTAAATATGTTTTTAATTTAATTTACAGAGTTTTGGAAAAAAAGAAAAATATTAAAAAAGTGTTTAATTTTTTTATTGAAATAAGAAACAAAACGCAAGAAAAACGTTTCGCTACCTAACAGAAAATTATTCCTCAAAAGGGGGTAGTTTTAACCCCTAACGAAATAAAAACGAGAAAAATTGTGTAACACCAGTGCCACTACAGAAAGGTAACCAACACATACACACACATTCACTTCTTGTTCACCACATAGCCGCCGCACAGGCATCTCCTTCTCCTACAAAACACATAGATACAAAAAAAAGAAAACAGAGACAACTAAAAGCGAAAAGAAACGAAAGCAAATTTTAATACGAAAAAAAAACAATACACGGACAAAAGTGTTGGTACTACACTGAAAAGAAACCTCAAGTACCTACAGCTAACAGCTTTGAAAGGAATAGAGGAGAACAAAAAGAAAAAAAAAAACGGTATTAAGTTTTTTCTTTGGCTTGCAGCTTCGCTTCGTTAGGGGTTCGTTTCTCGTTGTCGGCGCGTCCCAAAAGAAAAGAGAGTGGTATTCTCAAGGCAAAATATGTCCTTGCGAAAAAATCGATTAATTTTTCTTGTCGCCCAAAAGAAAAATGTGTAACTTACAAAAATGGACATTTTTCGTGTGGTTTGGCAAGAATAAGAAGAAGAAGAAAAGGAAGAAAATGTGAAATACTTTACAATTAGATTGAACTAGTGTATTGCCTTAAGGACCAGTGCTAACGTGCAAATTGTTTTAATTCGAAATTGAATACCATTTTGAAAAAATGCGCCAATTTTGTTTCTATGCGTAATTTTTTTTTTTCAAAATAAAAATTTAACTTTTTTGTATTTTCGCCCATGTATTTTCTTCTTATTCTCCGACATTTACATTTTATTTTTTTTTTATAATTAAAAAAGTTATAATGAAATAAGTAGCAAGAAGAAGAAAAAGGAAAGATGCTTAGTTAAAAATTCTATTATTTCTGACGACTGTTTTTATGTTCGATTTTCGCAGAAAACATTGCTTGCCTTGTGGCCAACCAACCAACCATCCATCCATCTGTTTGTCTGTCGGACGGTCCATTATGGCCCTGAATTGATGAAAAATAAATTAAAAAAGAAACACACATTTTGGTCCTCTTGCCTGCCTCCACATCACCAGTTTTCTTTGGTGTTTGCCCTATAAATCATTGATTATAGTTTTCTTCAGTTTTAGATCGCCTTCAAATCTGTTCGATACACAAGACATAATAAACAATTTCATTTCATAATAATTTTCTCTGGCTTCTCTTTAATATTTGTTCATAAATTCTTTAGATGGAGAGTTTCCTTTTTACACTCGCAAAAGCTTATTTGTTACACGTGAGTTGAAGAGAGAGAGAGAGATAATAAAATTGTGGGGGTTTTCCAACCCAAATAAGTGATATAGAGTAAGGAGAAAAAAACTTGTACACTCTGAAAGAGTAGGAAATCCTTAAGAGCAAAACCTTACGGAGAGAGAGAAATATTACAATTATTTCCAGTTGTTTTTTGTTTCCACAAGAAGATATAAAATGTAAAGAGAGACATATATTTTTTTCCCCATTTGAGAAATAAATTCCATTTGATTTGCGCTCCATTTAGCCACAAGGGAAATTTTTCTTTGAAATATTTACATAAAATCCTTAAGAGCAGAGCATTTGAGAGAAATAGGAAATAAAATGTAACTTTGAAATTATTTCGTACTGTTTTTTTAGAAAAAAGAAAAAAATCAGAAAAACTAAAATAGGAAAATAAATAAACTTAAAAAAAACAAAACATTAACATAAAATAATCATATTGTCCCAATTGGAGACATAAATTCCTTAAGAACAGAGCTATTGAGAATCATGAAAGAGTAACATTTAAGTTATTTGCAGATGTTTTTTTTTTTTTTTTTTTAATATTATTGGAAATATCCAGAATAATAGAAATTAGGAATTAAAAAATTACAACTCAGTAATTAAAAAGTAATGTTGTCGATAAGATAATAGTTAAAGAAGAAATTGGGACCAATATTCTCAATAAAGGAATATTCTCTTTGAGCAGAGAAGATACATTAAGAGAAATAGAAGAGAATAGGGAAATAAATTATTTCAGTTCAAAAAATTATAGTGCATATAAAATAAACGGAAGTAAATATAAATTAAGTATTCAAAAAAAAAAAAAAAAAAAACTAATAATAATAATAATACAATTTATATTGTCTAGAATGTGGGAGTAAAACTGGGATTCGCTTATGGATTTTTTTCATTCTATAAATTCTTTAAATTATTTTAGTCGTTTTACTTTTATATGTAGTACATTAAATAAATGGAAGTAAATACAAATGAAATATTTAAAAAAATATATAAAATTGATGCTGAATGTTATGTGAGAGTTAAGCAGAGAGTTGGGGTTATTGTTCCCTTAAGGAAGTTTTCTCTTTTATTCCAAAACATACACGCATTCCAGGAGAGCAATTCCATGACCATGTTACGTTTTACAAGCCCTTAGGGATTGTTTTGTAGGAAAAAAAAAAACTGCAAAGCTTGTATTTAAAAAGAATCCCTTTTAGTTAATAGAAATTAAAAATTACATTTTATTTTAATGCATAAGTGTAGACAGCGATATTGATACAATTTGAGTGTATTATTTTTATAACTTTGCCTCGTCAAAAAATAAAAGAAATAGTAATTCCTCCATAAAATTGTCATATTTTAGAAATTTGTTATATGTAAATAAATATATTTATTTTCCTTTGCAAAGCTCACATCTCTGAAAAATAATCTATGTAACTCTCTTCCAATGGGGAGAAACCACCAATTGGTGAAGAGTAGTTGTTAGTTAGGATTTGTTTTTTTTTTTTTTTTTCATTTCGTTATCCTTCTGTGGGAGTGTTCTTTATGATGTGAAAATTTTCACATTACATAATCATAAAAGGAGTTCGTAGTTTAGTTTCTTTAACATTATATTGTTCTGTTTTTCTAACATTTTCTAAAATTGTTAAGAAATAATAGATAACGGAACAAGAAAATATATAAAAAAGTTTCACTGTTATTGCATTATATTTTTTGATTAACCCCGTCTCAAATCTCTTCATATGTAATCATGAAATATACAATAGTTTAATTACTAAAAACATCAATTCTAATCCCCATTCTCTTTTAAATAACTTAGATAAAATGCTCTGATTGAAACCGGTCCAAATGTTTTTATATCTAATCTTAAAACAAGAATTTAAAACTCAACTTTTTCAATTCATTATTTGTGAACTTTAATGTAAAACATTAGAATTATTTTCCCCGAGATCTGAACTAAAATTACATGTAATTTTAAATAATTATTTTGACTGCAAAGATGTCAAGGAGGTCATACCAAATTCCAATTTAAAATTTCAAGCTCTTTAAATTGATTGTAAGGGTCAATTAATTTTTCTGAATAAATACCTATGGTCTAACATGTAAGAATTGAACTTAAATTTCTCTAAATCTTGTAAATCAGATTTTAAATTTCGATTATTGTGCATCACATCAGCCCCAATAGAGTGGATTTTGATACATACGACCGAATTCAGCCTAGAAGCAAGTACTTAAAATTTGGTGAAAACCGGTTCAGATATAGATATAACTATATTTGGTACCAAATATCAGATGCAGCCCAGAAATACCTCTCTCAAATTCGGTCAGATCGGTTTATATTTGTATATAGCTTCCATTTAAAGTCATAATACGTACGCATTATTAGTTAGGGTTAGCTCTACCAAATATTTATAATCGACCTCGCCCGACATTCGATCTCTCTTTACTGGTTTAATTAAGAAACTAATGTTTTGTCATTCCATTTTCATTAATTCAATCAAGGTAAACCTAATTAAAATTGTATTGTCTGACTTGTGAGACTTCATGGAGAAGTAAGAATTAGTTTTCACAAAGAAACCGATTTTTTCTTTTTTTTTTTAATATAGAAATACCACAAAGAATCCTCACACTTACTAAATATAAGCTTAAAATAAATTTTATATTTACTGAGCTCCTTAAGAGAATAATCTCCTTGCTTTTAATGGAATACTCAGGCATTAGAAGAGATTACTTAAAAGATGTCATCTTTCTTTTGTCTCGTCAACGACTCTCTTAGCATTTTCCGCAATAAAAAAATATTCCAGGAGCTGTCTCTCTTAAGAAATATTTGCAATAGATACTAAACAATATGTAATAGGGATTTATTTATAAAGTTGTCTCTCTCTTTTTCTCTCACCTTATAATAATAAATAGGACATATTTTATAGAATAACAAATTTGTTAAATACTTCTCATAAAAATATATAATAGAGGGTTTCACATTTTTTTATGGGACAGATTTGTTTCTCCCAATTAATTCTAAAGATTTTTACATTTTCCCCCTTCAAATAATTGTACAATATTCTACTAAACATTGCATAAAAAGTCATAATCTTCTTATTGGAATAAAATATATTCGGGGTTTTCCCGGTTAAAATGAGAGAATATTAATTTTCATTCACTACAGAAACAAGAATGTGTACTCATTCTTTCCTTGAAATTACTCAACATTCCTTCATTGCTACTGACATAATTACTCCACAATTTGGAGAGAATAAAAGTTTTGTAAATATTAAAAGAAATCAAAGGAACACCTACAATTAGGAGAGAAAAAGAGAGAAAGGAGTGGAAAATCAGTTTTCCTTTAATGAATTCGCTTTGAGGCCTATGAGGTACTCCCTCTTTCTCACTTGCAAAATTAAGTTTACACTCTTCTCCTGCTTTGTCTCTTCTATTAAAATTGTTACACAATCCCTTTAAATTGTTGGTTGCCTATGCAGAATAAATGCGCTCCGAAACTACATAACATTATCCTTTTCTTCTTCTTCTCCTTATTTTTTTAATCCATTTACCAAACTTCGTTGTTGGTGTCGCCTTACAAATTCGATTGCATAACATTCTACAACATATTACTTTTTCTCTCTTTCCCAACCAAAAAAAAATCCAGTATTATTATTTTTGCAAAGAGTTTTCTTTTAAACAAATAAACGAACGAAATGAATGATCAGGTTAGTAAAAATGCTTTGTTTTTTTATTTGATTTGTCATTATTTTCATTGTTTGTCATGTTTTTATTTTATTTTATTGTTATATATTTTTATTGTATCAGAGTTTCAACCTTTTTCGTAAAGAAAAATTAACAATTATCTTTTCTTTATCTTGTTTCTGTTTGTTTAATTTTTATGAGCATTTTTATGGAAAAATAAACAAACGATTCAAAAATAAAAAAAATACATAGGAAAATTGCAAAAAAAAAAATAATTGTTAATTTTTTGAGATAAGTATCAAGGTTAGAAAAAATATTAGATTTATACTAAAAATTTGCTTCAAATAATATAAAAATGATTTTTAAGTATTTTTTGCGATGGCAAAACAATTTGATTTTTATTATATACTTATGAAATATTGAAATTTATAACAAATTATATAATTTAATATATTTATATTATATTTTTATTAAATATTGAAAGAAAATATATTTTATATATTAAATATTGTTGTTTTCAATGATAAGAAAAATATTAATTATAATATTAAAATATTTTATATATTTAATTATATTTACCAAAATATTTTCTCCATGTGTACAGTTGTCAATTTTGCTTTTGCAATCAAAATAATTTACTTTGTGTAATATTTCATCAAAAAATTCCAGTTTCGAAGTTGTTCATGTTGTTGCCCCCACCTCAACTTAATGGCAACACGTGACGTTTGTTAATTCCATTGAACTTTAGCAAAGTTTGAGTTGCAATGCTGTACAGAGAAGAACTCACAATTTCATATCGTTTTAAAAAAGGGGATTTTCTTTCCACGGAGAATTCTTTAGATATACAATTTCTTGGAAATCTCTTGCATTATTCTATTCATTTATGATTTGCAAAAAAAATGGATTTATTTAAAGCGTGATAACAAATAAATATTTGCAACCAATGTAAAATTTCCATGCGGTTGAAATTGTTTATTTTTATAAACACTTTACACATTTTTAATTTACCACCACTTTGCTATTTACGAATATGCCTTTTTGTTGTAATGCAAACCATTTCCTAGGTGTTTGAACCTTTTTCAAAAAAAATAAATAAAAATAATAATAATAATTTTAACAGCTGTTGGACGAGAAACTTAGAAATGACAGCAGTCTGAAGTTGGTTGCAGTTTCATCTCACCCTGTATAATGTAGGGAGCAATTTGGTTCCCTTTTATAAAAATTGTCTTGTTTAAGTTATTTTAATATTAAATTTAAAAAGATCGGCTTTGCCCACGTTGTGCTCCAAAAAAGAAATTCCATAATAATATATTATTTGATTTGAAGTTTTCTCATTGTTTTAATTTCTAATAAAAAGAAATTTAAAAACATCAGCTATATAACGTTGGGCGCCATTTGGGTACCTTATTGAAATAATTGACCAAATTCGAGGGATTTTTAATGTTTAATGTTTATGTCTCAAGATTCCTTCTCTTTGGGTCTCACATTTAAAATAAAAAAATCGCCTTTGGCTACGTTTGACGCCATTAAAAGTTACATTACTAGATTTCATGTATCTACATATTTTGACCTCCTGTTCTTTCTTCAGCAAAGCCATCACTGTTCCCTTTCTAAAATTTTACCTCGCCTCAAGCCCCCTTTTTTTCCTGAACTTAAAATGTTTGCAACAACGTTTGAGACTTAGAAAAGTTGGACCAGCCAGCCTTCGCTGGGCGCAAAGGCCTGCAAAAACCAAATTATTTTATTTGATACATCCTCATCAATTGGTTTGATGTCTGTTGATAAGCTCGCTAGGATTACCCTCTTCCACCTTGTGGTCGGATAAAAGATATTTTGAAGACTTTAAAATATTTGCAACAACGTTTGAGACTTAAAAAAGTTGGACCAGCCAGCCTTCGCTGGGCGCCAAGGCCTGCAAAAATCAAATTATTTTATTTGATGTATCCTCATCAATTGGTTTGATGTCTCTTGATAAGTTCGCTAGGATTACCCTCTTCCACCTTGTGGTCGGATAAAATATATTTTGAAGACTTAGGGTATGTTAAAGCTTTTAGAGACATTTTAAGGCTCTAGAGCCTTCCAAATGCTTTGGTATATTACTTGGTTGGTAAACTCTTTCCCTCCCTCGATTGGAAGTGGACGACTCGACCAATTTGACGCCATTTGCTTTCTTTTTGTTTTTATTTTTTTTTTATTTATCTAAGAAATAATCCCTATTCTCCATCACTCCCCGCCCCCGCCTCTGCATTCCAAAATTTCTCGATTACTAAAGAAGTGGCGTTTAAGCAGCCACCCAAATGTCGTAGCTTTGATTATCGCTCGGAATGCCCAGACGACGACAGTGTGAAGAAACCTAGCAACCATGTGACTTGGGTTGAGCCGGTTTTTCTGTCTCATATTTATTATGAATTCATTGGCGTTTGGTGTTTGAGCTGCAATCGAACAACAGAAAAAAAAAACAGTTGGGACCAAACAGCAGGGAGTAGTACGAGGTGAAGGTGTGGTGCGGTGCGGCTTACAGCCTAACAAACTCAATACAACAGCTTTGTGAGCTGTCGATCTCCTCCAAAACGTAAATCCAAACAACACAAGCCAGTCGTATCTATGAATATTTAACGATTACCAATAATAATAATAACAGCAAAACGTTTTCGGTCTTATATATGAGCCACTCCACAAGATTTGTTACTTGATGTGATTTTTATCAATTGTTTGTGTGTGCTTTTAGTGTGATTGATAGTTTAATGGTTTAGACGCCAAACGATAATTTCTTTTTCGTAATTTTCTCGGCTACCCAAGTTCTGGCAATTAATAATAACAAATATTTTTTCGTATTGAGAGGGAGTTGTATATTTACTTTTTTATTTTTGTTATTTCATCGCTGTTGTCGTCATTGTTGAAAGTTGGTTTATTCTGGTTCGAAAACTGGTTAAAACTTGTCGCTTAATCTTGTTGGTCGGCATGTTGCTACTTCAACAGCCAACATGTTTGTTATGGTTTTGAGTATTTTTTTTCATTTTTGATCATGATCGTGATTTGTTGATGGTATTAACGTTTAGCGATTTTTGTGTTGTTTGGGGGTTTTTTATTTTTGTTTATTTTTTTTTTTTTTTTTGTAATATACCCCACCCCTGCCCTTTTGTTTTGAAAAATGATTGGAAAATGTGTTTGATTTCTGAGAAATTTCTAGGTGATTAAACCAGAAAGTGAAAAGGAGGGGAGAGGGTGTTATTTATGAAGGTCTTCTGTATTAAAGATAATTTTTGTTAGGGAAGGTCATTGCTTTAAATTGATAAGAAATATGGGTTAATTTGAAAACTGATATAATTTTCGTGACTTGTAAATGAAGATTATTTAAGGTATACATTGAAAAATGAGCGAAAAATATTTTTGGACCTCAAAGCATATAATAAAATGATAAAAAAAATATAGTTTTCTCTTGAAATCAAATATTTTCTTATATAATAAAGATATACATTCTAAAAAATATGGAAAAAGAAAAAAGCTCAGTTCCAAAAAAAAAAAAAAAAAAAAAACAATTTTCCTGTTTTATAATGTGAAAAATGAATTTAAAAAAGCTTTGCAATATTTGTACCAATATTTCGCTATTCCCTTCGCCGAGATGAAATCATGACTCCAGACTTAAGGATTCAAAAAAAAAAAATAAATAAATAAATAAATAAATAAAAAAAAAAACAAAATAAATAAATAAAGAAAATAAATAAATTTATAGGAACTTCGACTTCGTCACGTTGGGCGCCATTCGAGATCAACTCTTCGAGAGATAAAATTTTCACTTCACCATAAAAAAGCCATTGTTTCTTTGTGTTCCATTCAATGTAATTGTTGATCTAACCAAAAAAGTTGCACTTTTAGGCTTCTTCACAATATTTCTGGGGTTTTCAGCACCAGATTCTTCATTTTATTGGAAATGGGCCTCATCGAAGGAATTCCGGATCATATTCATGAATTTCAAACATCCAATCAGAAAATATGTTATTGATGATATGATCGGCCGGCTTGAGCTGTTGTCTTAACTGAACTTTATGAGCTTTTTGGTTCAAGACCCAGGATCTTTTGCAAAATACGTTGCAAGTGTGTTTTTTTTTTTTCTTTTTGGAAAACTCTGAATTTTTTCACTTGAATTGATAATTTTTGCTTTCTCATCCCTTTATATAAAATATTCGAAAAAACAATTTGCCACATATGCTTGATGTTTCCCAATAAATATGTTATTTTTCAAATTTGGCCTCTTTAAAATAAAATTCAAAAAAAAAAAAAAAAAAAATATTTTAAGTGACCATTAAAAAAAACTACAAAATTACTTTTCATACATCAAGACATGTCCAGAAACACATTTTTGAAACGCAACAGAAAAAAATCCCCATTGAAAAACAACAACACAAACCCGAATGACAAAATGTACATACAGCAAACAAATCGGGCAGTAAGGGGAGAGTGGGGGGTCGACATAACGAAAAAGACCTTTAAAACACGTTTTGTTGGCGATTTAACCTCTCAGCGCCGCCTGGTTACTATTGTTGTAATAAATGGCTACTGCTGTGAATGCGGGTAGAATATTTAACACAGAGGCCCACAACCACACACATACATACATACCGAGCAATATGCTTAATATAATTAAATAACTGTTAAATGTTTAAATTAAACAAAAAAAATGAATGCTTCCATCGGATGGATGGAAATGCCTGCCAGCAGCATTCATGGACGACGAATTCAACACAGTAGTAGCACAAACAGGCCTCGGGCGGCAGCAGCAGCACCCATAAGTGATGAAATGTGCTTGTTTGAATTCGAATCATTCATTCTCACATTAGTACATTCTATACGTATGTATGTGTGCATGTATATGTGTACAAATGTACATTTTCCAAACTATGTTTCAATGATGAACTTGAAAATCAATTTACAAAGTCGAGAACGTAATACAAAAAAATTCTACTTCGTCCCATCCCCCATTCTCTAATCCCCCGCCCATTTGTGGCACATGAACTAAAACAAAAAAATGCTTTTATACAAAGCAGAGTTATGCCGAACAATTTTATATTGAAACACACACACACATTGTTGCAGTACGAGATTTATTTAAACAGACATGTTTTGGTTTTTGCAATTTTTGGAATGAGTACTCACTCATTGGAAAATTATGTGAAAAATCCGGAAAATATTAAATTAAGTAATAAAAATCCCACAAGTTGTGAAGCAAAACATATTGCCCAAAAATATTCGGGTTTATAGGTCAAAAAACGTTTTTTAATTTAAATACATATGATTTTCAGATAATCAAGCTCAAAGTCTGAAAAGAAAAATTGCAAAATTAAATCAACCTAAAATTCTCAAGATAGATCATCCAATAAACCCTATTTTGTGTAGTTACAAATTGAAACAACAAATTTCTAATTCTTTTTTTTTCTGTCAAACACAAAATTCCAAACAAAAAAGTCAATTGATAAGATTGATCCCCCCAGACATAGGGAGCGACGCGTGCATCCCAGTAGCCAGGCGGCGGTTGGGGAGGTCAAACCAAATGATTGCTGTTAGGTCCACATCAATGGCGGGAGAGGTATCATCATGATAGACATTTGTTGTAAGAATCAGTATGACGATGCCGTCCGCCTCCTAAGACAATAGTTTCGAAGTTAAATGTTATTGACAGCTGCCGGTATTGAATTTGTTTTATATGTCTTTTTTTATAAAAAAAGAGAAAAGAAACCGTTAAATAAACTAAACTGAAAAGAGTAGAACACATTTAAATAAAATAAATTAAAAAGAAAAAAAGAAGAAGAGAAATAGCAAAAATAAATAAATAAATGAACTACAATCATTTGTTTATGCTACAAAATTTTCAAATCAAATGTCTGTCGTGGCAGTATCGAGAGTTGATGTCAGGTTTAGATGGGTTTGATATCAAATCAATGTATTTGTTGCAATATTTTCAATTTAAATTTCGTTAAAGAAAATAAATAAATAAAAAAATAAACATTTGATACCCAGGCTGATTTGATTCCCTGTTTATACTCTCAGCCGTTGGCTACAGAGGGTATATATCATTTGATACGGCCAAAACGTGTCTCATCGAAATAACGGTTTTAGACCTTGGGTATTTTTGGACCAAATATCTTTCAGGACATTTGGAGCCGATCTAGGGTTGTTCGACCGTTAGTCCGACTGTCTGGCTGATGCGCACGATAGAGTTATCGTATCGAAGGGAGTATCCGATTTTGTCAAAACTTGGCACATCGCAATATTATTATTAAACGTAATTCAAGTTCGGAGAGGGTGTTACCTGACCCACAAAAGGTCAGCATTTTCACAGAAATTAATTTACCCTATATGGCAACAAAGAATCATCAAATTTTGAGCAACCTTTGCAAATCCCAATATTTGTATTGGTGCTAAGTCAGGTGCGAAAATGGACAATAATCATAATTTTGAATCAATATTAAGCGATCATCTCCTCCATGCTTAATTTCTTGAGGATCGGACCTGTGGAGTGATTACAATTTAACATGGACAGACGCACAGTCGGACGTACGGACATACATAGTTAGATAGACTCATCTCGGCGAGATAGGAAGATCCACATATATTTTCCTATGTCGGGAACTAATATTTCGAGGTGTAACATAACTTTTGACCCAATCAAACTTATAATACCCCCAACATATAGTGTTGTAGGGTATAAAAACCTAGCATATTTATTATACTAAGAAGATATTTTTTAGTTTATAAAAAATAAAAAATATATATTTTTTTTTTTTTTGGAAACTTATTGTGCATTTATTTTTGCTGTTTGTCCTAGAAAAATCGTTGATTAATTTGATTGAATAAATTCATTCTTTCCCATGAAATAGAAACCAGTTTTTGTAGGATTTTTTTCGAACTTGACTTCTGTCGAGCTACCGTTAATTAGATGCAGATTAAAAAATAAACATTTTGTTAATAACAGAGTTTAAGCCTCATAATTAAAATAAACAACAAAAGTAAATTGAAATTAATTTGTCATTCATTAATTTTTGTTTCGCATGAAACGACAACGAAAATTCATTTTTTTTGGAATTTTGAAACAGGTATTTAAAATGTGAATTTCTTTGTGTTGTTTACCACATGTTGGTGGTGCCAGACATATAAAAACAGTGAAAATCAAAAAAAAAGTATATCATCAAATTTTTGTATAATATTGAAACAATATAGATCATAAAATATTGAGATATGTGCTTGTCCGCTTATACGTGGATGATGGGTTGGGGTGGGCAGTAAAGAAGATATACAATATCGCACCCATGAAAGAAAAAAATGAAAAAAAAAAACAATAACACCACACCAGTGGCAGCAGACAAGAGAATTTTCATAGAAAAATTGTGTTGATGGCAGAATTTCGTTGTTACGTTACGTCTAGTCTCGCCCAAATCAAATTAAAGAAGACGAACACAAAAAACTGCTTGGTAATAATACTACGTCAGCCAGCAGAGACATCTTCAGACACAAGAATTATGGGTTGAGAAACTATGTATGGTGGATGTACACATGTATGTAGGTATGTACGTATGGCGGCTGCGAGACATTGTCTGAATGACAATTATTTGTTTCTCTGCTGCCGCTGATGTTGCCAAAATTCAGGTTATACAACAATACTCAAAACAATTATTTAAAATTTTTTGATACAAAACAAATGTGTGTACGTACAGTGGAGAGGTATTTTTTCTCGGTTTCAATGTTTCTATTAGTTTTGGTAAAAACAAAAACCATGCAAATAGTTTTGTTGTTATTTTCTTTTGCCTCACGATAATAGCGAATATAGCCAAAGGGGGCCAGTTGTGTAAATATCCCATAAATTTTCAATATAAAAGTCAAGAGAGTAGTTGAATCTTGTTATTTCTAACACAAACAAAACATAAGACAAAATAAACACCGACTTTTTCCCCGAATTATTTGTTTATAGAGAATACATTGGAAAGTAAAATTTTGAAACTATTTCCAATAAGAGAAGAAAAATTAGTTGCAAGGTTATGAAACGAAAGAATTTTTTTTTTTGTATTTATGATGTGTTTATGTCTGTTTTTCTTTAGTTGTATCTTTAATGCGTGCCAGTTTGTCTGGAGATTGCTGAAATTACCTAACTATGAGATAAAATAGTCTAGATAGAATATTTGTGTTTTGTATGGTTGTTAAGATAAGTGATGATTAAAAGTCAGGGTTCGTAGAAAGCCATAACCTTATTTTTTGTAGGACTGTATAAACAGAGATCATCCAGACCTCTGAAATAAAGTTGTTATTACAGTTATAATTGCATGAAAATATTCTCTAAATAAAATGTTGTCCACAAACAAACTTAGATAAAGTTCGGACAATATCATTAGGCAATATCAGCCCACTCTTTCTGGTCACCATTTTCACGCGAAATATTTTACGGTATAGAACAAGAAAGTTTTTGCAAATCCCAATATTTGTATTAGGGCTTCACTTCACTTCATCAAGTACCTCCCCCACAAAGGGTCAACATTTTGAATAATTATAAATCTTAAAAAATGTGAAATGAGAGCCCGATTGCCTTCAAATTTTATGCATTTCAATATTTTTTACCAACACAAGATATGGTATGAAGATGAAATATATCGGACCTCCAACACAACGGCTCAAAATTTTGAATAATTAAGTCTCTCATGGAATGCAAAATAAGCAATTGATTCCTTCGAAACTTCGCCAGTTTAAATATTTTATGGTATGAAGATGGGACATATCGGCCTTTCTGGTTCCGGTCAATAAAGGGTCACAATTTTCAGTATTTATATCTCTCATAACTTGCGTTGATTTTCGAATTTGGCATATCCGAATAACTCTCTCAATCAGAGATCTAATGTGAATATGAAATCTATGGATCAACTCCTCGCACAAAAGCTCAACATTTCGGTTATTATTTATTCGCCTAAAATTGAAATTAAATTTTCGATTTTTTTCAGAATTTTTGTCATGCCAATATTTTTATTCAAAATATTACAAAAATTATCACATATGTTATATAAAGTGAAGAATTAGAATAACTTAAAACAAAAAAATAAACATTTCTAACAAAAATATGTATTTTTTAAGAAATTGAAAATTGTCGAAAAAAATAATTAAAAACATTTTTTTTTTTTTTGAATCAAAACAGTTTTAATTTTTTAAATGAAATTAAGAAGTGTTTTTTCATTTTTGCTTTTCTATTAGATCTTTTTCTTAAAAAATTATATTATTATAAAACAGAACAACAATCTGAAATTGAAAGAAAAACATATATTTTTTAATAAAATAATTTTTTACTGATATTTTCCTTCCTTGTTTTATTTTATTTTTTTTTTTTTTTATTTTTGAGCTCTTATTTTTGTTTTCCTTTGGAAAAAATGTCTTTCTGATACATTTTTAATGACGTCAACCCTTCTTATGAATATAAATTACAAATAAAAAATATCACACCTTTATTATATCGTGAAATTTGACGTTAATGGAGTTTTTCCATTTACCAGTTTTTTTTTTATTCAATTTACACACTTCCCATCTTGCAAGTACTTGCTAAATTTCGGGGTAAACTGCTAATATGTTTTCTTGTTGGTTTATGCTTTTATTTTTAGATATTAATTATCAGTGGTTGATTTAATCAAATAAATATCTCAGTTTTTTTGAAAATTGGATTGAACAAATTACTATCTGTGATTGTAAGACCGCGGCGTGTGCCACCGCCTTTTCATGGGGCGTGCGCTATAATTAGAATTATTATGTGAGTCGGTTTTCCAAAACCTTGAATGTTTCTTTTTTGCGTTTTTTTTTATTTACCTTTTGTAGATAAAAATAAGACAGCAGCAAAAATATATATATTTTTTGTACAATAACAAGTGAAACTAAATCAACAATATTTTGTTATAAAAGCAGAAAAAAGAAACAAATAAGAACATAGTCATTATGCAGAGTAATGAGTTTTTTGTTGTTGCTGGCTCTACCACGTGTACTGAAGGAATTTTTCTAGTTCGCTACAATAAGTGCGCATTTTTTGGTTTTTTTTATTGTTGTTGTTATTATGACTCTTCGTAAGTACCCACATTTGAATGTAATTCAGAAGACGTGTTACGTTTTAAACAAATTTTACGTGATTTTTTCATGAAATATTGTTTGTTTTATTTTTGGAGGAGGAGGGGTATATTTGCAATATTCTACAAATTATTACAACCTTTTGTAATAAATTAGAAATATTCCAGAGAAAAATATTAAATATTTTTCTGAAAAAATTTGACACACATAAAAATTAGAAATTATTTCATTTTTCTTTATTACCCCTGTTTGATGACATTTTGTTAAAAAAAAAACAATTAAGAGAAAAAAATAGGCCTCTTAACTCCTTATACCCCTATGTAGGTATATACGTCTCGATTTTTTTGCTCTATTTATGAATATGACAACAAATATTGAAATAGAGAAAAGAAAAAAGAAGAAAGAAGAAAAAATCCAAAGCAAAAACATCCGTTTTCTGAATGTCATCGGAAAATGTCGTTTATTTTGTTGTTTTTTCTTCATCTTCTTGGCAATGTAAGAAAATTTATGATTTTTTCTTAAGGCGGGCAAATTTAAAATTAGAACAGATCGCCGCCAACAGAAACAAGCCAAGTGTATATGTATGCATGTAGTATATTTTCTTTTAGGTTTTCTTTGACGTCATTGCAAAATTGATGATGGCATTGAAAATTGTGACATCATTGAAAAATGGACGTCTATAGTTTAAGGAATAAAAATAATGATCTAATGAAATGATGTATGGAAAAATTCAGAAATTAAATTAGGTTATTAGACTTAGTTTGCATTTAGAATATATGTTGATATTCAAAGTGGGTAGGTTATTTATATATATGGAAGATAGTGAAATAGCTGACTGATCTAGAATCTATGCCCAGACGAAATGTGAAATCATGAAATTTTGCACAAAGGTCCATATTGATGCGTAGGCATGTCATAAAGCTCGGGTTTTGTACTAAAAGGATACGAAAAGTATTAAAATATACAACAATTTGAATACTTTATAGTGGACAAACGGAATGAGCTAGAATTTAGAAATGAAAGTCACTAATGGAGAGCAGGATAGATATACCAAGAAGTTTTTGAAAAATGGTACCTTTTGGTATTGTGTGAACAGAAAGTGAAAATTTGGAAATTTTGTTTGAGAATAAAGGTTGGAAAGTAAGTTTGATACATGATGGTTGTTTTGGAAATACTAACTTGGAGGTATAAAAACTAATAAGTGTTCGAACTGTACTATATGGTACTAAATTTGGTACAGTTTGGCTTACAGTGAACGGATGAAGCGGGATCTCGATTGGTGGTAGAATTTTGACAAAGAGGCGGTTGTGTACTACAAGTACTAAATAGTACTATATTTGGTACAATTTGGTATTGTTGAACTCAAAATCTAAAATTTAGTATTAGGGTCGATATACATGTGTAGCCTGGACATATGGAGGAGGTTTCGGAAATATATACTATAATTGTACGAAAAGTACTAAATAATACAAATAGAGACGAAATCCTGAAATTTAGCGTAGATATTACCCTGTTGTCTGTGGTTAAAATGTGGAGGTGATTTTAAAAATGTGTAAAAATGTTCAGAAATCCCAACCATAGCTAAGAACCCACTTCTTCAATGAACAATGTATGTAACCTTGTCAGATCTAAAACCAGCTGATCAATAACTCACACATAAACAAGTAATACTTATTATATTTATTATTTCAAGAACAATGACTGTAGCACGCCGCAATATTTTCATTTTTTTTTTTTTTTTTGTAGGAAAGCTATTTAAAATTGCTAACCTTTTATCACAAAAACGTAATCTACATTTTTCATGAGACTTGATCATCTTGTGTTTGGTCAACATTCGCCGGGGCTTAAATTAAATAAATGATTCATTAATTTCCAGTCATGTTATTAATGTAAAAGTAAATATGTCTATCTACATACATATTTACCTATATTTGTATAGAAATACAAGCTTGGAATTTTTGTTTCAATTTTTTTTTGTTGGTACTATTGGCGTACAGAAATATCTCTGATTTAATTTCGAAATCGTCTCTCTGCATATACACATGTATTCAGCATGTGTATGTGTATGTTTGTATGTATGCGTATATAGAATATAATTCCAAGAACATTTTATTGTGATAAATGATTTGTAATTATGGTGTATATACTGTCAGAATGTCAGTCGATGCGCTTTTGTTTTATTTGCTGTGTGCTGTTTTGACTGGATTTTTGTTGATTTGTGTGTGTTTTTTTTTTTTTGCTCCATTTGAAGACAACCGTCTGTCTGTCTCAATGACAATGACGTCGCGGGACATTAACACCGTAGAAAAGAAAAAAAAACGCAAGCGATAATAAATTTAATGACAAAAAAGCTTCAATTTGGTCAATTTCTTTCCTTTGGTCTAGGCAGTCGGACGCATAGAAATGATTAATGTTTTTTCGTTGTTGTTGCTGTGGTTTTCATTAGTTTATGATATTAATAACAAAGTACACATAATTGATTTGAAGCAGTAGGCAGAAGTTTTTTCTTTATGAATGTAGATGTGTGTGTGTCACTTGGACAAATCATGTGGTAATTTAGTCATTCAAAAACAGGGCTAATTTTTTCCAATTGAACCTGAGTCAAGTTTCCCAAAGGGAAACCATTTAACTTAGCTGCTACATCAATACTTTATGTTATAATTTTATGGCTGGTACGAGAACATGGCTGCTAAAGAGGAAGCATAAAATAATTACGCATTCATTTAATTCAAATTTTGCTGTCCGCAAAAGGAAATTTGCACTTAAAAAAGTATAAGTTATTCTTTTAAATGCCATTTTGGTGTTACCTGCCAATTATGTTTGAATTGAATAATCATTCTTATGCAGTACTCCTAATTTTTGAAGAAAAAACACTGACTCATCAGTTTTTCTAACATAGTATTCTACTTAGCTATCATCCTTTTGTGATAAAATGGCTGTTAAAAGAAAATCCACTACAATTAAGTACTTCTTTGAAATATAAGGCTAACAACACCATCAAAGTTTTTCCACAATCTATTGATGGGAAAATATTTTTAACTTGAAATTAATAACTTTCTCCTATTTAAAACAATTTTCCCAAAAGAAATTTTCATTTTAAATTTATTGCTTTGGAAAAAAAAATCGTAATAGATTTTACCCTATTACATAAAGTGTTTTGTACCTTATTTCGTATACCCAATTGTGTAACCAATGTCCTTAGCAGCAACCCACCAAATTCCTTGCAAGCAAAGCTCATGCGTCAGAAACAAAAAAAAAAAAACACATTTGTTCATTTGGCATTTTTCCAATTATTTTGCTATCAAAAGAGGAGTATATCAAAAAACTCCAATCCACTTTCCCCCAATAAATAAATTTCCACAAAAATAACTTCCTACCCCCAAAATAAATCTAATGCCCAGCCAACCCTATCAAACCAACCCCTTAACTAAACAACATTTACAACTCCCAAAGAGGAAAATGGGGAAAGTAGACAAAAAATAAACAAACTTTTGCCATTAATGCGATGATGACTCATCGCACTATGTAATGGGCACAAGGACAAAGGCATTAAACTAAATTGATTTTCCTTTTTTTTTGTTGTTTTTTTTTCGTTACAGTCATATCGGAAATATATGGTGGTAGGGTGTGTTGCTAGGGAAGGTCTTTGTTTAATGGTTTTGTTTTTGTTTTTTGTTTGTTTGATAAGAAATTTATAGCAAGAGGTACGGGGACAATGAGTAATTTTTTTTTTTTTGGGAGTGTATAAAAAGCATTTGGAGAGCTTATTATAAGGACAACTAATATTTAGAATGTATATAAAAACAGACATTTACATTTTAATGGTTTACTTCGTGGAAAGGAAATTTGAAATATAAAGCCCCAAATAATATTTCACCAAAGATTTTTTTTTGTTTTTAACAATAATCTGGTTTATAAAAACCATAATATTTTCTTATTATTTTTACAAGGGTATTATGTCTTTGGCTCATTGTTACTTTTGAGGATCCTCATAATATAATTTTCTGGATCGATATATGAATGTCCGTACGCCTGTCTCACCATGTATTTTGTGAACAAAATATAGGTCGAATGTATTGCCCGATCGAA
This sequence comes from Musca domestica, assembly GCF_030504385.1. NCBI lineage: Eukaryota > Metazoa > Arthropoda > Insecta > Diptera > Muscidae > Musca > Musca domestica. The sequence continues at coordinate 6,145,422 of NW_026712329.1, read as the reverse complement.
ATTAAATTTTTCACAATTCATTTGTTTGGACTAAGGACGAACCCAATTTAAGATATTCGGAAAATTTTTATATATAAGTCCTATGTCCGAACTAAAAGAACAGTTTGCACCAAATGTGTCATATGAATTCAAATAAGATGGATATTGGCACATGCAACTAAATTGATCCTAGAAGCAAGTATGTAAAATTTGGCAAAATCGGTTGAGAAATGTGTTGTGTTACTTTTTTACTCACAACCGTAGTTTGAACTCCAAAACAACGATATTCGGGAAAGATATAAATTACAGCTCAGAAATATCCTTGCTAAATTATATCAATATCGGTTTAGATTAAGAAATAGCTCCGATATATTTCTTTATCGAATTTTAAGTTCATCGTGCACCAAATGCCTAGGCCTACATTGAATTATGGTACATACGATCGAATTCAGCCTGGAAGAAAGTGGGTCAACTTTGGTGATAATCGATTCAGATATAGCTAAGTCTCCTACATATACGTTTCATTCGATTTGGTGTTTCAGTTCCTTACATTCGTAATATGCACTCCACAACAATCAGATACAGCTCGGTCGATCGGTCCAGATTTGGACTTGAATTTGCGACTTAACAGTTGTGGTCCACCAAATTTGTAATATCAGAACAGCTCAGAAATACCTCTGCCATATTTTAGCCAGATCTGTCCAGATATAATCTTAATACAACTTTACAGGTTTTGTCTACCAAATATGTAATATAAGCCCAAGTTGGATGCATTTTTGCACATTCTACTGAATTTTTCCATTTTGTGAAACTAGGTTTCCTTCTCGTAGTCATATCATACAGCAATGTCTTTTAGTACGACTCCGTCAAACATAGTGTCAATCGATTTCGAGTTAAATATACATAGGGATAATATAAGTTCGATCTGATTCTAAATTATTACTGCTCTAAAGCAGTTCGCTGTAGCGTATTCAGTTGGTATATCATAGTTGGTATGATCTGTTTCACATTTATTCCAAATATGAACGTTTTTTGTTGCGCGTAGCTCTGCTAAATATGTATGTATGTATCTTGACCTTTTCTTACTTCTATTTGTATTGGATTACTTGGTGGTATTGAATTTGAAATATAAACTACCAGAAATTATAAAAACAGTATATATATTTTAACAATTTTACAAGAATTTTAATATATATAGAATAGAATAGAATTTAAATTAGAATATTTTTCCCAAATAGTTAATGGTTCATAGCATATATATTTATATAAAGATTATATATTTTTATTACTATTACTTACATTACAATGTAATTATGATATGACAGTCATAGCATATTTATTATATGCCATATTTTTTAATATATGAAGTATATTTTTTATTTAACAATGTATTTATTTAACAATGTATTTATTATATAACACTATTATTACCTAGACATCGTCATCATCACTTGTGCTTTTTTTAATTTTTTTTATTTTTACACCACATTTTTCTTAAAATTTATTTTTTCCGTTTTCTTTCATTTTCATTGCATTTTTACAAACTCTCATCATATGTGTTGTTATACTTTGCGCCAATTCTTTGTGTGTGTGTGCCCCCGCTCACCTGTCTCATGTGTCTTATGTTGTGATCGATCAATAACAAAATTTGTATTGTGACAAAATGTTCATACAAAAACGCTCCAATGAACGAACGTACAAATGCCCGTATGGACGACTGCCCGCCCGCCTGCCTGCCCTTATGATTGCTTGTTTTGCCCATTTTGCATTTTGATCTCCCTTTTTATGATTTGATTCGTGCCGCGTACCACCAATTGCCGATTGTCATCATTGTTGTTGGCGCTGCCTCTCCTTATTGATCATATGAATAAAATATATGTGTACATATCTATATACACAAATTTTACTATAAATATGATATATTCATTTGATAGCATGGGAGAGCGGACTCCTATCGGGTCGCAACGGTTGTACCAACCGATGACGACAATCTTACAGCCGATGGTCATTACAAGGTAAATATTCTTTTGGTTTCTTTTCCTTTTTGTATTTTATGTTTTGTTTTTTTTTTTTATGTCTTTTGTTGTATTTTTGTTATTATTTTTTCATTAACATTTTTTATTATTATTTTCTTAATTTTGTGACCCATTTAACATTATTTTGTTGTCAATATTAATATGCATGTTTTTGGGTATTAGCTGCATACTTTATAATTATTTAAAGTGAATTTATCATCCATGATTTGCATACTGCTCGAAAATAATTCTATAAATTGCCCAAATAGTTTCCATAAAGATGTACAAATTTACAAAGTTCATAATTGTAAAAAAAAAATTAAGGGTATTAGAGGACCTTTATCTTAAAAAATCGTGTCTCTAAAAAATCTTTCTTAAATATTTATTAAAAAAAAAAAACAAAGTCTGCAGATCTAAAAGTCCTTGAAACAAATGTTACTCTAGTCGTCTTTAAAAACTCTACGTTTGAAGTCCCTAAAGCTCTTAAAAAAATCTAAAAAAATCACGTTTCAAGTTTTTTACATTCCTTCACAGAAAAAAAAAACTTTTAAACCGTTCTAATAGTCATTTTTAAGAAAAAAATAAAAAACCCTACATTTAATGTTCCAAAAGTTCGTTACAATAAATCTTTAAAAGTTTTCCGTTAGAAAAAGCTTTTTCAAAACTCTACTTTGAAGCTCTAAAAGTCCTTTACAAGAAAAATCTTTAAAAATTCCAGGCTTTAATCCACGTATGAATTTAAAATATTCCGGTATTTAAAGTTATAACAGTCCTTCACAAAGAAATTCCAAAATTCTTATATGAATCTCTAAAATTCCTTTGAAAAAATTCTTAAACAGCATTAAATTTGTATTCAAAATTACCTTTCAAAATTTTTTTTTAAAATAACTGCTAAAGTCCTTTACAAGAATTCTTTAAAAAAAATCTGCACTTTAGGCTCATAAAAATCTTCACCAAATTCATTAGAAAATGTGAGTTAAAATGTATACTAATCTTTGAAAAAAACTTTAAAAATCCGCTTTAAAAACATAATAGCCCTTCAAAAATGTCTTAAAAAACGCATAACCATCAAAAAACAATTTATTTAATATTTCAAAAATGCCTTACTTTGCCCTCAAAAAAATCTTTAAAAGTACATGTTTTAAGTTATATTGGACAAAGAAAAAAATCTTTAAAACTGCTCTCATAAAGCTCGGATAACCCTTTTAAAAACATTAAGTATAGTTCACTAATATGTTCGTAAAAAGAGTCCTTAAAAAACTCTAAGAGTCCTTAAAAACTCACATTACAGGTTTTGATAGTCCTTCAAATATTTTTAAAAAGTCCATTTTTTTTTTAATTGACACATCTGGTAGTTCATTAAATAAACATTTTAAAAATCCACCCATGAAGCTCTGATAGATCTTCGAAACAAAATTATTCATGTTTGGAACCCTGATGGACCCTCAAAAAGTTTCTGTAACGATATAGCTCTTAAAATAATTCTTTAAATTGCATGTTTTTAGAATTCCAGTTTCATCAAGCAAAATTCGTAAAAATTAACGTTTTTGAAAACTCTTCAAATATATTCCATCAAATTCACAATATTTGACATTTCTAATCCCTAAAAAAGTTATTTTTTATGCTGAAGTATCATAATGACCTTCATAATGTATTAAATCCGCTTTTTACTTTCCCGTACCAATTGAGTTCAAATAACTTGCAAATTGTTTGCTTTTTTCTCTTCTCCCTTCTCGGGCCTTCTCATCACACAACTGATAAGAGGACTTGCCAATTTATATTTTTAATCAATGACGTTGTTTCAAAATTAGATTTTAAATACGCCATGTGGGCCATCCACACTACGTACGCTACCCTCTTACACTTGTGTATGAATTGAATTAAATATGTTGACAAACGAAATGAAGGTGCTGCTGACACCGCCGCGCCCCGGCTGTCTCACCTAAATTCTAAAATTAAAACTACAACGAAATGGCAAATGGAAAACAACGTAAACTAGGGTCACTTCTTTTTTCTTAAAAATATAAATAAATAGAAAATAAAAACAAATTTGAAAGATTGATTTGGCAAACTCATCTCCCTGTCTGTCTGCCATGATTGCACCATCGCCACCATATAAACGTGACAATTTTTGTTGTTTGTTTACATATTTTTTTAAATTTTCTGTTTTTCGATCGCCTTATCCATATTCCACCAACCATTTTTGAAATATTCTCACGCCAAAAAATAGACAGTAATTAAATCAAAAGCCCAGTGCTTATTTCGATATTGAAAATAGCATCCCAACATTTTTGTTTATTTAATTGCTTTCCATTAGCAAAATTTGTGTGTTTATCCATGTATATTTGTATGTATGTAAATGTAAATTTCCGTTTACTGCTTTTTTTGGATTTAATGCTTTACTTTTTATTTATTTAAAACAAAAAGCAAAAGCTTTGAACAAAATTTAACAATTGTGGGGTAAGTTGGCATTTCCTGTGGGAATCCAAAACACAAAAAAAAAACGGTAAAAAGTGTTGAGGTAATATTAACGTGACTAATTTTAGGTTATTTATACAAACAAAATAATAATACTGGTATGAATATACATTAATGTAAAATGGTATTTGGGTCTTATACAAAAAACACCTTGTAAAATCAAAATAATAAAACACCTATATTTAAAAACAATTATCTACACCAAAATGGCATGATAAAATTGGGTCAAATGGTCTACAAATAACTCTATTGCTTTGAGTAACCTTAAAACTAAAAAAAAAATATATATCAAAAATTTTCAACACTTTTTTCATTTATACAAAACTAATCAAAAACATTTTTTTTTAATCCAGACAAAACGCAAGATGCCGGCTAAAGGGGCGAAAAAAGAAAATTTAGATGATCTCAAACAGGAGTTAGATATCGATTATCATAAAATCACTCCTGAGGAGCTGTATCAGCGCTTTCAGACACATCCTGAAAATGTAAGTATTGAATGTAATTGTTCTTCAAAAAACTATAACATATTCATATACAATTTTCTTTTCTCTTCCAGGGTCTAAGTCATGCTAAAGCTAAAGAAAATTTAGAACGTGATGGCCCAAATGCTCTCACACCACCAAAACAAACACCCGAATGGGTGAAATTCTGTAAGAATTTATTCGGTGGTTTCGCCATGTTATTGTGGATTGGTGCTATTTTATGTTTTGTGGCCTATTCTATTCAAGCCAGTACCAGTGAAGAGCCATCCGATGATAATTTATATTTGGGTATCGTACTGTCAGCTGTAGTTATAGTTACCGGTATTTTCTCATACTATCAGGTAAATTTAGCTTTAATCTTGTATTATTATAAATCAACTAGATTCTCCATAAATTAACTCCGAAAAGAAATAATCGAATCGAATATACATCCACGAATAACACAAAAATCTCTATAAAAGAAACTTACAAAAATCCTTGATTATTACTCGGATAATCCTTGAAAAACGTTTATATCTGTAATGAACCTTTAAAAATCTTAAAACTACTCATTATTTTTCAAACATATATTTAGAAGAACGTTCAAAGCTTAAAAATCCACTTTGGTGTTTGTAATTGGAATCCTTTCAAAAGCTTTAATCCAAATAGTTGAGTCTATACTGCTTCAAAACAAATCTTTAACAATGCTTCCAATACATCAAAAAAAAAAAAAAATGACAAAAATCCACATTTATGGCTTCCAAAATTATTCAAAAGTATTCGCAAAATCCTTGAAATTGATTTTGTTACTTTTTTTTCACAAAAAATACACTTGTGGCTCATATATTTTGGTAAAAAATACTTCAAACACCTTCTCGCGTTAAGCTATACTAAGTTTTTAAGAAAAATTAGGATATTGGGAATGTATCGGAGGCCCAATGTAATTCCATAAAAATCCAGGTCGCTCCGATCATTTTCAATGGAAACAACCAGAAACTCTTCGATTATATGGCTCTTAAATTAAAATTTCCAGAGGTTCTCCTTCAACAAATTCCACCGGCCTGACAAATAGTCCTAATAATCCCAACTTCACTCTTTCTCTATTTACAGGAATCTAAAAGTTCAAAAATTATGGAATCTTTCAAAAACATGGTTCCCCAATTTGCCACTGTCATACGTGAGGGTGAAAAATTGACTCTCCGTGCCGAAGATTTAGTCTTGGGCGATGTTGTCGAAGTGAAATTCGGTGATCGTATCCCAGCTGATATTCGCATTATTGAGGCTCGTACTTTTAAGGTTGATAACTCATCGTTGACTGGTGAATCTGAGCCCCAGTCCCGTGGCCCCGAATTTACTCACGAGAATCCCTTGGAAACGAAAAATTTAGCTTTCTTCTCGACCAACGCTGTTGAAGGTACTGCCAAGGGTGTCGTCATTAGCTGTGGTGATCACACCGTCATGGGTCGTATTGCTGGTCTGGCTTCCGGTTTGGATACCGGTGAAACACCCATCGCCAAAGAAATTCACCATTTCATTCATTTGATTACCGGCGTCGCTGTCTTCTTGGGTGTGACCTTCTTCGTTATTGCCTTCATTTTGGGTTACCATTGGTTGGATGCTGTTATTTTCTTGATTGGTATTATTGTCGCTAACGTACCTGAAGGTCTATTGGCTACCGTAACTGTGTGCTTGACTTTGACTGCCAAACGTATGGCTTCGAAGAATTGTTTGGTAAAGAATTTGGAAGCTGTCGAAACTTTGGGTTCCACCTCCACCATCTGTTCGGATAAGACCGGTACCTTGACCCAAAACCGTATGACTGTCGCCCACATGTGGTTCGATAATCAGATCATTGAGGCCGATACAACAGAGGATCAGTCGGGTGTCCAATACGATAGAACTAGCCCTGGATTCAAGGCGCTCTCTCGCATTGCCACTCTCTGCAATCGTGCTGAATTCAAAGGCGGCCAAGAAGGCGTTCCAATTTTGAAGAAGGAAGTCAGCGGTGACGCCTCAGAAGCTGCTTTGTTGAAGTGTATGGAATTGGCCCTCGGTGATGTCATGAATATTCGCAAGCGCAACAAGAAATTGGCCGAAATTCCGTTCAACTCCACCAACAAGTATCAGGTCTCAATTCACGAAACCGAAGATCCCTCAGATCCCCGTTACTTGCTCGTAATGAAGGGTGCCCCCGAACGTATTTTGGAGCGTTGCTCAACCATCTTTATCAACGGCAAAGAAAAGGTCTTGGACGAAGAAATGAAGGAAGCTTTTAACAACGCCTACATGGAATTGGGAGGTTTGGGCGAACGTGTATTGGGTTTCTGTGATTATATGCTGCCATCTGATAAATATCCCACCGGCTTCAAGTTCAACGTTGATGATGTCAACTTCCCCATTGACAATTTGCGTTTCGTTGGCCTTATGTCCATGATTGATCCCCCTCGTGCTGCTGTGCCCGATGCCGTTGCCAAGTGTCGTTCTGCTGGTATTAAAGTTATCATGGTTACTGGTGATCATCCAATTACTGCTAAGGCCATTGCCAAATCCGTCGGTATCATTTCCGAAGGTAACGAGACCGTGGAAGATATTGCCCAACGTTTGAACATTCCCGTTTCGGAGGTTAATCCACGTGAAGCCAAGGCTGCCGTTGTACATGGTGCTGAATTGCGTGATGTTAGTTCCGATCAATTGGATGAAATCTTACGCTACCATACTGAAATTGTGTTCGCTCGTACCTCACCACAACAAAAGCTGATTATTGTTGAGGGTTGCCAACGTATGGGTGCTATTGTCGCTGTGACTGGTGATGGTGTCAACGATTCGCCTGCTTTGAAAAAGGCTGATATTGGTGTTGCTATGGGTATTGCTGGTTCCGATGTATCCAAACAGGTGAGTGCTTGTTTGCTAAGTGGAATGTTGTAATGTTTAGCTAATTGACTTTTTGATTTTGCTCTAGGCTGCTGACATGATCTTGTTAGATGATAACTTTGCCTCCATTGTTACCGGTGTTGAGGAAGGTCGCTTGATCTTCGATAACTTGAAAAAATCTATTGCTTATACCTTGACCTCCAACATTCCTGAAATCTCACCATTCTTGGCTTTCATCTTGTGCGATATCCCCTTGCCTTTGGGTACTGTTACAATTCTGTGCATTGATTTGGGTACTGATATGGTAAGTAGAAGGCTATTATTTGTTTTGCCACCTTTCTGTTTGATATATAAAAGTTTGCCTAAGACTAAAAGTATTTTTATAGTTAAAGTTTTAAGAGATATAGGTTTGTTGTTCATAGATGTAAGATAAAAAATACTGTTATTTTGTATAATTATTCTATGGAAATTTTAAATATGATAATGTGTTATAACACAAGATACCAGCCATATCATTGGCCTATGAAGGACCTGAAGCGGATATCATGAAGAGAAGGCCACGTAATCCAGACATTGATAATTTGGTCAATGAAAGGTATACATGTTTTGTATTTTTTTGGAAATCAAGTAATGCTAGAAGACCGAACCAAGCTAGCAAGACCAAGACGTTAATGGCTAGTAATTGAGCAAAGAAGATGTTTTGAAATATTTAAGCTAGTTATAAGTCATGGCCTCCATTTTAGTTGGGTCTAGATTCATTTGAAATTTATTATTTATGTTTTGTTATATTTTGTTCTTAATTTATGTTAATTATTATGATTTTTAAGAATTATTTTTAAGTTCTTATAAAAACAAAATTTACTCATTATTATATCTTTTTTATTCTATTGTAATTCTGCTACATCTACCACTACTACTGCGCTACCATACTATCGTGCTCTACTCTACTGCGAAAACAAAAACCTGTACGTGTGTGTATACTGTTTGTGATTCTTATCCCTGGCTTTATTTTATAACAAAATTGGGGTCCAATGAATTTGCAAACAATAATTGCACACTACCTTCCTGAACATACAAAAAACAAAAAAAAAAAAAAACATACAAACAAACATATATTCCACAACACAATTTCAATACCCGATACACAAAAATGAAATATATTTTGTGAAATTGTGTGAAAACTGTGTGTGTACCTGTACAAACTGTGAACATTTCTACTACGCTTGTTGTGTTCTGAATATAAACCGTTTGTAGGTTCCTGCTATCTCTTTGGCTTACGAAGCTGCTGAAGCCGATATCATGAAGCGTCCACCCCGTGATCCATTCAACGATAAATTGGTCAATTCAAGGTGCCTATACATTTTTGTTTATTTGTTTTATTTTTAACACAAAATTTCTAACCAAAAACCAACTCGCCCCATGCTCGTCCCACTCAATCACTCACAAAATGTCTTAACTTGAAAAAAAATTAACAACAACCATAACCCCCCTAACATTTTGTTGGCATTTACCAATGTCATGCTTTTGGTCTTCTTCCAAAGAAGTTCCCTTTTCCCTAACCAAGAAAATAATGAACACCAAATGGCTGGATTTTATAAATATTTTAACTTTCTTCATAATTATCTATTGTCAATCAATATAAGTGTGTGTGTAAATTCACATAAAAATCATCGATGTTGTTAATTTTTATAATACATATATGTGTGTGTGAACGTGCCAAGAAGCAAAACAAAAGCCGTTTTCTACAACATTTTTTCTTTAAATTCTAACACCAAACTAACAACAAAAAGGTCATATTAAACACACAAAATAACCTCAACCAAAAAGCATTTCATATATATTTAGTTCTAACCCCTCTTAATTCATAGCAACTTCATCAAAAATCTCAATTTTTATTTCGAATTGTATATTACGTTATATTAAACTTGGTGTTGTGGATTACCTTTTTTTGTCTTAACAATTACAAATAAAAATATTAATTTTATGAACATTCACCTCATTTCATCTCAGTTTCATCTTATCAATTTTAAGACTGACACTGTATGGGTAATGCGAATGTAATTCCAAAATATTTTGTTTGGAATCTACATTGAGTGTTCACAAACGGTGTAAAATTCTCTCATCTACGTTGTAATCCAAATCCACCTGCACATAACCTTAAAAGATAATTTATTTTCAAATTGTACTTTTATCATTTTGTTTTCCGTTTTTCCATTCAAATCACCTTATCATATATATTTAAATGTATATAATAAGTTTTATATATATATGCAGATATATAAAAAAAACATCATTTTTGTTGTTGTCATCATCTTATCTTCTAAGTATGTATTAAGCTGTAATTTGCACTTGTGACAAAAAAGAAAAACGTGAAAAATTATTTCTTTTCCATTTGAGTTAAATGAATTGAAATGTTTGAAATTGAATTGGTTTTTATTGGATTTGTTTTTAAATCAATTTTGTGTGTATTTTTTAAAATATTTGTTAGAACATTAAGTAGTTAGAAATGTTTGCACTTTAAATTTTTCAAAAATTATACATTTTTATAAAATTTTGAGTATTTTCAAAAAATAATAATAAAAATAAAAAATAGGGTTTTTGGGATAGTATATTAAGAATTGAAAAGATTCAGGCATAAGCACCAGAAATAGAATGTTAATATGTCTTGACTGAATATTCTTCTATCTACATATATAGAAAAAATATTTGAAATGGCCGGAATGATCCAAACACAAAAAAAAAAAATAAAATAAAACAATCAAAATGTTTAATATACAGTTACGAGTCAATTTCTCAAATAAAATCTGTTTTGGTAAAAGAAACCCATAGGAAACCCATAACATAAAAAACCAAAAACGTTTAAAGTTCAACCATTTTAATTTTTATAAAAATTCCATTTCTGTCCGGACATTATTGTTCGTAAAAGTCTTCCATAAAATACAGCTAAGAAATTGAAAATGCACTAACTGTTGAAGCCATATGAAAGACGAGATAACTACTCCGTTTTAAGAAGCCAAGAAAAGCGGTTTTCTTTCTCGTTTTTTTAGTTTCTGATATTTGTAGATAAATAAAAACGTAGTTAGAACATCCCATTACAGGTGGCAGATTTCCTAACAGTACAGCTAGAAGAAGCAAAACGTTTGTGAATAGGAACAGTTGTTTTATCTTCAGAATAATAAATTCAATTCAATCAATTTTGGCAACGCTAAATTAAAATAATTTACTTTCATCTGAGACCAGTTTAAATACAACAGCTGGTGCCTATCACTCATTTTGTGTAGCTTAGGCAAAAATGCTTAGAGCGAAACTTTTCCAAAATTTCTTTCATTGGCTTTTAGAAATATTTCTGTTAAAAATATGCTTTTTATTTTTTATAATAAATTATCATTTATAAAAATATAAATTTATATTTACCTATAAACTGAAAAATACACACAAAGTATATGAAATTTATTCTTATGCCCCATTATAACTCCCCGTATAAAATTTGTATGCACTTTTAAGGTTAAGTTAATTTATAAATAGTTCTGTATGTATGTTTGAAATAATATTACTATTTACGTTCCAATGAGTTAGCTTATAAGATTATAAATAATATTTATAGGAAGTGTTGCCTACTTTTAGGCATATTTGTATAGGTTAGGTTTATACTTTAGGTGTTACCAAATATCCATTGTTTGTGAGAACAAATGAACTATGCGTTTGTTGTAAGTTTCGTTTAAATGATTTTTTATGATCCTTAACTGTGTTCCTTTTTTGTGTAAAGCAGAACCCAGTAAGCTTTTTTCCAAATAATATTAATATTTCATTTCTTTGTTTTTTTTTACACATTTCCTCCTCTACGTTCAATCGTTTTGTGTTACGAACCGAAAATTTGTTTGATTTCATATAAAACAACACAAATGATTTGATTTTTGCGATTTATTAAAATTTACCAAAACTTCCATACGATACCATCTATTTCATCATTCCCCCATCCACAAAACGAAAAAATACATACCAAACACTGAAACTTGTACAATTACCCGAAAACCCTCTCTGCTAAATTATCAACTGAATAAAAAAAAAAACTTTGTAACGCTGAACGACCACCCATCTCCCCTCCGCCTCGATACCACCCCAAAATGCGTGAAAACTTGTGTTATATATTTTGTAAAAACAAAAAAAAAAAACAAATCAACAACAACATAGGTACCCGCCATTTCCCTAGCCTATGAAGAAGCTGAATCAGATATTATGAAACGTCAGCCCAGAAATCCATTTAGCGATAAGCTGGTCAATGAAAGGTAAAGTTTTTCTTTGTGTCATCATCATGTTTTCTATTCGAATTTATTTAAAGATATATATATACAGCTTGAAAAGTATCTCAAAAAAGGAAATTCACTTTAAAATAATTTTTATTAATAAAAACCAACCAACCAAGATAGGCCTAAACAATTAGCACCCTTGCCTTACACCACAAGCCCTTAGGGGCATTGGGGTTCTTATTTGAAACACTATTTTTTCGATTTCTTTCTTGACACCCCAAACCAGTTAAGTAAAATTAAAACAATCCCAAAGCAAAAGGGGTCCTTCTTCTTTCTAAAAAACAAATGCGTATTTTTCCCTTTTGAGCTCTCTCTCAACAACAGAGTAAAGTTAAACATTTTTTTATATTTTTATTTTCTTCTAACTTAAAAGCAAAGTACATTTTCCTGAAAAATAAATTTTTTTTTGAGCATTTAACTTTTTATCCTAATTATTTATGCTTGTCTTTTTCGCCCAATAAACATAATCTTATGGTCATTTATAATATTTTGAACGAAAATATATTAAATTACAGCTGACTAGAACAATTTTATATTAGCCCAAAATAACAGATATTTTTCCATTTAAAATTTCAATGATCTTTCGATTAAAAAAATATATATATGAAATATATATATATATTTCCAAAAAAATTATATTTTAAAAATCTCAAGTTTTTGTATATGATATTTTGTATCTAAAAAATATATACATTGTTGTTAAAAAAATTAGTGTTAGCCAATGAATATTTGATCAAAGTAAAATTAATTTTATTGGGCTCTGAATTTTTTTATTAAAATTCTATGTTATCAACTTCATTTTTTTATTTTCTCTAAACTTAAATTTGCGTTGGTTTTTATTATTTTTGTGTAGATATTACAATATATTTTTTAAAAAATATATACCTTAATTTTTGTGTAGCTTTCCTTTGTTTTGCTTTGAATATTTTAAAATAAATTTATATCAATTTTTAGCTTAATTTTTTGTGCTTTAATTTATTGCTTTGAACTTTTGTGTTACATTTTTTTAAATTCAAACTTCTTTACTTAAAATGAAGTAATTCAATTATAAAAATAATTTCTATTTAGAAACACAAAGAAAAACTATAATATCTTCTTTAATATTCATTAAAAAATGTTCTTATTTAAGGAAAATATATATTTGTTAGCTCTCATACATACTATATATTTTTTTTTTGCTAGAAAATTTTCTCTCTATTTCGTCTTTCTCTCTTCTCACCATATATACATATAATTATACTCAGCTCAATAATATCAAGATTTTTATGGCAAAATCCAAATTGCCTCATATACAATTTTTTCTTCCTCTCAAATTGCAAGCTGCGCTGTCCAATTTCTTTCACCAGCCAACTCCCCATTCTAAATCAATAAATTTTTTGATTAATCGAACCTCACCCCGCCCAACAAAAATATGTATATTCCCTCCTACCACAATAACGTATACTTATTTAACCATACCTACAATCTGTTTTTACTCTTATTACTCGAATATTTATGCTCGTTATCAGTAAAAGAAAATATATTTTTTCCATGCTGTCTCTCTTTCCCCATTTTTCTTAGCCTTTTTTGAATAAAATATACGAATTTTGTTAAATATTATATATAGAATTTGCCATATACCTATATATACATATATTTATTATTTATATACTCGGCCTCAAAATATTTGTCTACTCTTTTGGCTTTTAACGTAACTATAAAATGGATTTTTTAGGAAATCCATCCCCTAACCCAAGAAATAACAAAAAAGATTAGCATTTGTTGAAGTATAATAAAAAGTTAAATGCAAATGAATTAAAATAATTAAAGATTTCGTCAAAAAATTAATTTCCTCAAAAAATCAAAAATAAAAATCTCTGTCTAAACATTTTTTTTTTTAAAAAAATGTCAAAATTATGTATTCTACTTTTAGGCAAATATATTTGATTTGCCTTGAAATCATTGTATTTCATAACATAAAGTAATCTCACTATAAAGGCTTCAACAAATGTTTCTTCTCACAATATCCACAATTGTGTTAAGGTAAGTTCAGTTCGAAATGATTTTTATTCATTTAATTTTTTTTAATTTCACTATCAAGAAAACTTCAATTTGGGATCAGTTTCTATAATTGTTCTTCTAATAGCATCGAATATAAACCTATAAACTATAGGTGTGTAGAGAAATAATTGTGAGGAAATGTCCATGAAAGTCATTTTCAAAATCATAAATTTGAACTGCAAAACAAATATTTTATAGGAGAGAATAAGAAAAACAAGTAAAATCGCAGTGGGTTCGACAGATCCTAAATTTAAATACCCTCCACCATTTGGAAGGAATTTGCAAATTTAAACGAATTCTTTGAAAAATACTCCTAAAATCAAAAAATGTCGAATATAGGAAAAACATATTTTTTTAAATCCAAGTTTGTGGCTCTGAGAAATATTATCTAAAATATCCACACTTGTAATTTCAATCGCAAAAAATGTACTTCGAAAATTCAAGTTTCTTTTTTTTTAAATTTTAAGTAGTTTTAATTTGGAAAGTATGGACAACTTTCACACAATTATCTTCTCCCCTAGTGTGTGTATATAGATCTACAAGTAAAGTCTTCCCTTTTGTAGCGTTTTTTATACCGACCATAGTAGGTAAACTAGCCAAATAATATATGATATATACTTTTAGACTATATATAGAATGATAAAAAGTAATACATCTACAACATTCATTAAATATACCTCCACAATGAATATTTCATATCTTACAATTACACCCACAAACAACTCCCTGATATTCAAACATATTTACCTCTATCTCTCGTCTTGGGTTCTTCATTTCTGATTTTCGTGCAAGTCTCCTAATTTTGTTCCTTTATAGTGATGTCATAACAATATTTCTTTTTATGTTTCTTTTTCCTAAACAAAAGAATGCATAAACATAGTTTTTTTTTTTTTTTTTGAAATTTTATTATTTTGAAAGAAATACTAATTTTTAGAAACTATCTAAGGCTATTATTAAACATTAAAATCGTTATAAAATTCTAAGACTCACATACTATTAGAAATTAGAAAAAATCTCATAAAATGAAAACCAAAACTTCTTCGTTTTTAAGTCGATAAGTATTAGCTACAACTGCAAAATCTCCTAAAAAACAAACTATCATAGTAACTATTTAGTTTTAATAATTTTTGAAAACTTTTACCAAAAACCAAAAACAAAATTGAAAACCAGTTAACACACGCCCCTTAAATTAGAAACCATTCTAATTATACTATTTTTCTTCTTATGAATTTTTTTCCTTTTAACATTTTTCTTGAAATTCTTTTTACCTATAATGTTTATCCGAACCAATCAACCAACCAAAAAAACCAACTCTGCACTGTTTTATTATTACCTTACTCTTCTCTTTATAAATATACAAATATTAATAATGATAAAACTCAACTCGAAACGTCAAAACTATCATTTACAAAATCAAAACACTTGAAAACCATAAACATTCAACAAAACAAAACGAACCACCACAATAACCCAAAAAAAAAAGGTACCGGCCATTTCACTTGCCTATGAGCAAGCTGAGAGTGACATTATGAAACGACAACCCCGAGATCCCTATCGTGATAACTTGGTCAATCGCAGGTCAGAATTATAGAAATTTAAGAAAAAAATACAAAAACATAAATAAACACAATAACAAAACAAACAACTACAACTTAGTTCCAAAAAAATCAAACCAATTTTTTTGTTGCAAAAAACAAAGTTGCCTACTTTAGAGTGTTCTCTAGTTGCATTGTTAAATTTAGATATTGTTTTGTTCGAGAACGAAAAAACTCAAATTCACATCCAAAACCAATACACTACCGCAAAAATACACAAAACCCAAAAACAAAATAAATTTCAAAATCTCTTCCCACGAAATTGGCATACAAGTTTGACACAGCCTCAGTCACACCCTCCCTGTCGAACCACAAAAAGACAAAGTTAAATTGAAAAAATATTTTACAACTCCCGAAAATTGGCATACAAAACAAAAACCACACACAGTTGCCCCACCCCCAAAAATAGACCAAATACAACTTTTGTTTGTATATGTTTTGTAGTTTTCCCCCGTTACGTTTTCATTGATTTCAGTTATGTGTCTACGAAATTTTGTTCATTTGTCGTTCCGTTCAACTTGACCGTTAGACACTTTAAAATTACAGCAACAAAAACGAAAAAATCTCATTCGCAGATTTTTTTCATATTCATTATATTTTCTAATTGTTTGAATGGAAAAAACATTGTTTTCAAGTTTTTCATGGTTTTCATCAAAAAAAAAAAAAAAAAAAAAAAACTGTAATTGTTGTCTACATAAGTTGTAAAAAAGATATCTTCCGCCAAAAAAAAAAAAAAAAATACTTCATACTTTCTGTATAACGTAAAACAAAGAGAATTCTTATCTATTACAATAATTAAAACAATAATATAAACATAAATAACAACAATTACATTTTTCTAAATTAAATTTTTTTCAATCCAAAATTGGTTTCTACATGTAATTTTTTTACAGAAAAATGTTATTCTCTCTTACTCTCTCTCTCTTTATCATTCTTCATTCTCCACCACAACAAATCTGTTTTCTCATAACAAGCACCAATTTTTCTGAATGTTTTTTTTATGGAAACTAAATTTTCATTGGTTACTATATTGGATTAAGATTGATAACTCGATTCACTCAATTTTCATTTTCTTTATGGGTGTCAAAATTCTAAATGTTTTTTCCTGTCTATATAAAATTGAAAAAATAAATTGGGTAGAAAATTAAAAAACCAGAAACTTATTATTATTAGGTAAAAATCTTTTTACATACATAGCTTTGGTTATATAGCGAAATACATATTTTAATTCCCCCCTTAAAAATATATATTTTTAGTTACATTAGCAGTCAACAATGCATAGCAACAAAAATATAAAAAATACAATATTTTTAATATAAGTAGTGAACAACGCGTAGTCCAAAAATATAGAAATATTTTGTTGCAGCTTTTTTCAGAAAATCTTAATATTTTATTTAAAAAAAAAAACAAAATATTTTTGATAATTTTTATTTTTATATTTATATATGTATACTCAAAAGCATAGAACATAAAAAATTAGAAAAAAAGTGTTTTCGACTTCGTTCAGGAAAAAGCCCCATGTTGTAAAAAAACTTTAGAATTTTAGAAAATTTAGATATTTTATTAAATTATTATCTATTTTTATTTGTTTATTTTTTACATAGTTTTTATAAATATTTTTAGGGACATAAACATGATAAGTCCCTTTAAAATCAACCATTTGTTTAAAACTTTTCATTGGGCGCCAGTCATCCATAAAACATATTATGGAGGATTTGTTTCTGTAAACTTTAAAATAAATACTTTCTCAGCTCTTAATATTTTAGGAAACTCGACGTAGCTAAAATCTGCCAAAAATACATTCAATTAGAATTTAAATACTTACTCCAGCTCTTTGGGAACACATTCCTTACCACATTAGGCGCCATTCGTAATGTGTGTTATTGTAAATTTAAATGAACGCCAATATGGTTGATATCAACACGTACTTTTCGTCAAATTCCTAAAAGTAAAGTCCATTTTACACAGTTCCAATTCCTTCTTCTATTGCATGATTCAACTATCAACATACACTTATAGGCAAAATTTCTCAAAATTATACATAGTTGCAAACATTTACAAAATTGTATATTAGATAATCTTATTCTTACAATTTAGGAATTTAGTTTTAAAAATGTCATTCTTAGTATTTTTAGGCTCTTCTTGGTTTTTAACACTAAAATAAAAACTCTCAGATAAAATTAGTAACATCACACTGAATTGAACAAATTATTCCAATATATTTCAAAGAAGGATACAGAAAATATTTTTCGGAATAAATAAGAAAGGAATATTAATATTTCCTTTTTGCTCTCCTGATGAATATTATCTGTTTCTGAATTTAAGCTTAGGATGTTAGTCTTAGAAATCAATTTCAATATTCCACCTTTGGTATTCTTTTTGTGTGTGGTTGATGTATAGAAATATAGGCTCTATATTCCCTTGAGACGTTTCTTTACCTAAAAATATTCTTCTTTTTTTTTGGATGATTGTTTTAATTTTATTTCAATCAACTATTTTAAGAGTTATAAAAATACGAAAAAATAATGACCAGGTTTAAGCGTAAGTAAATCAAATGCCTTCTATTTCAATTTCAACAAGTCAAAAA
The DNA here is from genome assembly GCF_030504385.1 of Musca domestica. NCBI lineage: Eukaryota > Metazoa > Arthropoda > Insecta > Diptera > Muscidae > Musca > Musca domestica. The sequence goes on along the minus strand of NW_026712329.1, from coordinate 6,127,089 downwards.
GCTCATACACAGAAAATAAAGCTCTAAAAAATGGGATATCTTCTCTTCGCCCATATTCTTGGGTGTAGAGATGTACAAAAATAAATTGCACGATTTTTTCTTCTACTATTTGTATTTTTTCTTGTTGTTCATCATCTACATTGTTTATTATTATTTATATTTACCTTTTTTAATTCTAAGCATATGAAAGGCATGAAAAGCTTTCTAGTAAAAAAAACTCATTCACCATCTCTCAATGTAAATACAAACACCTATGGCATGATGCAAATATTTCAAGCTTATATTTTCTATATTTAAAATAAATCATCACATTTTTTGTTTTATTGCTTTAATTAAACGTGCTTTGCTTTTTTCACCTTTATTTCTTGTAAAGCGTTTCTCTATGGCGAGCAAATTTTTAATGAAGACTAAAGTTCTAATAATAATTTAAAAATCGCTTTTCTTAATCAAAACATGATTTGTTCGCGATGGAGAAACCGTTATATTATCTTCAAGCTTTTTTTATTTTTCCAAAAACAAAATTCCAACAAAACCAAAAAAAAAAATATACTACATTTCTACTGTTCAAAGAAAAAATGAATATGGTACTCAACATTTGAAATTTTGTTTTTGCTCTTGCCGCTAATTAAAGCCGCCCGCTGCCTAATGGCACCACCACGCATTTGTAACAAATTCCTCACTTAAACTAAAAAAACAAAGCTTTTAACAACAATGCTTTAAAAATGGAACTCTTTCAATCAATGCCACCCTTGTCCTAGTGTATATTTTAAACATGTCTTTGTATGTAAGAAAAATAACAAGTAAAGGCTTCGCATACAATTTGAAAGAGTCGAAAAATAAATCTAAAGAAAATATTTAAAAAGCTTTTTTCTAAATACTTTCACCCCGTAACTCGCTCTGTCGAACTCTGAACTTTGTATATCACTCTAACTATTTTTTTTTTACTTTGTACAAAGTGTAGCAAATTTTCTTGTTCACTCACCACCCCCTCAAACAGAACCAAAAATTCTCACCTGTAATACAAATTCGATTCGATTGATTCACTAACAAAAAAAAAATCCACCATTTGTTCAAAATTCTAAAGAAAATTTAGCATTTTCTAAAAAAACCAAAATTGTTTAATTGGTGTTGGTTGCATACAATAAAATAATACAAAAATTAAATAAAAAAATATTCAGGTAATGTTAAAGTATTAAATTACAAAAAACAAATTTTCTTTAAATATTTCATAAATACTTTAACATAAAATTTAAAAATATTTTCTTCTTTTTGAAATAAAAACTTCCTTCCTTTACTAATAAAAAAAATGCTAAATTCTAAACTCATTTCAAAACTAACCAGATAAAGTGAAAGAAATACCTTTTTTTACTTAAAACAAATACTAACACATTTTTAAACATAAATCTTATAACAAAAAATATATATACATATGCTTAATCTCAACACAATTATTAATGATTCCAATTATTTCCCCAATTACGTGTAAAAATCAAACAGATTGATTTCCATGGCCTACGGTCAAATTGGTATGATCCAAGCTGCTGCCGGCTTCTTTGTCTACTTTGTCATCATGGCTGAAAATGGTTTCTTGCCACTGACATTGTTCGGCATCCGTAAGATGTGGGATTCCAAGGCTGTCAATGATTTAACCGATTCCTATGGTCAAGAATGGGTACGTTTGCAGAATTTTATTTATGCATTTGGATTTAGTCTAATCTTTGTTTATTTCTTTGTTGCAGACCTATCGCGATCGCAAAACTTTGGAATACACCTGCCATACAGCTTTCTTCGTTTCCATTGTGGTTGTACAATGGGCTGATTTGATTATTTGCAAGACTCGACGAAACTCCATTTTCCAACAAGGCATGAGAAATTGGGCCTTGAACTTTGGTTTGGTGTTCGAAACCATTTTGGCTGCCTTCTTGTCATACTGCCCCGGTATGGAGAAGGGTCTTCGTATGTACCCACTCAAGTAAGTATAAAGAAAAAGAAAATCACAAAACAATCAAGGCTGCTCAGCTTGAGAAAAATCTTAAAGATAACAAAATGGGGCCTATGTGATCATATTTAACATATACATTTTTTTCACCGAGGAAATTACCCGTTCATTAACACAAATTCGATTTAAATCTGGAGTCTAGATTTTAAACAGAATTGCTCCTCTATGGCATATACATTTTCCTAAAACTAAATCACTATGTTAATATAATATATAGGATACTCATATTGAGTACTTAGGTCACTAAGTGTCGATTGAACATTTTTGTCCTTATAAACGATATCCTGTGGATTAAACATTTACCCACTATCATTCTTTGCCGTCACTAAACCATACGAGGCGGACTGTTGCATCATTTTCTTCGCTTTGGGTTGCTGCTTGTCAGCAGACCGCAACCTCTTCACAGCCACTGTCATCTTTGATGCTGCCTCCTTCAGCGAGATCGGCAACTCAGCAGACAACACACCCTTATGTCCGCTCGCTCTTGCTTTTGTAGTGGTTGACTTTGCTCTGCCCATTTGTTGTTTTACCACATTCTCCGTAGTAACGTGTTACGTTGATGAACCAACTGATGGAATCGGCTGAATCAATTTCGAGGCTTTAAGAGGCTTTGATTTCCTATTCTTCTTTGCAGCCTTTTTGTGGTCTGCGGTTCCCAAGTTTTAACCACAGTCTCGCCTTCCCTTGCTTGGGAGTGTTACCTCCGGTTTGGCACATCAGAGGCACATCGAAGGATTTTCTGTTACAGTTTCCTTCGAAGTCACCTTTCCAGTTGATTAGGGTTTCCCACAGCCGTCGCCTTTATTGAGACCAATGTTTCACCACTGTTGTGCTTGTGAGGATCCTTCTTATCGAGAGTTCCCATAATGTTGTTTTATAATACATCCATCAATTCCCTATCCATGGACTTAGATGGATCCCCATCGACGTATCGACCTTTTCATCCCTTATTTGGTGTCGGGAGACCTTAGTGACACTTCTATTTTGTCAATGGAGACGCCGCTCTGTCCTGCTTCTACCTCGATAGCCTTCTGCCAGGCGAATGTGTCTGGTCGTCTTTCTTGGGAGTCCACCCCCTGGCTTCAGGTAAAGGCCTGGACTACTCATTAGACAGAGGGCTTGTCGAGAAGTCTGTAGGGATACTTTCCTGACTCAGCCTTAACGGTCCCATATCCAAAATGATCTGTTGTCGTCAACAATGTCAAGTGTAAGGTCGTTTTCTCCCTGGCTTCGCGGCCGCTCCGTCCTGCTAGTGGTACCAGACTATCTTGAATCGTTTTTGCTTTTGTAGCTTTGTTGGCCGAGGGTGGCAAGTTGTCCACACCAGCATCTGCCGTCATTGTCTTGTGAAGGGACTGATGTCGCTGACTGTCCGCGACTGCTTATTCAATTCGTAGCTACCCAGTATATCTTTACACTATCCGCAGTTTACTTCCGATAGTAATATGTTCCCCGAAGGCGACTGTTAGGCGGTTAAATTTTGAAAAATTTTCTTAGAAGTTCAAGCTTTAAAAAATCAAGTCTTTAAAAAGTCCTTTAAAAATCAAGTCTTTATGATTGCTATTTCTTCATAAATATTTTACATTTTATAACTTCCAATTAATCTTAAAAATCCACCCTTTAGGGCTGTAAGTTTTAAGGAAATATTCTTAAAATCCGCAGTTAATGCCGCTAGCGTCATAGCATATTTTTATTATTGTTATTTATTGCTCGTTTTTCAAATTACTAATTCGTATTTCTATGTTTTGCTTTATTTCAGACTCGTTTGGTGGTTCCCAGCCATTCCATTCATGTTGGCCATCTTCATTTATGATGAAACTAGACGTTTCTACTTGCGTCGCAATCCCGGAGGCTGGTTGGAACAAGAAACCTACTATTAAACAAATCAGCAAACATCCTTCTCCTCCACAAAAAAGAAACACTACCACCACCACTACACTCCCACACATTATATTATTACATATACTATTTTTGTTATATGGCTGCTTCATCCATTTCAAGTTATCCAGCTCTGCTGCCATCCACGAAGTAATAAAAAAACAACTACACTATTCTCCATACCACCACCACTCCCGCCCGCTAAGCCTCAACAAACTCAACTTTGTTACATCAAAATCAACTACATCAACCACCATGAAAAACGTCACCATCTTTTAGAACAACAACAAATGGAAGAAAAATCAAATCAGCTTCTTCAACAAGGAAACCGAATTAAAAAACCACATGGAAACATCGACGATTTACACACACATAAATACATATGGCTCTCGATGTTTGGTGTTATTTAAATTATTATAAATAAAGATTAATAATAAAAACAAAAAACAAAAATAAAAACAAAAAAGTAAACTCCCTCTCTGCCCCCTTTAAAACACAAAAAGAAAAAAAGGACAAAAATAAGGAGATAAAAAAAGGAAATAGAGGATTTTTAGAGAAAAATACAAAAAAAGAAAATACAAAAACCATACTGCTATAACTTAAAATTAAGATGCAACAAAACAACAACAAATGAACATCATCAATAATAGAATGACATTTTTGAAATCAAGAAGAAACCCAAGAATCTATCTTGAAAAAAAAGAATACACAACTACGAATGTTTTATAAATTTTGTTTTTTTGGATGTAGAGACCCTAACTAAAGTGAAAAAGTCAGAGAGAAGGATTAGCAAAACAAAAAAAGGAAGACGCTATTTTGGTGGAAGATGCAGATGTTTTTTTAGAAGAATAAGTAGGAGCATTATTCTTGTATGCCGCCTCTATGTTATGATGAATATTATTAATAATAAATGAATAAAAGAAAGAAAAAACAAGAACCCTAAAAGTTAAAAAGAAACAAAAACAAAAAAAGAAACTAAAAATCTAGTTTAAATCTATTATTATTATTACTATTAATTAATGAACAGTTTTAATTAATTTGTAAAATCAATACATACAGACAACAACCACATGCAGAACAACAACAAACAGCATTAGTAACAACAACTAAAAGAAAATGCTAAGTAATTTTTAAATGTTTTAGAAACTAGTTTTTGTTTTTTTGAATTTTCTGTTTTTGTTTCATATTTAATAATGAAAAAGAAGAAACAAAAAAAAACCTTATAATATCCTTCCACCATTTCTCACGACGGCTCCTTGGAGTGAAAACCAATTTAGAACATTAAATAAACTGGAATTAATAATAGTAGAACAGCCTAAAAAACAATAACTCATGCGCCACCCTTTTAAGGGGCCAGTTATTTTAAGCTAGGCCCTGCAAAACAAAGCTAGCCACCAATCTACCCTACTTTCTCCATCAACGCCACCCCAAACACTAAACCCGCAGAATAGTGACATCAAAACAAAATCCAGCAAATCTAATTATTATTAATAAAAAGATTTTTTTTAATTTTAATTATTATTATTTAATAAAAACAGAATTAAAGAAAACAAAAAAGAGAAAGATAATTATTTAAACGATTAAGTAAATTTAAATTATAAAACATAAATAAGATTTAAATTAAATGAAATAAATAAAAACAAAACAAAAAAAAAACTAAAAAAACCTAAGAAAAACTATGTTAACCTTTTTCTTCACTCAATTTCGATTTGTGTAGTATAATCCTCTAAGTACATACGACTCTTTTTTAATTAGAAGTCTGTTATTGTGGAGACAAAATGTTGTGCTTCCCCTTTGGGGTGGAGACAAGATATCAGAAAGTATCAAATTGGATTTCCTAAATTATCTTTGCTTTTGCGTTTTTTATGGCCACTGTGTCTGAAAAATGAGTTCAATGCTAACCAAAGTATTCCAATGCTGCCGAAGAGATGTCAGATCTATTATCGAAAAATTGTTTTGAATATATTAGAATATATTATCTACAGATTTGAAAAGAAAAATGCATCTGTTTTATAATAAAAATTACAGAACCATACTGTATTTCATGTTGGTGTAAAAGCAACTTCAGATTTTTTTCTCCATTGTCAATGTCAATTAAAATGTTCCTATGTGACCTTTTGTCTTAAGGTCTCTAGGCAGATAGGAGATAATGTCCTCACTTAAGTCATCATCTGAATTTATATTTAATAGGAATAAAGGTAATCGAGAAAGTTTTTCTCTAATGTGCTTCGAAATCTCTGGCTCACATATACAAATAAACTTCTGAAGATCATTTTATAAGCTGTAATAAAGGACATCTAACTCAATCTTAGATAATTAATTCTTTTTAAAGGTTTAAAGAAGCAAATTTAATTACATCATTAATTTCGAGTTTTAAATTCTAAACAAAAATATGCTTTAATGAAAGGGTCTCTATTTAACAGTGGATATTTGTTGTTTTAAATCAATTTTTATAACGCTGGTATGCGATATTCCCTGTAGTTTTGAAACTGATTATGTCTCATAAAAGTTGGCATAACTTTTTCCGTTAGGACCTGGAAAAAGGCATTTTTTGATTGGAACTATGTGAAAGCTCCTTGCACACTCTGAGCAACCATCTCAATTCCTACGTTCGGTTTAAATGATATATTTTGGGTGGTATAAAAAAGTCCGCCTTTATACGTTTGACTGAAGATTAGTAGGAATTGAGGTAGTTGGATAAAGTGTACACTAAACATTCCCCCTCTCTTCCTTTTTTTCTGGTGCCACCAGATATGATACATTTGTATACCCTCTACTATGGTACGGGGGGAGCCATAGTCTGCCCGTTCGTTGTAATTCTTGTTATTACCACACGATTTGTGTATGTAAATGGAATGAAAAAAGAGGGTATATCGTTTCAAGTTTTTTAATGTATTGAACTGTAAGCAATGTTGTAAATTTTTTATGGTATTGCCATGGTCTGTTTGTCTGTGTTCCGAAATGTCCGGGTTTTCGTTCACAACTTTTTCTCAAATGTTCTTTTTTTATCTAGGCCTTTCTCATATTTTCAAGATCAAGGTCCAGCATTGGTGTAGATCCTATAACATTTTGAATGCAGATCTTGGGAATTGTATTTTTCTTGTGGAGGAGTCGATGGCTCAAATTCTTTTCAAACAGAAATTATTATAAAAAAATGAGATTTATGAAAGATAGAGAGGGACCTTTCAAAGCACCAGACATCATTCCTGGGATCAGTGATAAAAATTTAATACATTTAGTGTCATTTTTGGCATTGACATTAACATAAGCAAGTTAATTAATACCTGATGAGACATATAAAAAACTGTGGTCAAAGTTAGGGAAAGTAAAAAAGAAGGATTCCCTTGGACAATACCTTTGAAGTGAGAAAGAAATAATGGTGTTCCTTTAATTAACGTCTTAGTTGAGAGCTTTTAATAAAAGATGATTACTTTTAAAGCTGCACTACAATTTTTTTTAAATATTAAAAATGCAAACATACATTAAAAGTGATCCTTTACGGACAATATTTAAAAAAATATGTAATAAGAAAACAATTTTTTTTCTAAATTTCGAAAATCTATTTTTCTATTCCAAAATTGAAATAACAAACCATAGACACGATTGTGGGCTCATATTTTAAAGCCATTGACGAAAACTTACAATTCAATAATTAATTTAAAGCATTACGAAAATATATGGAGTTAATTGGACTTCATATATGATTACTCTGATTTTTTACCGCCAAACCTAATATGAACATTTCTTATCGCAAAATATAGAAATAACATCGAAGACGTTAACACCATGTGGATTTTTTGCCAAGAAAATTCCGTTTTAAAATTTCAAAAAACCATGGGACATTTGAAGCAATGACTTCAACTCTTCTCGTCTTAAGGAGAAAAGATAAATCTGAGTTGGATACTCAAATTATTTATTCTTGAAGATATATTTTATAAAGTTTCCAAAAAAGAAAAAAATAAAATAACAAACGAAAACTCAAATGATATGAAAAATCAAGGAAGTCAAAGCGAAAAATGCAGAGACAAAGTTCCAACCAAATGAAAGACGAAATTCTAAAGGCAATCCCAAGTGAAAAAGTGAAATGCAATGAAAGCAAAAGTGAATAATTAAAAAAGTTATTCTCAAGTTAATTCAAGTTAAACCGCCAAAATGGAATGGAAAAATAGCGAAATGGACACAGAATGAATGTATTTTAACTATCAATATACGTATTAATTATTAATCATTATTTGCAACTTAATATTAAAATGCAACACAACAATATTTAAAACTTACACATATATTTCAAATAAAGTCCCAAACACGGGACCCACAATATTACTTACACTTAGTGATTTAGCACCCCCAAACACAAATTGATGTTAGTGTAGTCCGGAGAGTTCAATATATGCAATATTACATACAATTGTTATTATTATAAATTATTACAAAAAAAATATTTATTATCAGTTAAAAGATGATGTGAAGAAGTTTAGGAAAAGGCCCCTAAAAGTATGCTATGCAAAGTTTGAGATTTGAAAAGGTTAAGGAAATTAATTGAATATATAGGCGATGTTACATTATCGATCACTAGATCCCTCAGTTAGAGTACGTTTACATACAATTTGTTATTCCTGTTAAATCTACAATTGAAGGTTCACAATAGATTTGACCTCGGAAAATATACCTGAAGTTTATAGTTATTGATCAATAATTACGGTAACCTGAATAAATATTTTGTATGTAACCACAAATGGATTGTGATATAACGATTTTGCCGGTAAAGAATCATGTTTACATTCACCGAGCATGTTTTAATAAATCTTCGGATTAATTTGGCAAATAACGTAAACTATGGAATTTTATTAAACAATTAATGAATTGGCTTTTTTAGGAAACAAGAAATTAACATCTATGACTGAGAAACTGATCTGAAATTAATAAAACTATTTCAAAAGATTGTTAATTAATATTGTGTCCCCATAAAGAAACGAGAAATTAGCAAAAATGTTAAACTGATATGTCAATCCTTCAAAAATCAGCATAACATCTAATCAGGAGCTGGCAACAATGCTGCTACTTTTACACGTATAAGACTACCAAGTAAAAGTAGTAAAAGAAAAAGCCATATTAGTGTGTTTTCTCCTAAATTTGCCTAAGAGTTCTGGTGTACGACAACGGTATTCTAGTGAACGACAATGTAATGCAGGTTCTGGAACATAACATAATTGAGTAACATCCATGGTAAATGAAGCTAATAAATCATCAAGAAACCTAATGGGTATTTACCGGTAGTTAAACAGATTAAACAGATGATTTAGATGAAACAGCTGGTCAAGGTGAAATGTAACCGATTTCAAAATTTATTGAAAGAAGCGAAATGTAGTATATTGATGGAATGGAATTAAATTATTAGAATTCAAAGAGAAGGAAATGAAAAGAAGATATAAGAGAAGTGAAAATGTAATGAGCTAAAAAAACGGTGAATGATATAATGGAATGGGACAGTATTGAAAGAAATGGAATGAGATATAATGAATGATGAATAGGGGCTTTATATTGGAAAATAAAAATACACATTGAATTAATGACATAGACAGTCCAGTTTCAATGTAATTAATATTTATAACATAAGAATATTCAAACTTAAAAATGCATGTTTATTGTTCTTATTATTATCCATATAAGACAAATTCAACAACATTGAAACAATATTAAAATATAACAAATATTTATTTAACAAAAAATGTACGACAAATACAGACAAACTTATATACCAATTTTGAGGATCCAGACAACATCTTAGATCCTTTGAAGTAATTCATTACATAAAAAAAAACAATATTCAAAATATTAACAATACCCGAAATGATAACCACATATTATATCAAAATATTATAATATCAAATATAATACCATATTATTCAAAATATATATTCAAACCTGTCATATAATAAGATACCATACAGAAAATACACGCCGACAATACCATCTGAATTACGGCCAATTGAATGTTGACAAAACAACACATTCAATATTTGTAGTTTTAAGAAAAAATATTAGAATTAAGTATTAAATAAATATGTATGACCAAAATATTTTATGATTTCTCTAAGGTCCTCTCAGCAAAATCAGAGAGCGCAAATAAATATAATTTATTTATTTTTTAAATAATTACTTTCAAAAAGATCGGAAAGTAGGATGGCCTTGGATGGAGGTGAACAAACAATTTGATGTTTATGTAAGGAGTGTTTAAGAAAAAAGAGTTTAAAAAGAATTGCTACGTCCAAAGGCGGATTCTTAATGTCTAGGGATACGAAGTCAAAAACAAAAAAGGTTTTAAATTAAAAAAAGTTAATTTTTCGATTTTGGGAACTTAGTTAAAAATCGATTTTGACTTTTTACACCAAAGACTATATTTAGAGGCAAACATAGATGCTAATTTCTAATGTTTTGCTTACAAGTATAGAAAATAAAAAAATAATGAGCCAATTACAGCCTCGTATTAAATTCGACAAAAATCGATTAAAAAAAGTCAACTTTCGATTTTCGCCACAGACAAAAGTTGAAACCGAATTTTAGTTTTTTTTTTTTCACACAAAAGATCGATTAATAGATCAATCAATAGTCGACTCATGTATCCCTAGAAAGGTGTCCTTAGGCGTCTTTGAAGGTTGTAGGAAACCAAATTAAAGAAAATTTTAAAGGAGTCTCAATAGATAACTTAAGTAAAGTAATATAAGATGACTTTAAAGGAGTCTCAATGGACAACTATAATACTGTCTCAAAATACTACTTTGAAGAAGTCTTAATAGACTGTTTGTAGTGGTCTCGATAGACGACTTTTAAGGGGTCTTAACAGATGACTTCTGAGAAGATTAGATATACGACTTTAAAGGAGTTTTAATGTCGACTCTTGAAATCCATTTAAGAGTTCTTAGAAGTTGTCTCAAAACACGACTTAAAAGAGTATCAATAGGCAACTTTAAAGGAGAAGGATGACTTTAAAAAGCTTCGTAATACAGGATCAAGAAGCGTCATTATTAAGATTTTAATGAAGTTTCAATGGACACCTTTAGAAGAATTTAATGGAGTCTCTTTGGGTGTCCCAATGAACAATATAAAAGGACTCTCGGTATGCGCCTTTAAAAGGGATTCATTATACTATTTAAAAGTACTCTGAATATGCGCGGTATCTATAGATGAGTTTGATGGGACCTTCATTTATCCACAAGGGGATTGAAGGGCCTCTTTATACAAGTCTAAATATGAAGGAGACACAATAAAATTCGATATTGACAATTTGCAGAGACTCGATGGAGGAATTTAATGGGTGTTAAATGGAACCTTAAATGAACAACTTCCTCCATATGTGACATCAAATCCCTCTCTTGTTATTTGGAAACCTTTAAAGACTTTCCTATTAGAACTATATAACGGAGAAAATTTCAGAGGCAAGTTCTCAAGAAGCATAAGCCAAAAACACAAAGTAGAAGGAACAAAAAGAATCTGATCAGTCTATACGAATGACATTAAGATATGTTAGGATTGTTAAATTACAAGAATTATTTTTTTAAGGATTGGATATAATATCAAATTGAATGCTATCCCTATTCACAGCCATCCATCATAAATAGAAACTCGCAAAAAATGATTTATGTTGAAAGGAAAAAAAAAAACATGGAGTTAAAGGAAAATAAATTCTGGAAGGCCAATTCCTGGCAAAAAACACAATTTAAAAACAACATTCATATTTATCAATATTTAAGAAATATATTAAATATCAACAATATAACAAAAATTACTAAGGAAAACTTAAGATATTTAGTTTCAAATATGATTAGAGAGATATTCAATTACTTAGAAGTTGACAACATGAAAAATTAAAGTTAAAAAAAATTTATTGCTTTGAATCGACGCCAACCGAATAAAATTTTACTCAAGAGTCAAACAACATCAGGACTCTTGTTTCTTAATTAAAAAAGAAAAAGAAGCAACATAACAACTTATTATTTATGCAAAAAAATATACACAATTCAAATGTTTATGTAGTTGATGATTTAGATGAAATACAATATTAATCTCATACAGATATCAAAATATATATTAAAAGAATATTTCAACACGATATATTAATATAGGTGGAAACTCTCTGGCTACACTTTACTTACATGCAATAATTTTTTTTTTTCGTTAATTGACAATTTGACTGTTGTTCGAATAAAATAAAATATTTTACATAACATTTAAACCAGCATATATATTTATATATAAAAACTACTGGATGAGAAAATCATCAACCATTTATCCACAACAATGATTTCAACACATCAATAATCTATAAATTGAACGACGAGAATCAACAACATTACTTTACATGCTATTACATCAATGATATAACAAGAAAACGAATTAATTATGATTTTCTTTTAACAAAAAGTGAAGAAAAACGTGAACTGGATGCAACAATAAAAGTTTATAAAACACAGCTCTTAATACAGCTGAGAAGGCAACATTATATAAACAACTATAACAACTATAACTACCGAAGGACTCAACAATAACCGAACAACCGATGAGAAGGACAACCATGAAAGAAAGAAAAACTTAGAACTGTCAACAAAGTAAACTACTTAACAAATGATAAATAAAATCAACAACAATAACAGCAATTTAAACTAATTAAAATACAATGTTTGAATTATCACCATGAAAGCTTTACTATTGATTTTCCTCTAAGAGCCAATGAATAGAAAAATATGTTTTGTTTATTCTCTTCATCACGAATTGTGTATGTTTGCATGTTTATTATTAACAAATTAAAGCTACAACTTTAAAATATTTAAATATTACCATTTATAAAGACATTTTTAAACGTAATCACAATGCAATCTCCCATAGAGGAAGGCATTCTCTAAAGAAAAAACGCGGAAAAAATTATAAATAAATAGGGTTATTGAATAAAAAAAAATCCATAGAATACATCAAAAGGAATTGTGTGACATGATCTTGACGATGACAAAAAAGATGTATTCCCAATAGAGCCTGCTAAAATATCAGATTAATGGTTTTTTAATATTCAGCTATTGTGGAGAGTCAAAAATGGAATGAGTCCAAATTACCAACTAGAGTCCAATAGACAACTTGGAATAGTTTCAATAGGCATGGGACTCGAACTGTGTACTGTAATGGGGTATGAACAGACTTAAGCAGAGCCTAATAAAGGAGTCTCTGAACACTACTAACAGTCTCAAGGGACTACTTTACAGGAGTACTAATCATCGACTTTAAGGCATCTCAATAGACGATTTAAAAAAAGTCTTAATGAAGGTCTTTAAGAGGATCTCAATGGACGGCTTTTAGGTGGTCTTATGGCACGACTTTAAAGGAGTATTAATGAACGACATCACGGAAGTTTCAATGGAGCACTTTACTGGGTCGTCATCGTTGAAATCAGGATGAGTCCATAGAACATAGATGACTTTTTGGAGACTAGAGGACTTCATGGGACCTACAAAACTTCAAAGGAATCTAGACCACTTGGAATGAGTTTAGACGACTTCAAAGGATTCTGAACGACTTTAATGGAGTCTCGACGACTTCAAAAGAGTCAAGACGACTTCAAAGGAGTTTAGACGACTTCAAAGGAGTCTAGACGACTTAAATGGAATCTAGACGACTTCAAATGAGTCTGAACGACTTCAAAGGAGTCTAGACGACTTCAAAGGAGTCTAGACGACTTCAAAGGAGTCTAGACGACTTAAATGGAATCTAGACGACTTCAAATGAGTCTGAACGACTTTAATGGATTCTAGACGGTTTCATGGAACTAAGATGATATTGATTGAGTCAGTACTACTTAAAAGGGGTCTCAACAATTCCAAAGAAGTCGAGAATACTTTCAAGCGGCCAAGACGACTTCAAAGGTGTTTGAACGACTTTAACGGAATATGAGTGACTTCCAATGAGTATAGTCGGCTCCGAAGTTGTCCTTACGGAATCTAATAATCCCAAATGACTTTGGGCGACAATTTTCATGACTTTTAAGGAATCAGGACGATTTGTCTTGAGTCTAGACAATCTCTGAAGTGTTTAGGCGACAGATGTTTTGATAGCTTTAAAAGTACAGAAACCTCCAAAGGGTTCGTAATGACTCTAAAGGGGTCCAAGTGTCTTTGAAGGATGTTAGAATTCTTCAAAGTTGACTGTGCCACTTAAAAGTGTTTCCAGCCAATTTTAATGGTGTCAAGGCGACTTAAAGATAGTCTAGATATGTTTATAGAAATAAAGACGGCTAACAAGAATTATTCAAAGAACAATAGGAGATTTTGTGGAATCAATTAATGGTTATCGGAATATTTTCAATATATGGCTTAAAAGAAAGTATTCTTTTCAGATAAAAGAGTCCAAGTATTTCAAAGAGTCAAAGCGACTGTCTTGACTAATACATATATTTTCCGTTTAAAATCTATTTAAGTAAGGGGTAATCTATGCCTGAAAGATTTCCAGACACTTGAAAATGGAAAAATGGTTTGAAAGGTGTTTCTGTAACATGAAGTTTTTGATCTAAAGATCTGATTGATCTTTAATTGGTGGAAGGCTATTAGGAAAAATATACCAAAAATGACATATTTATATAAGAGCAACAGTTCATAGGGCTTCCGATCTACGTTGTATAAGAGCAAAAAGGAGGTTCTTGATTGTTATCTCTTCTTCCTCATTTCCGCAGCTGGCCCAGTGAACGATATCAGGAAAATTTAAGATGTTCCATGGAAACTCAATATTTTACAATTTTTTTAGACAATTTTCTCTTACTTCAATAATTTTGTTGGAGAAGGTTTCTTCAAAATGCAAAACCTTTCCATGATGTACCGTAGGCCTTTCCCAGGTCTGTCTGGTAATTTTGTTTTTGTTGTGGGCCTTGTTTTAGAGGACATATTCACTTTAATACATTCGAAAACTTTTTAGAAAAGAGGATTATCTACTCCACACCTATTCATGCATACCTATTATATATAGAAAAACAAATATATAATTTAAGTCTTATATATTGTAAAATAAATACAAATTAACATAATACAAAAAAAAAAAATATATATATATATATTTGGAATCCAACAAATAAAAAGTTATATGATTTAAAAATGACTAAGGCATTTTAATAAGAAAAAAATACAATGAATTCAAAATTAAAATATTTATTAAGTTTGAATTAAAAAATAACTTTGTGTATTATTATTTATAAAAAAAAAAAACAAATAAATTTCGAGTTCTTAGTTTCAACATTTTGAAAAAGTAAACAAACAAAATATTAATTTGTAAACATAACAAGAAAATAATACCAACAAAATTGTTAACAAAAAATTCAAACTAATTGTAATTGGGTCCATTTTGTTTGTGAATCAAGTGTTAGACTGTGAAGTGTCATTAAAAATTTAGTACCACTTTCCAGATTCTACAACTTGATTTTGCTGTGGATCCAATTACTTGTTTTCTAATCAATTCTATATTTAAATAATTACAATTTTCAAATAAAATTCTAACAAAAACATAGAGGCCTACAAAAAACTACATGCTTTTTATATATTTTAAAATCTGTTAAAATTTTGAAAGGTGTCTCCCTCACTCCCTCTCTATCAATTGGTTAAGTTTATCGTCAAATTTCTCGTATGATTTTCGAATTTGATTTCCTTTTCGGTTTTTCTTTTTAAAATCAATAAATTTCCATAGAAATATTTTTCCCTGGAACCTTCAAAATAAAAATTAGCTTTTCGAATTATTTTCGTACAATGATGCTCTCCACTAAATCTGTCTCTGTCATCTTTTATGAAAAGCGTGCAATGTTAGTAATTTGTAACATCTGATTGAAAATACGAATAAATTAATAAGTAAGAAAGAATAAAAACCCAGAATTCAAAAATCTTAAATTTGGACGAAAAAGGAACACAAATATATATTGTTGTTTTATTTCAAAAAGAGGATGTGGGTGCTTCGGTAAGTAAATGTAAATTCTAGTTATAAGAATTCGGTGCGTATGATTAATGTCAATACACATACGCCACAAGTCTCAATGTTTCATACGATGGATGTAGAGGTGATTAAGTTCAAATGGGCAATTATGGAGGTGCAGTCTATTTTGTAAACCGGCTTCACATGCCAGGAAGATGATTTTGGTAGTGTTATAAACTCGGAACGATATGGCTTTCTTAGCCCCGTATTTTGATTGTTGTTATTCTTATACCCTGGCACAAACACATAGAATTTTAAAGATCAGAAAAAGTGCATTTTCAAAACATAGTATCTAAACAAGTTAAAAATATCAGTCGGTTTGATGACAGATGGATATAGTCAGCCAATGTTCGATTATTTGAATATATTTTGACTTCTCTTATCATTATTCAACTTGTTGACCCTCTATGCAGTAGGTTCCGTAGAATTCCCTTTCGTATCGGACTTAAATAAATAAGATATAAATATTGCGACGTGCCAAGCAATAAAGTCCAAATTGGCAACTTCATTCTTTTTATATATGTGATAATTATTAGAACAGATCTTGTGTTAGCAAAAATGTATGTATGTGTGAAATTTGAAGAGAGTTGGATGCTTATTTTGCTTTCTTCTGAGCGTTTTGTTTTTTTTTAAATCTTAACATATTAACATAGGATGTTGGGGAGGTACCAGAAGGTATGTTCCAATCTATACCATCTTTATAACAGTTCTTATGCTGATAGAAATATTGAGATGTGTCAAGTCTGAATGAAATCGGATTTTAATTTCGCGTTTTATGAGCATCATGGACGAGTGGCCGATACATTCTATCTTCACACCAGACTTTGGGTTAGTAAAAATATTTTGATGTATGTTATTTGAAGACAATCGGGCTCTTACGTCACATTTTATAAGATTTAATCTAAAGAGACATAGAGTCTAAAACCGTTATTTCGATGAGTCACGTTTTGGCCGTATCAATGATGAACAGTTTTCTGCCAGGATATTTACTACATACAGGAATACAGTGTGAAATAAAAAAACTGCAACAAAGTCAAACGCTATAATTTTTACATTTTTTTTAATTTTATTGAATGAAAGCAAAAAATGTCGGAAAAAGCATCAAATTTTAGAATAAGTTTAGATTTGTTCGAATTGGTCACCTTTGGCACGAATTATGGGCTTCAACCAATGAAAGCGTCACACGCTGCCCGAATGTTACTCTGCGGTATTTTGGCCCATTCCCGGCGAAGCACTTACTTGAGGTGATCGACACTTTGGTATTTTTTTTTTCCAAAAGCGAGGAACCTAATTTTGTAACCATTCTCGGGTGGCGCGTGCTAATTGCGATGGTGTTGAGTCCTGTTAGAATGTCCAAGGTCTGCGGCCAAAATGTTTGTGTGTCCAAGGCATTATTACACCCTCCAGAATATTTTTGCCATAATATTCGCAATTTATTCTGATGCCACGGTCGATTAATACGAGCGGAGAGCGACCATTGGCTGTTATGGCGGCCCACACTATCACTATGGCCGGCGCTTGAGTTCTTGGAGAAAACCAAATTCGGGACTGGGCAGTTCCCCGCTTTCGGTCAAGCAAATCAACTCTTTAGCTCTTTTGAGTCTATTTTCTTTCTGTTGCGGTGTAAGTTCTTGCACTTTTTGGAATTTCAATGGCTTTACCCCGAGTTCATTTTTCAATATTTGCCGAATGGAATATTGCGATATGTTTAGCTCACGAACCATTTATCGGTCACTGCAACGGTGGTTTCGATCAAGTCGCTTCTTTACTTTTCGAACCATTCCAGTATCATACGCTTCCAGTATCACGGTAACGAGCGTTGTTGCAGTTTTTTTCATCTCTCTCTTTATATATTTTCGGCTGATCAAACATGAAATATATGTCTGATTGCAATGAAGTTTGGAATAAGTACAAAAAAAAAAAAAAACTATTATATTGACATCCGTTTAGGTTCGGATATAGCTCCCATATATATTTTCGGCCGGTTTCACATATTTGATGCACCAAACACGATAAATGTTATTCCAATGAAATTCGGAATAAGTGACGGAATTTGGTACAATAATAAATGTGTCAAAATCCGATTATACTTGGATATAGCTGCCATATATATATCGGCTGATTTCATGTATTCTGTGCACCAAACATGATATATATGTCCGATTACAATGAAATTTAGAATGTGTGGTGGAATTTGGTATAAAAATTAATTTTAACCAGTAAGGAAAGCTCAAAAGTCGGGCGGGGCCGACTATATGATACCCTACACCACTATGCATATTTAGTAGAGCTCTCGTAAAAAGGTTTATACAGGGCATTTCAGAGCTCTATGAGATATTTGGTACAAAATCAAAATCTATCTAATTCTATCGTGCATTTTACGAACTATAGCTATCTCTGAACCGGGTTTCTCCAAATTTTACGTATTAGCTTCTAGACTGGTGATTTGGGCTGATATTGACCATTTAGTGCCCATATAACCCGAAATCGGATGAAGATATATATGAGAGCTATATCCAAATCTGAACCGATTTCGATAAAATTTAAAACAGCTATTCCTGTGCTCCATCTAATACCTGGTACCAAATATCACGGTTGTAGAGTGAATATTACGAATATATGGGACTAAAACTCTAAATCGGATGAAACATATATATGGTTGCTATATCTATATCTGAACCGATTTTCACTAAATTTTATATACTTGCTTCTAGGCTGAATTTGGTCCGATGTACTAAAATTCAGTCCATTTGAACTTATATTGGCCATTTGGTGCACAATTAACCCGAAATCGGATGAAGATATATATGGGAGCTATATCCAAATCTGAACCGATTTCGATAAAACTACAAACAGCTATTTCTGGGCTGTATCTTATATCTGGTACCAAATATCATTCTTGTGGAGTGCATATTACGAATGTGAGAGGCTTAAACACCAAATCGGATGAAAGATAAATATGGGAGCTATTGCTATATCTGAACCGATTTTCTCCAAATTTGATATACTTGCTTCTAGGCCGAACTCGGTTGGGTGTGCCAAAATTCAGGTAATTTGGACTGATAGTGGACATTTGGTGCACATTTAACCCGAAATCGGATGAAGATATATATGGGAGCTATATCTGTTTCTGAACCGATTTTCTCCAAATTTGTTGTATTTGCTTTAAGGCTAATCTCGGTCACACGTGCCAAAATTCGGGCCATTTGGGCTGATATTGGCCATTTGGTGGTCAATTAACCCGAAATCGGATGAAGATATATATGGGAGCTATATCCAAATCTGAACCGATTTCGATAAAATTTAAAACAGCTATTTCTGTGCTCCATCTAATACCTGGTACCAAATATCACGGTTGTGGAGTGCATAGTAGGAATGTGAGGGACTTAAAGATCAAATCGGATGAAAGATATATATGGGAGCTATAGCTATATCTGAACCGATTTTCTCCAAATTTGACATACTTGCTTCTAGGCCGAACTCGGTTGGGTGTGCCAAAATTCAGGTAATTTGGACTGATAGTGGATATTTGGTGCACATTTAACCCGAAATCGGATGAAGATATATATGGGAGCTATATCTAAATTTGATCCGATTCTCACCAATTTCAATAGGGTTCGTCCTTGGGCCAAAAAAATATTGTTTGGAAAATTTCATCTCAATCGGATAATAAATGCGACCTGCATTTTGTTCACAAGAATACATGGACAGACGGACGGACGGACGGACGGACAGACGGACTGACATGCATAAATCGACTCAGAAAGTGATTCTATGAAGGTTCTCAAAAGTAACTATGGGTCTATCTCGTTTCCTTCTCCATGTTACAAACAAATGCACAAAGACATAATACCCTTACCACTATGTGGTGTAGGGTATAAAAATTATATTGAAATCTGTTGAGGTTTGGATATACCTCCCACATATATTTTCGCCGGATTTCGTATATTCAATATACCAAACACGCTATGTATCTCCAATTTCAATGAAATATGGAAGGTGTCCATATTTGGTCCAAAAATAAATTTTGTCAAATAATATTAAAATCGGTTCAAATTGGGATATGATTTTGTCACAACACGCCTTTGCAATGAAATTAGGCTAACAGTAAAGTACTACACATCATAATTAATTTAGGATACGCTTATTACGGGGAAGTATGTTGCTACCTCGAATTCTGTAATAGGTGTCCATATTTGGTCCAAAAATAAATTTTGTCAAATTATATTAAAATTGGTTCAAATTGGGATATGATTTTGTCACAACACGCCTTTGCAATGGAATTAGGCTAACAGTAAAGTACTACACATCATATTTAATTTAGGATACGCTTATTACGGGGAAGTATGTTGCTACCTCGAATTCTGTAATAGCAACAGAAATGCCACTCAACTTCAAAATATTGCGGTTTCATGCACGCTTGGCTTTTGCTATAAAATTAATAAATCCGAAGAATAAACTCTTCGTGTATGCGGACTAAAATTTGTCATGTAACTCCTTTTCTCATTGCCAGGTGTGCCTGGAATGTTCATGCACAAAGATATAACACACTGTACCACACGGTGTTGGGTTGGGTACCCTTACACCGGGCCTGTTGTCAACACCGCCGTTATGGTCTAATTTTTGGTTCGCAATAAATTTAACAAAATATTGAAAAAATCAATCCCAGATAATCATCACAAAAATATTTCAAGTGTGTCTGCGTTATCTTATCGATGGCCAAGAACGAGCTAAACCAAACCAAGGAATGAAAAACGTGTTCCTTAACTCATTTATTTACTGCTTCATATTAATTCATTTAACACCTTTTTACGATTACTTTGGCGACCCATATTCATGCGACCAAAGCATGGAGAGATAGCAGCTACAAATTTATTGTGTCTTCAACACGATTTTTTTTACTCTTGACGTTCACAATTTGAAATGACGTTTCTGTGCTGGACTTAACCGCTATCTGTCAGTTATCACCACATTTATAACTTCACAAGTTGTGCGTCTCAAGGAAGTATGACGATTCAACATTCACACATTGTCTTCTTCTACTTATTATTGGTGTTATCAATGCCATGAGGCCATTTTTAAATTTATTTGCTCAAATACTTGAGAAATGGGAATTGGAGATTTTTAGTCAAAGATAGGGAGAATTCATTTTGTCTTTGCGCGCAAATGGTGATATCACCATTCTTTATCAAACAATTGTGTGGCTACTGAGTGGGGAATAATGTGATTTTAAATAATGTTATTATGTTAATGTATTTGTTATTGTTTTATGGAAATATTAGCCCTTTAATAACGTTTTTATATTTATTTTTGATAATAACTAGTAAAAACTATTGCTAATAACTAGTAAGGTAAGGACAATATTAAGGAAGCACTGACTATATGATACCCTTCATATATACGTTTCTATGGGGAATTGGTGAGAAGTAACAAAGGTTAAATACGTGTATTTCAAAAAATGTTAATCACATAAGCATTGCGTATAAATAAATAGAATTGACAAGGTTTAACTTTGACAGTGCGTCTTTTGAAGAATTCAAATTTGAAAAAAATAGGGTTTTGAAAAAGTTAAAATATTTGAATTTTTGTCAACGGAATTTAATGTTCCTCCAAAGTTTTTAAACTTTCGTTGACATTAAACGAGTTATGGTCTTGGTGTATTTCGGTAGCACGGCCGTACAAAATGCTTGTACGCAACGCAACCATTTTGGAAAGAGCCTTAGAGCCACAATTCATTTAAAATACATAAGTATTTTGTGTATATGTGTGTATTGTTTTGAAAAATATACGAATAAATAAATAAAATGAAATTATTTAAATTATTATTCGGTTGCAACAAAAATTCAT
Source organism: Musca domestica (assembly GCF_030504385.1). NCBI lineage: Eukaryota > Metazoa > Arthropoda > Insecta > Diptera > Muscidae > Musca > Musca domestica. Next base: position 6,105,374 of record NW_026712329.1, on the reverse strand, counting down.
ATTTTCGACGGCAATGGGCAATGTATTTTATACTTTTTGGATAAAACAATATCCTTTTTATACCCTCCACCATACTATGAAGGGTATATTAACTTTGTCATTCCGTTTGTAACTCCTCGAAATACTCATGTCAGACCCAACAAAGTATATATATTCATGATCAGCGTAAAATTCTAAGTCGATTTAGCGATGTCCGTCTGTCTGTCTATCCGTCTGTCTGTCTGTCCGTCTGCCTGTCTGTTGTAATCATTCGAATGAATTGAGATAGATGGCTAAAATTTTGCACACATCTTTAGTTTTCCACTAGGCAGGTTAAGTTCGTGAATGGGTGATGTAGGTCCGCGTTTTCATATAGCCCCCATATAACGGTACCTCCCGATATTCGGTATTTTTATGATTTTAGCGACATTATTCACCGGAATTGTTTCAAATTTGGTATTTGAAGTTCGAAATGGATACTACACCCTAATACAGAAAATTGTCTGTGCAAGTCCACGTCTTCAAATAGTCTCCATATAACGGTACCGCCCGATATTCGGTATTTTGAAGATTTTAGCGACATTATTCACCGAAATTGTTTCAAATTTGGTATTTGAAGTTCGAATTGGATACTACATCCTAAGACAGAAAATTGTCTATGCTGGTCCAGGTCTTCGTATAGCCCCCATATAACGGTACCCCCCTATATTCGGTATTTTGATGATTTTAGCATCATTATTCACCGGAATTGTTTCAAATTTGGTATTTGAAGTTCGAATTGGATACTACACCCTAAGACAGAAAATTGTCTATGCTGGTCCAGGTCTTCGTATAGGCCCCATATATCAGTACATCCCTATATTCGGTATTTTGACGATTTAAGGTACAATACCCACCGAAATTGTTTGAGATGTGGTCTTTGAAGTTCGTAATGGATGCTACAGCCTGTGACAGAAAATTGTCTATGCTGGTCCAGGTCTTCGCACAGCTCCGATATAACGATACCTCCCTATATACCATATTTTGATGATTTTAGCTACATTATTCACCGTTAATTTCAAGTTTCAAATTTGAATATGGTAATGGCTTATGACAAACAATGCCTATGTGGGCCCACGTTGTATACACCTCAATATAACGGCTATATTTGGTATTTTTAAAATTTTAACAGAATGTTTTAATGATTTTATTTTCTGAAAATTTCCAAATTCGTTCCAAATGGTGGAGGGTATTTAAAGTTCGGCCCGGCCAAACTTACTACTTTTTAACTTGTTTATTTTGCATTCGGTTTTGTGCAAGAATTCCATCATTCCATCCATTATTTGTTTTTATACCCTACGACACTATTTGTTGGGGGTATTATAAATTTGATTTTGCAAAAAAAGTGGAACTATAAGAATAATATCATTCCAGAAGAGGATACGATATGAAAAAATTAAATATTTTATCGCGTACGAACTTTCAATTTGATTAACTTTATTGAATTGACTCGATTCTTTGAGAATGGAAATTGTTGGCGGGTGTGGTACAAATTATGTGGTGACGAAAAAGGGTGACTAACTCATTGCAAAACAAGTAAGCAAAGGCTACAGTCGAGCGGGGCCGACCGTTGAATACCCTACAACACTATAATAAACGATACAGTTTATATAGGCGAGATACTCGAAAGAATTACACAAGATATTGTGACAAATAATAAAAGAAAACCATCAGGTTTCGTTCTCTAATTTTCGAATAATAGCAACTTAAACTAATTTGCTCATTTCCAATTTATTGGTAGATGTTGCACGTAAATGGTCTTCCTAGATCTGGAACCAATATTTCCCAAAGACCTATAATCTCTCAGAAGTGGCAAAAGATTAACATTTATTATTGGTTTTTGACTGAAACGCATCTATATGGGATACAGACATTTGACTATATTCTTCCACGAAATCAGCGTTAACGAAATAGTCAGAAGTGCGTCTTTCCTGTATTTGTGAATTCTCCAAGAAGTCACTGGAATGGACATTTTCGTATTTTGTCTACAAAAGTTGGCAAACTATTTCACACATTGAATATTTTTGGATGGTCATCAAAAACTGCTTGGCTTTTGCAATGTGCGGTAACCCCCATTCAAATGTGCGTGAGGATCGGGCGATAATTACGACCTGCTGACAATTTTGCAGTTTTTTGGTCCATTTCAACCCCTAAATATATGGCGATCATCTCCAAAAAGAGTAGGCTTCTATTCTGACCCTCATCTTATCCCCATGCAAAATTTCGTATGGATCGGGCCATAAATGCGATCTGTATATGATATCCTGATATCCTAACTACTTAGTTTTGTTAGCTGTAGAAATATTACCAAATGTTTAATTCAAAATGAAAATATGCCAAAAATATGACAAAATTGAAAATATATGAGAAAATATTATGAATTCAATAGTTTCATCTTTAGAGAGATATTTTTATGCGATTTTTTAGACGTTTTTTCTTTCCTGCCAAGAGTCCATTCTCGACATAAAATAGATCTTTCAAGCATATCTTCTTTGATAGACATATATATCGCACATATTTTGCTATATATTCGATCTTAACATCAATGTAAAGATCAGAAGTAACCTTGTCATGGCTTTGTGATTTCGCCGGGATTTAAAATATTCGCGGTTTAATGAAAAAATTTGAATTTTTTCAACACAAAAGATATGGTCTATTTTACCCGCTAAATATTATCCGATGACCACCCAAATTGGTAGGCTTCTTCCCCGCCCTAAACTCTAGTTCAGTTTTTGGTCCATTTCAACCCCGAAATATTATGCGATCATCTCCAAAAGAAATAGGGTTCTATTCTGACCTTAACCCCACCTACATTCTAAATTTCGTGAAGATCGGGCCATAATTGCGACCTGTAGCGTGATTACAAATTAACATGGACAGACGGACGGACGGACATACATAGCTAGATCGACTCAGCTCGGCGAGCTAGGAAGATCCATATATACTTTCCTATATGGGAAACCAATATTTCGAGGTGTTACATAATTTTTGGCCCAATCAAACTTATAATACCCCCAACACATAGTGTTGTAGGGTATAAATACTAAAATCTGGAAAAAACCAAGAAAGAAATTTTATGGAATCGAATTTTAAAATGAAAGTCCAACAATCTTTAAACTTTTGCTGTAAATACACTCGACTCCTCCCTCTGACACTCGTCATTTTGCATGTTTCTGCGACATTTCCAACATCATGACCTCTAATATTGAGATTTGTGAAATCTTTTCCTGTAATAATTGCATAATATTGGTTCACCGATGTAGTGAAATATTCATGACTAACAATATTTTTTTGTTTTTCCTTCAGCAATGTAAACAAACAAGCCGATAGGTACACCCTCGCATGACTATGAAAAACATGCCAAAAGGTAGCATACACAAAGAGTTTGTCCTTGGGATTTGATAATTTTCATAGCAAATGCCAACCGTGCAGGAAACAGCAATGTTTTCAAGTCGTGTAGAGTTTGCTGTTAGCCTAGTAACATATAAATTGACAACATTTAATTTTGGGCCAAATTCTGTCACACATTCCAACTTCTTTGAAAAAAATATATGAAAGCTATATCCAAATCTGAACCGATTTTAATATAATTTGTCAAATTTATTTTCGCAACACTTCGTCACTAATTACGAATTTCATTGAAATCGGTTATACATATCGTGTTTGGTGCATCAAATATTTGAAATCGGCCGAAATATATATGGAAGCTATATCTAAACCTCAACCGATTTCAATATAATTTGGCATATTTATTTTATTTTCATTAGATACAGACGTACATATCGTGCCTGGTGTGTAAAATATATGAAGTCGGCCGAATGTACCGATTTCCGTTATGCATTCTAAATTTGAAGACTGTTTCTATAACTGATCAAATATAAATTCTAAATAAAAATTTTCTGGAGGTATTTTCGATTCTGATGCTATATTTCCAGTTCCAAGTGCAATGAGGAATTCCTCCCGCGCAATTTGATGTTTTGATATGCATTTTCCAATTAAATTAGTATTTTAGCGTTTCAGGTTCCAAAGCATATAAATTCACTCTTTGATATGACCCTCATAAAACTTAAATATTGAGGGCCAGCACTACCCTGAACCCTTCCTCAGTTGTCCAATTTGCGAACAATGGGCTGCAAATTAGCATTTTGCAATGTAAAATTGAAAATAGAAAGTCAAATATAAAAAAATCTCATGCGATATAAACAAACAAAAATAACCGACAAAACGTTATGGGGCTCATTTCAACACGTGGACCTACCTACTTCTACCACATGACAATAATCCGTCCAATGAGAACTCAATATGCAAAATTCATTGGGACTTCAATCAGTGAAATACCGAATATAAAGGGAAAAGGATTTCTATTCTTTCAGAAATTCTTCCTAAACTTTCACGATACCTTAAATCACTTTTGCAGTTCATGATATGGGCCATAACCCCCGGATAAGGATACAACCCGATTTCAAGTATATCTTACATTTTAACCATATTTTCATACTAACTTCGGCAAATGTTGGTAATTTGGGAAGAAGCCATCCATGAAAAACTGATCACGTTTTGTATAACCATCATATGATTTAAGGAACCGGACATTTGTTTAATCGTCTTTGAATTATACTATGATAAAAGATATGGAAATAATGGGGTCTCCAACGCGCAATTTCAATGACAATTAATTCATATTACTTTAAAAACAAGTAAAAAAATTAAGTTCCGCCGGGCTGAATTATTACTATCATCCATCTGAGGGTAAAGGAAACATTTTTATATAAAAGTATCTAAATTCAAGCGTGTTTCACTTTAAACTTCATATACCAGTAAGACTGTTTGGATAATGCAGTTAACTTATCAAAAAACCGTAAAGTGAATGACTCCGTTATATGGGGCCATAGTAAAACTGGAACCTCTGTGGACAATTTTATACTTCAAGGATTGCCATCTATCAAACCTTCTAAAATACCAAATTTGAAACAATTATACGCGTAAATGTGTGGATTATTACCATACCCAATATTGGTAGGTATCGTTATATATGGCAAGGAGAAATGTGGCAAAAATCATTCATATATATATATATATATATATATATATATATATATATATATATATATATATATATATATATATATATATATATATATATATATATATATGAACATTTAGTGATGTGATATATATATATATACATATATATATATATATATATATATATATATATAAATATATGTATATATATATAATTATTCACAGATATGACTGATATAAATGTTCACGTACTGGTCGATGTTTTTGGAGATGATCGCAAAATATTTAGTGGTCCAAATGGACCAAAAACCTAAACTTTTCTGACACGTCATAATTATCGTCCGATCCTTAGGAAATTTTAAGTGGGGGTTCGGTATCGGCCCTGTCAAGCATTATGGATGGCTATCGGATAACAGTTAGCGGATTAAATGGGACCCAATTTTTGTTGGAAAAAGTACCAAAATGTCTATTTCACCGAGATGCTGAAAGTGAATTCCAGGCGAATTAAGAAATACTCTATTGACGCACTTCGGATCTTTTTTACATCAATTCATATAGAGAAACCTTAATTTACAAATATTGTTCTGAATAGTCATTAGCATGACTCGCATTTCTTATGCTTTAATATAGGGCAAATTCTATAAGAATATGCACTACTTCGGTCCAAACCATGAAAATTTTTTGAGATGACAGGTTTTTGAAAAAAAAAAAAAAAATGGTTCCGTTCTGTTTTTCAATTTAATATGATTTTATTAAAATGTATTAAGTCCTGCTACTTGAAAATTAGAGACCGAATGATAATTAGAATGAGATCGTTTGTAATCTTAAAACAATCGCAACCTTTATTTAACCTTTTCTATCCGTATCTAATGTAAAGAAGTGAATTCATTATATTTCTAATATCTGCTTTTATAAGGTTCATGCCACTGAAAACTCTTCCGTTTCTAAATGGTAAAACTAGACATTTCATAACAAAATAAGACAATTCCTTGAACGGGTTTTTATTCAAAGTATTTTCAAATTGTTATACATATATCCAAAAATAAATCGTTGAGTTTATGTTTGCCCATTCATATGTACTTAGCTTTTCTAAAATAGTAATTTAATTTTTTAGATTTAATAAAAATTGAATTTATAAGAAAGTATTAAAATATAAAAAAAAAATTGGACAAAAACATGCTAAAAAGTGCTAAACTAATAATTTTAAAAAGCTAAGAAAAATGCTACATGAAAATTTTGCTGCTAAATACAAAAAATAAATACCAAATTTAGGTGCAAAAATGCTAAAATGGCCACACTGATACGGGTACATGAATGTGATTCTGGGTGTTGATGAACCAGTCAGTCGGTCACTTATCACTCTGCTCTTTGAAATACATTCTCATTACCATATTTGATCACAAATATTCATGACATCAATTTAGTCATGGACTCTCAGAATTTCTCATCTCTCATGTTAGTTTTGTTCTATTTATAGATTCGATTCTCATTATTATCAGTTGTTGTTATTACACTAAAATATATAACTTAACTGTAAATTTCCAGTTATTTTTTCTCTATTTTAAATTAAAAGTTCTTTTTATTTCTTTTCCAAAATTAGTTTTAAGTTGGCGTCACAAATGGAACTGGTATACGAAAACAATACACTAGTAAATATCACCGGTGTTTAATTTATTTAAGTTGTGATAAATTTGAGAAAACAATTTGCAAAATGAGTGAAGAAAAGTGTTTTGATAGTGACGATTCAATAATGGATCCAACGTTTACTCCTGAAAATGGCACTACCGATGTAATATACTCTATCGAGCTTGATTTAGTTGGAGTCAACAAACTTCTTTTAAGTGAAGAATTTTTTAAAATAATTAAAAAGGTAATAAAATATTTCAAGTTTTACTCTGTTTACTTAAAAATAAACCTTTTATTAGAGAAACAAAACAGCATACGAAAAGGATATGTGTGGAGTAATTGCTATCTGTCACGTGTGCTAGAAACAAGTAAAAGGATCGATTAGAGTAAGTTCTAATTTCATTCTTCACATGCGTAGCAAACACCCAAAAAAATATGCCGAGTTTAAAGCCAAAAAAATGAAAACAGGCAGAAAACTGGTCGTAAATCGGCACTTTCGGAAGATGTGTTAAACTTCTTGTGTGATACCTGCTCTCTCCTTGATAGAAAGTAAGAGCTTTTTAAAATTATTTCCCGGAAGGCGATCTATCACCCGACTACTGTCCGACAGTAACTTTGCTTTGGAGAACGTCAAGTATGTTTGCACTACAACTGATCTTTGGTCTGGAGGAAAGAAGTCATTTTTAGGATATACGTGCCACTGGTTGGATGCTTTCTCTCTAAAAAGAAAGTCTGTTGCGCTGGCCTGTCGAAGATTCAAAGGAACACATACATTTGATAGAGTAACGGACATGATATGCGAAGTAAACGAGCAATATAATTTGCCACTTAGAAAAATTGTTTACACTATAACTGACAACGGCTCGAATTTTGTAAAAGCATTTAAAGAGTTTGGAGGTACTTTGAGTAAGTACTATTTATGAAAAGGAAGAAAACGACTATTAATGTTTGCATTATTTTAGACGTTGACACTAGATATAAAATTGATTCTAATGAAGATTCAAATCAAAATAAATTTAGTTTCGCAGGGAGCTTAGGCCCCATATTTCATATTGTAGAGCCAAGATTGTCAAAGCATTTTCGGTGTGCAACACATACACTGAATCTTCTTGTAACAACGGACTTTACAAAAATTTTAAATTCGTCGGATGAAAACTTTCAGCAACTGCACAATAAACATATTACATTCCAGTTGCACTCAGATATTGCACAAATGTCACAGACCGAAATCTGCAGAAATTATAAGTGCAGTTCTATCTTCGCAGCTCATTACTGCGTGTGTTACAAGGTGATGGATTCGGTTAAGAAACCACTACAATACAAACATAAGTTAGGGAACTCTGCTATCGGCTTGGAGTTCCATCATTTCTTGGCTCTGAAATTGAATATTTAGAAGAGTATTTGAAAGTGCTAAAGCCCATTGCAGAAGGAATCGATTTTTTGTAAGGCGAACACAATATGTTTTTCGGCTACTTTATACCAACATTGGCGTCCATAAAAATGAAACGAAAACCTAGCAAGAGTATATAGAGATGCAAGTAGTTTTTCACAAGAGATTTGAGAAATATTTTTACCTAAAAGAGGATTCATTAGATGCGGTGGTTGCGGCGATTGTGATACCAGATGTCAGGCTGAGATTTTTAAAAACCCTCTTAGAGACGGCCAACAACATTACGGAAGATGATATTAAAACACACTCAAACCACTATGGGTTAGAATTTGCCAAACAATTAGAAAAGACTCCCAATGCAACTTCCATTTCCAGCCAAGCTTCAATTCTAGACTTTGGTGATGAACCCATTGGTAATTATCCTAAATTGAGTAAAATTAAAAGAAGCAAATTATCTATCCATTGCTTATGTTCATTTCAGTCGAATGCATTCATGAAACGCCACAATTGGGGAATGTATTTCGTGAGACTGGTGCGTACCTCTCGGATCACGAAACAAGTTTGGAAATGCTGAATAGTTATCCAATTGTTAAGCAAATTTTTTTTAAATACAATACTGCATTTCTTTTGCTGGGATCATTAATCGATCTAGGAGGCAAAACCTGAGCGACAGCAATTTTGAAATGCTGGTCTTAAGAAAAGCAAATATGACAGATATGAACTAAACAGTTTGTATATATATTATAAAATTTAAATAAAATCGTGAAAACATATGTTTAATTTTACGTAATTTATCAGCATTGTTTTACTTTTTTCAAAAATATTAATTTAGTGCATTTTATTAATTGCAATAAATTTAGTGATAGTGCAATTAAAATTGCACTACCACTAAAGTTTAGTGGTAGTATTATTAAAAATTGCACTACCACTAAGTGAATAGTGGTAGTTAAATTGTTAGTGCACTAAAAATCTAGTGCATTATGCCCATCTCTGATTTGGCGTACAAAATGCGACAAGTGTTGGAAGATCTATAAGTTTTAAGCGATTTTCATAAGGTGGGAGAGTTTTATTTGAATTCCACCTTAAGCCTCTGAGAACAAACTGATGCAATTGAGTTTGAGCATATTCTATCTTATTAGAAAAATATTTATAGAAGGGAATCCAAACTACACAAGCACATTCCAAAGTCGGTCGAACAAGACAAATATAAAAAAAAGTTTAGTCACATAAGGATCATAAAATTATTTAGACCAACGTTTTTTCAGTTAGGTTAAAGATGCGTTGTTGTTTAACAACCACTACACTCGCTGACCTGCAGATCCATTGTGTTCATCCTATCTGAAAAAGAATAAATAGTGAGAAAAGGAAAGAAGGAGAGGTAAGAAAATAGAGAAGAAGGATAGAGTAAGAAGATAGATAGGGATAAGTTGTCTTTAGCCATTTCAGCTAACCATATGCTGATTCAGAGGAGGACAAATCGGGCAGAATTTGCTTAGCCAGTAGCCTCTGTCTGACTCCAAAGAGAGTTGGACAGTGGCTGAGTAAGTGCTCTACCGTCTCGGTTCCCTCCTCATCCTGACAGAGCCTGCAGTATTCGGTGTCGTGGACTCCCCACTTTGCAGTCATGGCCCTTATGTTACAGTGTCCCGTCATTAGACCCACCATAAGCTTTAGCTCAGACTTCACCAATGAGTTGAGTGACATTGATCTCCGCTCGGAGATCATTGGCCATATTTTTTGGAAACATTACATCCCCTTCCAGTCAGCCAGTTATGATTGAATCTCCCAAGATAGTGCTTTTGCAATACTTAGAAGAAGTGGCATAATGGAGGCTTCACTGAGCTGTCGATTTTTTATCCACTGACTCACATCCGCGTCTGGCAATTTCATCTGCTGTTTCATTGCCAGATATGTTACAATGGCGAGGAACCGAACAAATTTTTACCAACGTTATAAACCTTTCCAGAGCATTTCTGCATTCCAGAACAGGCATAGACTTGATTGTAAAAGAGTTGAGAGCCTTCACGGCCGCCTGACTACCGACGTATATAGTCGCCGGTCAACTCATTGATTCTTTTTTCCAGGAGTTCCATGGCTTATCTGATAGCAAAGATTTCTGCCTGAAAGAGCTGTAGTCGTTGTTGGATCTTCTGATATTTAAGCATACACAGAAGATACCCACCCCCGTTCCACTATCCATCTTTGAACCATCGGTATAGACCACTATACCGTTTAAAGGTTATGTGCTCCGAGTCCACGTGTCCTTGTTTGGTATATGAAGGTCCAGTGATTCCAAACTTTTCCTAGTTGATATGTAATCACTGTTTATACCCCGACCTCCTATTTTCTCCACGTACTTATGAATGACAGAGTGCCCAAAGGACTGACTGCGCCATTGACTTAGTTTTTAAAACCTAGCAACGACTTGGCTTGGTTAACATAACACTTTAAGTGTGAATTGAAGCTACGTTTTCTATTTACGAATTTACGTTACCCAAATTATATGGGCCAATGAATAGTCATTGTAACAGACTGAAACCTAAAGAATGATAGCTTTTTACATTTTTTATATTTAATGACATTCCATTTGCACTGCACCAATTCACAAGGTTATGGTTTTAATGGACTCGAGATTTTAGTATGATTCAACAATATCAGAAAACATCCAAATGTTAGAGCAACAAATTACAGATGGAAGTAAAGAATAAAAAATACTGGACCTAAATGACGACGTTATTTTAAGACAGAATATTATTAAAAGCGTTTCTTAAGCGTGTCTTAAAGTGTGCTTTAAAATATAAAGATTAATTTTTCGTACTAAAGGCTAATATACACATAAGATAATTATATGATTTCACCTTATGTATTGAAAATTCCCCCATATTAACCCTTTTAATATTTTTAATGATTTATAATTTCCAACCCTGATTTAGAAACCCGGTTGCAATCTTTTATTGATACTCAAAGTCTCATACTAATGTATGAGTTATTATATATTTGTAGAAAAACTTTCCTACCTTCAAAAGAAGTTTTGAGTGTGAATGCGTTGAGACTTTTCACAAGATTATGATGCATCTAACAAACTATCACTCAAAACCCCATATAATATATAAACATCTCTCCATGAGTAAAGCTGCGCGATAACAATTTCTTCTCCGAGAATCCGTAAGTGTGCCTCAAATTGAAACTGTTCTATTTCCAATTGATGATTTGGTTTTCTCGCTCTCTCTCTCTCTTCTCACGAATGTGGAATTTTGCCGGTTAATTTCACAGAGAACCAAAAGTAAATAAATGCAAAAGAAATTTCAACGTCTCCAAACATTTTTGACAAACAATCCCTTTTTGTGCTGCATTCCATCACTGTAATTGCTGTGGGAGATTTGGATTTAGTACAAAGAAGCGTCGACGAAGAAGACAAAAAAAAAACGCAATATTTTTAACATGACCTAGTCAATGTGAACTGTTAATAAAGGGTGTCTACCTTTATATGTATATCTGGATGTATGAATGAATGTGGGTTATTGTAATAAATCATGCGGAGGATAATTAAAGAATTGGGAGTATATTTTTAAATATTTCCATTTACGGAGGAACAAAATTGTTTAATATCCGTTTGGGTATTTATATGGATAGCGAATTGAGTTTATACTCTGGTGTAAGCGTTGGAAACCTATTAAAAGAATAATTGACCTATTTTATATTTATGGCAAAAATTAAGATTTAAAATAATGCTAATCTCTATACGCCATTAAGCCATAAAAATTGCTGTTGTATAGAGGGTATATTAAGTTTGTCATTCCATTTGTAACTCATTGAAGACCCAACAAAGTGTATATACAGGGTAAGATAAAAAAACTGCCACAAAGCCATAATTTTCACATTTTTTTCTTTAAATTTTATTGAATGAAAGCAAAAAAAAAAAACAAGTAAAAAAGATCGGCCGGGCCAAACTTTTAATACTCTCCACCATTTGGTACAAATTTGGCAATTTCCAAAAAAAAAAAAAAATAAATAAATAAAATAAAATCCGCTTAAAATTCTGTTAAAATCTTAAAAATACCGAATGCCTATAGACGACGTTGACCTGCATAGGCAACTTTTGTCGTAAGTTATTGCAATATTTAAATGCGAAACATGAAGAAAAATCATTAAAATACCGAATATAGGGGGTACCGTTATATGTGGGCTATACGAAGGCGTGGACCTGCACAGACAATTTTTTGGCATGGGCTGAAGTATCCATTACGAACTTCACATGCGAAATTTGAAACAATCCCGGTAAATAATGTCGCTAAAACCATCAAAATACCGAATATCGAGGGGTACCGTTTTATCGGGGCTATATGAAGACGTGGACCCACATGGCCCATTTTTTGACTTAGGATGTAGTATCCATTACGAACTTCAAATACCAAATTTGAAACGATTCCGGTAAATAATGTCGTTAAAATCATCAAAATACCGAATATCGTGGGGTACCGTTATATGGGGGCTATTCGAAGACGTGGACCTGTGCAGATAATTTTCTGTCTTAGGTTGTACTATCCATTACGAACTTCAAATGCCAAATTGGAAACAATTCCGGTGAATAATGTCGCTAAAATCATCAAAATACCGAATATCGGGAGGTACCGTTATATGGGGGCTATATGATACCTTGGACCTACATGGCCCATTTACGAACTTAACCTGCCTACTGGCAAAACATACATGTGTGCAAAATTTTAGCCTTCTATCTCAATTTGTTCGATAGATAGCGTGATTACAACAGACAGACACATAGACAGACAGACGGACATGGCTAAATCGTCTTAGAATTTTACGCTGATCAAGAATATATATACTTTGTTGGGTCTGACATGAGTATTTCGAGGAGTTACAAACGGAATGACAAAATTAATATACCCCCATAGTATGGTGGAGGGTATAATAAAAATAGCAAATAACATCAAAATTTAGAATAAGTTTAGATTTGTTCGAATTGGTCACCTTTGGCACGAATTATGTCCTTCAATCGGCCTTTGCTTAAAGTGATCGACACTTTAATATTTTTAAGTGCCAACCTTGAAATACCGAATATCTGGAGGTATCGTTATATGGGAGCTATTCCAAAACGTGGACCTATACATACAATGTTTCGCCACCGCAGCCAGAACACATTATGACACACAAATACCAATTTCTAGACAAATCTGTGAAAAAAAAGTGACAAAAACTATCAAAATTCCGCATGTCGGGAGGTACCATTATATGGGGGCTATACCAAATCGTGGACTTATACATGCAATGGTTTGCCACCGGAGCTAGAACCCGTTATGACCAACAAATACCAATTTTTAGATAAATCCGCGAAAAAATGTGGTAAAAATCATCAACATACCAAATATCGGGAGGTACCGTTATATGGGGACTATACCAAAACGTGGACGGATATATCGCATTCATCATCATCCTAGACACAATACAAATTATTCTGCTAAATTTTGACGCTCTACGACAAATAATGTGGGCTGTATTGTGATTATAACAGACAGGCGGACATCGTTGAATCGACTTAGAATTTTATGCTGATTATGAATATATATACTTTATGGGGTCTACGACGAATATTTATTGATGTTACAAACGGAATGACAAAGTTAATATACCCTCCTTTCCAAGGTGGATGGTATAAAAATGGATATGTCATAGGAGGTAAGTACTTATCATACTGCCACCAGGGGCTAATATATACATTATAACTATCCGTTTTTTTTAAGAAACTAGAGTTGAGTCTCTATTTTATTTGCCAATTGAACAGTTGAACTGACAATCTTCTGATCGATAACCTTGGAAATCAATTGATCTTAATTGCCTGGATCATTGCTTTGTGCATTTAAGTCCTGGATAACATAATTTTGTATAACAATGCATTAAGGCGTATGAGTGGTGTCGTTGCGTCTACGCCATTTTTGGAATGTTTTAGACATTTTCATCATCTCGATCTGAATACATCAGGTATGCAACTTTGATCTCCTTTGAAATCATTAAATACACATAAATCTTTTTTATGCTCGAACAATTAGCCTTAATTACGAGAGCCCTGGTAACACTATCTCGACTACATGTATGGATATACACTATATTCGCTTTTCCCATATAAATAATATGATTGTAGTTGGTTTCCGCCTGCATAGAAAATTCCATCTGCAGCTCCATGGACCACATCTAACTGTAGCTGTAACATTTTGCATTTATTAATTTCCGTTTAAAAAGGATTTCTTTCCAAAATGGCAGTTGTTGCAAGTGATGTGCAGGGCATGGATATCTACCTAACTACCACAACACATATAAGTTAATTTATAAAACGATAGCTACACACACTCACACAAAAGTAACTCTTCATAGATGAGCTTAGAAGCAGTGTCACTAACTTGTTTTTTTCTTTTATTTTTTATATTTTTAGTAATGAAATAAATAAAAAATAGTGGCTTTGGTATTACCATCTGCATTTGTTGTTACATATATGTTGTTGGAGCTTCCAACATACGTGGTCACACATGTACGCACTCACATGTATATTACACATACACATATGCGAGGGAAAATTAATTGGATTTCTTGCATGCACTTCTTCGCTCCAACCAATGATTAATGGACAGTTTCGTTTCATTTCATTTCTGAGTGAGTGTGTTTTTCTTTTTTTAATTTTCCCTATGGTTCTTTGAATTTGCAATTTAATAAATGACGCTGATGTAAATGCGAATCTAATGTTTGTAATGATGACTTCAAAACACTTGGCCAGATCTTGTGTGAAAAGATTTATGTTATTTATTAAAGGCTTGGCAGACTAATTACAATTGCCAGCTAAAGAGGCATGCAATTATTTATCGAGGATTTTTTTTCGGGACAGAGGATAATTTGATCATCTCCTTCTGTAGTTCTGAATTATTAATGATGCATTTCATCATTTGAATCCACTTAGACTTGTCATTTCATTTCTGTTTTATTATTTGATGGACATAGTTTATCTTGTTTGATATTCATCAACAATACTTTGAAATTAATATGTGATTATAATAATTTGGTGGGGCAAATTTCCATATTACGAAGTTACGTTTTAGGTTTCCATAAGGGCTCATTATATATCTTGGAATTAATATAATACTGCAAACAAGTGCCGATATTTCGTCAGAGAAAAGTCCACCTTAAAATTTTAGATTCGTTTCAACAGTTTGTGTTAGGCCCGTTTACTCAAAATAAATAATTTGTAAAGTTTGACAAAATTTTTTAACAAAAACTTCATATATCGTACTTATTTTGCAGACCTTCAACGTTTTATATATTGTTCAAGTTTTTTCTTTGCGGAAAGAATAATTGGAAATATATAATACTTAGAAACCAACAGTGACCTCAATACCAAATTTCAGAATTTCAGCTCCATCACTTCACCAAATTTAGTATCACTTATTACTTTTAGAACAATTATAAAATACATTTCCAAAACCATCTCCATATCTTAACCACAGACACCAATAATGACATCTATATCAAATTTCAGAACTTTAATATATCCCTTCACCTAATTCCATATCCAAAACAATCAACATCTCACCATCTGAGACACCAACAGTGATCCAAATTTAGTACTACAAAGCAAAGCCACCTCCATATCTCAATCCCTGATATGAAATTTTGGTATTCTTGCTCTACCTCTTCACCCAATACCCAATTCAGTACCACTTAATACCCTTCTAACAGTAATAGTATACATTTCCAAAATTAGCTCCATATCTTGACCACAGACACCAACAGTGATATCTACCTTCACCCAATACCAATGTCAGTACCATTTAGTACCCATATCCAACACAATCTACATCTTTCCATTCTTTGGGATTGTCAATCCACCGAAAACTGTCTCAATCGAAGGTTTCTGTTTGCACAGGGAAGACCCTTCGGTTCCAGCAGAACTGTTGAAACAACAATACACCTAATATATGATCGGAAATAACCGTCGGTTTGCCGTAAGCGAGGGGATCTTGTTATGAGCGTGAAACGTGCCAAGTGGAGGGAGGTGGTTGAGAACACGTTTAGCGTATAGAGATTCCTTAAAAAGTGGATGTGCAAAGCACTAGAGGCTTGTATCAGTTACAGAGACTTTCAGGCGTCTACTGCACTCCATGGGCGGTTTTCGACAAGGAAGGCCGAGTTTTCCATATTTGCGCCGTACCCCAAGTTAAATGATAATTATTCCTATTTACATAATCACGGGGAATATCCAGCAGATTATGAAACAGAGCTAAAAAAAAAGAAGATACGCGTATCGGCGTTTTGAAAGTTTATATCGAAAAGTAAAGGGGCAAGTTTCCCCTCTTCCAAATTTTTGCGAATTTTCGGATTAAGATTTGGCAATATCTATATATATAAATGAAAGTTGTGTTAGTTACTACGCTTATAACTTAAGAACCGCTGAACTGATTTTAATGATTCATACAAATTCGGAATTGTCTCTTATCCGAAAAGGATAATATCCAAAACAATCGCTTAAAAATGTGTTATGTTAACATTTTCATTTTGACTTTTGAAATGTACAATGGTAATGTTTTATTTTGCATGATTTTTTCCATTTTGACTTACTTTTTTCTAAGGTACATTTGTAGTGTTTTTTATATTTTATTTTTGAATTCGAATATTAATACCAATTTATTTAATTGACTTGATTTCTTGAGAACTGAAATTGATAACGGGTTACATGGAAGTGTAGTACCGAAATAATTTAATGCGGTCACACCAAAGTTAAAAGAAAATTACTTTTTCAAAATCGTTAAAAAGAAACACGAAAAAAGAGATCTCATTGCAACAATTCTCAAAACGGAAAAATATCGAAAAAAAAAAATTCCAATGGAATTGAATTTTAAAATAAAAGTACATTCTATTGACAAACTTTGTAAGGATCTTTAAACAGTTGCTGTAAAAATCAGCGAACAAGTTAAAGATTTTTTCAATCTGTTATTCTTCTTTTGTCAATTTTTTTCAATTTGTAATACATATTGAATTCAGTGGATTTTTTGTGAACAAAATAAAGAATAATTTTTCACTATATACAATTTTTCACCAAAAAAAATGAAATAAGTGCGAAATACGATGGTAACTGACATCTACCTTTCAACTCCAGGGCCTACATCGTGCTTCAGCTGGAAGATGCGCAGACATTTAAACAAACAAAAATGACCGAAAAAGACTAATGGGGCTTATTTCAAAGCGTGGCCCTACTTCTTTCATGTGACAATAATCCGTCCAATGAGAGCTCAAAATGCAAAAATTTTTGGGAGTACAATCAGTAAAATACCAAATATAAAGGGTGCAAAATAGTAGAGCGAATGGGACTTTTAGTAAGAAAAGGATTTCTATCCTTCCAAAAATTCTGCCTGAACATTTAAGATACCTTAAATCGCTTTAGCAGGTCATGATATCGATCATAAATAATCATCGTATGATTTAAGCCATTTTTGGAGTCTTCGCCATTTTCTTCTATTTTTGGCCCTTATTTGGCATCTTTGTTTCTAAGGGGGGTAGAGAACCTCTTCGCATAAAATTTTCGGAGTAGGGCCCATATTGGTCTTGACCACTAAAAAATTTTATTTATGCTACCCTGGGGTAAGGAACCATCGTACAGATAATTGCCACATAGAAATTTATTCATGTAAAGTCCCCACATTGGAGTATCCCCAAGTCCACTTTCACATCTAATGTGTGGTCAGAAAAGAAAAAATTGTATTCTATTGAATTTGTAACCCCCAAGAGAATATTGGTTGGGAACGTAGATTTGGGATATACATCTATATGAAATAAATTGTGAAAACATGAACAAATTACAAATATAAGAAAGTAGCACGGGACCGAATATTTGTTTAATCATCATTGAATTATCCTATGATGAAAATGTGGACTTTAAGGGGTCTCCAACTTACAATTTAAATGGCAAATTAAATTAATTCCCATCTTATCATTCTGCCCTCAATTATGAGGTGGATAAAACTATTTTTACTTATTTAAATCACGCGAAATGCTATAACATGCTATATTGTTCTGCTATATTTTTGATTTGGCCTCTATTTGTCATCTTGGATTATAAGGGGTGAAGAAAGTTTTCAATGTAGGTCGATGTTTCGCATTTTACCATATTTCAAAGGATTTGGCTAAAAATGAGTATTTGGGGATGAAAATCTTACACAAAAATTTCAACATATCTACAAATTTTAGGATTTTCTCCATGTAATAGTATCCCCTCAAGTCCACCTTTTGGCGGACAAACAGACCGACATGGTTAGGGGGACTTATGAGGACTCTAATGCACAATCTGAGGTGCTAATGGGTTCAAAAAAGTAATTAACTTTGCCTATTCTTAAATCAATTAGCCCTCAATTACGAGTTGTACAAAGTACAGTAAATTCCAAATTACTGCTC
Source organism: Musca domestica (assembly GCF_030504385.1). NCBI lineage: Eukaryota > Metazoa > Arthropoda > Insecta > Diptera > Muscidae > Musca > Musca domestica. The sequence continues at coordinate 6,086,866 of NW_026712329.1, read as the reverse complement.
ATTTGACTAAAAATTAAAAACTAATCGACCAGTACGTGAACATTTATAACATTCATATCTTTGAATAATCATGCTTTGACAAATATGCATAATAGACAAAAACTATGGGCCGGCAACGCGGACCGGGCCAGCTAGTTGTTTATAAAAATATGAGAAATATTTTGGTAGCAAATGTTAACCCTCAACCGAGTGAACAAAGGGGTATTTTTGGTTCTTTTTTTTAAATGTGGTTAAAAAACTCCTTCAAAATATTCTACAAAATAATGTATCATAAAATCCTATTATAGGTCCTAAAAACAATAGAGAGGTCCATAATATACACAATAGAGATTTCTTGTCTTTGGTGACTTAAAGTAAAATGTGATCATAGAACAGTGTTGACATGTTTGTTTGGGATACCATAGTATTTTGTTGTTGCAAAATGGTCAGACTTAATCCCATTTTTTTGTTTTAATCCCATTTTTTTGTTTTTGTTTGTCTATCTGGCTTTCCTTTTCACTGCAAATTTCAGATCATTAAGCTCGTCTCGAAAGAGAAAACAAACACTTAAATCATAAAACATATGATCTTCGCCTTAACAAGGCAAAACTAAAAAAAAAAACGTTTGTTTATTAGTGGAGAATATTATGATTATAATCAAGAATATTTTTCTCTTTGATGTCATCCATCTAAAATGATGCTTTGCTGCAGATTTTTACACAAACTCACAAAAAGTACGGATTTAACCTGTAAATGTGTTTTTGATGTATATGAATTTCAGTCGTTTAGTTAAGATTTATATTCTGGACATATTTTATGACCTATAGTAGAAATTTATGAGAAATAATTTCGTAGAACGAGAAGAACGATCCCGCTTAAATGGAATTTTGAACTATATTTTCAAAAAAAGGAACAAAAAACCCCTTCGTTGACTCGCTTGAGGGTTAACATTTTCTACCAAAATTTTTTCATATTTTTATATCTGCAATATTGACACTATATTCGAAAAACTCACATATTCCGAAAAATTTAAAAACGAAAATTTCCCAAAGTGTGGAAGGGAGAGGAACCGACCATTCTATTTTGATTATTTTCGATGCAACATTTCAAAACGCCGATACACGCGTCTTCTTGTTTTAAGCTCTACTTTCATAATCTATTGGATTTTCCCCGCAATTATGTTTTGTGTTGTATAGTGTAATTAGTACATCTAAGTTAAGTCGATTTTAAATGAAAAAAATTAATGTAAAAAATTACTTTAATTTTGATACTCCAAAAAATTTGTAAATCACACATAACAAAAGTGAACGGAAATATTAATTCCCCATCCATGGAACCATCTATCTAACGAAGTTTCCCTCAATCTGTAGTAACCATCTCTATAACATCAAATAATTCTGGGTGTTGTTCTTCTGGCTATATGCAAATCATGACGTCTTGCACCAGTTTCCTTTGTATCAAAAATTTAATATCACATATTTGATATGCAACACTTTTTTGTCCGGCCTAAATGTATGCTATGCTGCCACTGCCTGCCATATGGTATTTGTTGCAACTCCAATGAAAAAACGCAGGTCTAATTGCAAACAAATTTGCATAGCTTTACTCTTAGGCAGCGGTATTTACAGTGAGTGGTGGAGCGTGTTAGAAATTTAGCAATGAGAAAATAAAACACTCAAGAGAGAAAAAGACAGAGGAGAGAGAGAGGGAATGATTCACATATAGATAAGGCGCAGAAGTCTTGTACGACAAACTGTGTGAAAGTTATCAACATTGCGTAGTATAACAGTTTCGAATTGTGGTGTTATCCTTAGGGCTGCCATGGAGAGCAACATATGGTAGCGTATGCCCGAAACCCAATGGGAACATTCAGTCTTTCTGCAACAAACGAGCGCATTACAACGGTCAGTGTGAAACAAGAGGACGAAAGAAAAAAAGAAAAAAAAAAAAAAAAAAAACGACGACGACGACGACGCTGTTGTAAAGCCGCTAAATACCCGGCGCGTAGAAAACAATAACAAATACAAATCTGGAACCCAAAAAAAAATAATAAATAAAGTTCTAAAAGAACAACAAAAATATATATGTATGTCTGCCAGTTTATCTGGAATATCTAATAATTTGTGCAGCGGATTGAATGAAAGAAATGAAAATTTTATGAAGAAAAACTAATTTACAAAACAAAAATTTCATGACGACAACAATGAGGATAATGAAAATTACAACTCTGTTTTCAATATAAAACAAAAGAAAACAATAACAAAACACCAACAAAAACAAAATTAAGCAACAAACAGCCACGACAACGAACGTAGTACGACTGAGTTTCAACTGCTGCGGCTGCAGTTTACGGTGACGGTTTCGGCATTTCGTGTCAAATGTTGTTGTTGTTGCTGCTGCTTTGCTGCCGATATTTGGGTTAGGGGCCAGCCAACGACAGAGGAAATAAATAGTCTCGCGCCCATACCCCAGTCCCTCGTGGATCAAAGTTAAAAATTGTTAATAACCAAAAAAACAAAGAAAAATATTAATAATAATAATAACCATGCGATAAAATTAAAAAAAATGTTGAAACATGATGCAAAGTGAATATAAAAATTAGAAAAATTCGAGAAAAAATTGTGACATACTTTTAGGCCCCATTGAAAAATTTTGCCTACTTTTTTGGGGAGTTCCGGCTGTTGCAGATATATTTTACAGTTCATCGACTCCTACCACCTATGCTGTCATCCTCATCCCCTTTGCACATTTGCAACAACGACGGCAATCTCCAGCTGAAGAAAAAAGTAAATATATTTATTTATTTTCGCAATACCCTTAAATGGCTTTCAGGCTTAGTGGGCGACAATAAACTACAGAAGACAAACACGAACATTGTAATTTGATGACCTTTCCGTGTGTTATTCTTTTTTCTGATTTCATTTTTGTCTTTCGTTTTCAGCACGTAATGTATGACATCAGAGATTTGTAATATTTCACATTTTTACTATACATGTAGTATAATTTTTGGCCATCCCAAAATCTTTGTTGGCAGTGTGGCTCCACTGATTTTGCTGTTGCTGTTGTTGCTACAGCTCTCTCTCTTCCTTTCTTACGTTCTTTCTCACACTGCACACGGTCAATGACATTTGAACTCAACAATTTGTGCAAAAGATTTTGATATCTTCTTGCCTTACACAGTATAAAATTAGGCTTTGTTTGTTTTTCTGTCATATGCTGGGGATGGTGAGGAGGAAGATGGTTCGGCAATTGTATCATCTTTTATTTTTGGTAAAAGCAGAGAAGCAAAAGTGTGACTACTTTTAGGCGTTGCTTAATCTACTGAACAATAAATGAGCGGAGAAAGTTGAAATGAGTGGGATATGACACTTTCGGAAAAAGAGCAAATAAAGTGAGCTGCAATAAGATCATTGAATAAAATCTACGTTAGGTAATTTTTTTTAATTGAAAACTTTTTTCTGGGATTGGGCAAAATGTAGGCCTACTCTATTTTCGTTGTCAAATTACAGACAAATTTCGTTAGTTACCGAAACTTTGAGCAAAATTAAAATGAAATTAATTTTGTTAATATATTTAATTGTCGTGTATTCTGTATATAATTAGTTACAGAATTACACTAAAGATTAAATAGTACTTTTGTTTTGTACTGGATTTTTATATCCTCTAAATACAGGGTGAGATGAAAATAAACTTCAACAAACTTCAGCCTGCCTTCATTTTTAAGCCACTCGTCCAACAGCTATTAAAATTATTCCAGTGACAACTCATTATATTGTTTATAAGCGTACAAAAGCATTTTGGTGAGAATTTTCCAATAAAAAATTTATTCGTGATAGAATTCAAGCGTGATAGTGTGATTTCTTTATATTTAGCTGGAAAACCACAAGTGGCTATCGTTCGAGCACTCCAGCATTTAAATGTGAATAAATCTTTTGTATCTCGTACCATCGCTCGTTACCGTGATACTGGTAGCGTAGCCCAATGTCAAGCAAGTGGACGGAAGAAAACAGCAACATCAGCAGAAATGGTTCGAAAAGTAAAGAAGCGACTTGAGCGAAACCCGCGTCGCAGTGGCCAAAAATTGGCTCGTGAGCTGAACATATCGCATAGCCATTGAAATTCCAAAAAGTGCAAGAACTTACACCACAATAGAAAGAAACAAGTAAGCAAAGGCTACAGTCGAGCGGGGCCGACCGTTGAATACCCTACAACACTATAATAAACGATACAGTTTATATAGGCGAGATGCTCGAAAGAATTCCACAAGATATTGTGACAAATTATAAAAGAAAACCATCAGGTTTCGTTCTCTAATTTTCGAATAATAGCAACTTAAACTAATTTGCCCATTTCCAATTTATTGGTAAATGTTGCACGTAAATGGTCTTCCTAGATCTGGAACCAATATTTCCCAAAGACCTATAATCTCTCAGAAGTGGCAAAAGATTAACATTTATTATTGGTTTTTGACTGAAACGCATCTATATGAGATATAGACATTTGACTATATGTGTTAACGAAATAGTCAGAAGTGCGTCTTCCCTGTATTTGTGAATTCTCCAAAAAGTCTCTGGAATATACATTTTCGTATTTTGTCTACAAAAGTTGGCAAACTATTTCACAAATTGAATATTTTTGGATGACCATCCAAAACTGCTTGGCTTTTGCAATGTCCGGTAACCCCCTTTCAAATGTGCGTGAGGATCGGGCGATAATTACGACCTGCCGACAATTTTGCAGTTTTTTTGGTCCATTTCAACCCTTAAATATGTGGCGATCATCTCCAAAAAGAGTAGGCTTCTATTCTGACCCTTATCTTATCCCCATGCAAAATTTCGTAAGGATCGGGCCATAAATGCGATCTGTATATGATATCCTAACTACTTAGTTTTGTTAGCTGTAGAAATATTACCAAATGTTTAATTCAAAATGAAAATATGCCAAAACAAGTAAGCAAAGGCTATAGTCGTGCGGGGCCGACCATGTGATACCCTACAACACTACAATATGTTAGAGCCCCCCAAATCCATTTTGGCAGATTTCGCTTTTGAAATTATGTCACGGAGCACTGCCCAGATATTACTAGCATTTTGACCAGGGACATTTAACCAATATTTACGAACTTCGTCGTGCTGTTAGTTGTAGTGGTCCATTTTACAGATAAACATAATCCAATGGCCATACATAATGCTAGACTTCTTCCCTGTCCCTAACATTCTTCTCTGGCGTGTCGATTGGCTTCAATTGTGTGATTAGGAAATTTTCCCTGTTTTTGAATATTGTGCGATCATCTCCAAAAGCAAGAGGTCCATCTGTATTTCTAAATTTAGACTCATCTATATGATTTGCTTGTCTAGGATATTTGGCTATATTCGTCAACGAAATCAGCAAAAAAGACAGAAGTTCGCATTTTGTGCATTTCGGCTATCGCCTGTAAGTAATGTTGGTATTTTTCAGACCAAAGTAGTGGTTCATTCTACCCGCTGTCCTAAACTATAACTTCATGCGAGATTTCGTGTCCATTAGTTTCTATTTGTGACCTTCTGAGCCTAACCCTACCCTTTTCGTGAGGATCGGACGATAATTGCAATCTGTATATAATATCCCAAACCTGTGTTGTAAGGTGGAAAAATATTACAAAATGTATACCTTAATATTAGAAGTCAAAATGAAAAAATCGCATGCGATAAAAAAATGAAAAAATAAAAAAATGTCACAAAATACTACAAAATCTATATTAACATCATTTTTGACCTATTTTTATGCGATTTTTTTAGATTTTATACTTTTATGTTAAGAGCGCGTTCTGAATTGGCAAACTTTGTCAAAATCGGTCCAGCCAATCTTGAGATATAAGCATTCTATCTAACATTCCTTCCCTTTGTATATACATATTGTGTATATTTCGCTATATATATCCGATATATTTACAATCGGTATCTACGTAACGGTCAGAATTGACCTGTTCGTCTATTTATGATTTCGCCGGGACTAAAAATATTCGCGGTTTAATGGAAAATTGACTTTTATTTAACACAAATGTATAGTCTTTTTCACCCACTAAATAATACCCGATGACCATCAAAATTGGAAGGCTTCTGCCCAGCCCGAAGCTCTAGCCCCATGCTAATTTACGCGTCGATTGGTCCATAATTGCGACCTGTAGAGCAACTGCAAAATCAAGAAATTTTTCAGTTTTTGGTCCATTTCGACCCCTAAATATTATGCGATCATCTCCAAAAGAAATAGGGTTCTATTCTGACCTTAACCCCACCTCCATTCTAAATTTCGTGAAGATCGGGCCATAATTGCGACCTGTAGAGTGATTACAAATTAACATGGACAGACGGACAGACGGACAGACGGACAGACGGACAGACGGACGGACGGACATACATAGCTAGATCGACTCAGCTCGGCGAGCTAGGAAGATCCATATATACATTCCTATGTGGGAAACCAATATTTCGTGGTGTTACATAATTTTTGGCCCAATCAAACTTATAATACCCCCAACACATAGTGTTGTAGGGTATAAATATGACAAAATTGAAAAAATATGAAAAATTTTACAAAATCAATATTTTCATCTTTAGAGAGATATTTTTATGCGATTTTTTTGACTTTTTTTTCTTTCCTGCCAAGAGGCCATTCTGAATTAATGAGAACTGTCGAAATCAGTTCAGCCGTTCTCGATATATAAGAGATCTTTCAAGCATATCTTCTTTAATAGACATATATATCGCACATATTTTGCTATATATCCGATTTCTTGGATGTTAACATCAATGTAAAGGTCAGAAGTAACCTTGTCATGGCTTTGTGATTCGCGGTTTAATGAAAAATTTTGAATTTTTTCAACACAAAATATATGGTCTATTTTACCCGCTAAATATTATCCGATGACCACCCAAATTGGTAGACTTCTTCCCCACCCTAAACTCTAGCTACATGCGAAATTCCGCGTCGATTGGTCTATAATTGCGACCTGTATAGCTACTGCAAAATTTGAAATTTTTTCAGTATTTGGTCCATTTCAACCCCTAAACATTTGGCGATAATCTCAAAAAGAAATAGGGTTCTATTCTGGCCCGACCCCGACCTCCATTCCAAATTTCGTGAAGATCGGGCCATAATTGCGACCTGTAGAGTGATTACAAATTAACATGGACAGACGGACAGACGGACGGACGGACATACATAGCTAGATCGACTCAGCTCGGCGAGATAGGAAGATTCATATATACTTTCCTATATGGGAAACCAATATTTCGAGGTGTTACATAATTTTTGGGCCAATCAAAGTTATAATACCCCCAACACATAGTGTTGTAGGGTATAAATAGACTCAAAAAAGCTAAAGATTTGCTTCGCTTGGCCGAAATTGGTGAACTGCCGAATTTGGTTTTCTCCGATGAGTAAAAACATTCGATGTCCAACAGTTTTTAGACAAACAAAATGATCGTGTTTACTTGCCAAAGAGGTCAACTGAAACTGTGCACCTTCGGTTGGCCACCAGAACTCAAGCGCCGGTCATGGTGATGGTGTGGGCCACCATAACAGCCGATGGTCGCTCTCCGCACGTATTAATCGACGGTGGCATCAGAATAAAAGCCGAATATTATCGCGAAAATATATTAAAGCCTTGGGCACAAAAACATTTTGGCCGCATACTTTGGACATTCCAACAGGACTCAACATTATCGCACTCAGCACGCGGCACCCAAGAATGATTACATAATGAGGTTCCTCGCTTCATTTCGAGCGCACAATGGCCACCAAAATCTCCGGATACCAATCCGTTGGACTATTGTGTCTGGAGTATTTTGGAAAGCAAGGTTGGCACTAAAAAATACCAAAGTATCGATCACCTCAAGCAAGCGCTTCGCCAGGAATGGACCAAAATACCGCAGAGCAACATTCGGGCAGCGTGTGACGGTTTCATTGGCCGTTTGAAGGCCATAATTCGTGCCAAAGGTGACCAATTCGAACAAATATAAACTTATTCTAAAATTTGATGCTAATTCCGAAATTTTTTGCTTTCATTCAATAAAATTTAAAAAAAAAATCCTTTGCAAATCTGAAGCGCTAAAATGCTAATTTGATTTGAAAATATTTCTGAAAGCGTCAAAATACTTAAAATCTGCAGGTGAAGTGCCTAACAGAAAATAAATATTATTATTAAAGCTATGCGGGAAATAAGAACTACTAGGTCGGAAATTGCAGCACCAAATACAAAACGACGTGTGTCACATATTATCAAAGCTTGGCTCTGTATGAATAGTTCTCTACAAGGACGATTCCTAGATATTGGGAACACAAATTACTAATATACAGCAAAAGTGGTTTATAACTGTGACGAAAATCCTGAAAACAACTTATAATTGCCGGCACAGTTATATGTGGCCAATACCAATACGTGGACATACAAGACCCATTTTCAATACCAAATATTCTACTTCATTCCTCTGAAAGCTAAAGTTATTTTCACACATGGACTGATGGACGGACAGACATGGGTGGGGTCTAAAATAATATACATTAGACACTAAAACTAAGGACCAGCAACGCGGACTGGTCCAGCTAGATATGTATGCTTTAGCTTACAGGCAATGCAGACTGATAATTGCTAAATTTTTATAATTGGTTCTATTTCGATTCAAATGACTTCGGTTTGGATGTTTTTTTGCCTCGATTATACCAATTAAAATTTCCTTGTAGAGTTTTTTTTTACTTGTACAAGAAACTTATATTTATTCTATCCCATAAACCAAAAAAAAAAGGTTTTCTCCATCTCTAAAATTTGGCAACTGAATACTATCGAAAATATGACCTACTTTCTGGTCTTTAACATATACAAAGGTGGTCAGTGGCCTTTGAACTCTTTTTGTGGAAAAAATGTTTTTGGCTCATCACTGATGCTCTGTATCAAATATAGATAGGCAGCAGGCCTACCTACCACAGAAAACAGCCAACAACAAAAGGGTAGCACAACTATCTACGGTATAACCTGTATACTAGATGTCCACGTGGTGTAGTAGCTGTATGTCTGAATGTGTGCTTGTGTTTGTGAGTGGCCTAAAATTTAAAATTCACACAAAAAGGATTCAAAATCATATTGGCACAAAATTGTCTGACCACACCGTGGCGGGGATATTATAGAAATTAATTTACTCGGCTAAATCCGTTGTGGTGGTTCAACAGCCTACAAAAGGTAATTTTTAGAGGAAACAAGCTTCCAACACTTACACACACATATGCAACGAGATATTCAGCTTAAATAAAAAACACTAGAATGAAAAGGAGAAAAAAATAACTAAATTCAAAACAATGATTGTCAGTCCCTGGCTAGTGACCTGTCAGGCCAACCAAAAAAGCGTTCAACTATTTATTTTGTCCCCAACTAAGAAGCAAAAACTGGGGGTTCAAAAAATGTAGTTCGCCAGTAGCAATGAAAAAACAAAAATGAAACGGACAACCAAAACTGGAAATCCCCAAACGAAAACGAACGGAAATCCCCAAACCCCTGCCAGAAAAAAGAAGACCAAACCGGGCAGATATCCTTTGTCGTAACGAGAAAAAGAGTTAACAGCGTCATTGGTAGTCCCACAAAATTGTCTCCGCTTGATGTTGTCGTTGCTGTTGTTTTGGGAGACAATCTATTTTTTTTCATACTGCTGTTGTTGTTGTTGCTTGTTCTACCCGAAAATGTCTGTCTGCCGTAACATCGTTCGAAGTTAGAACTGCATCCGCATCCGCAAAATGTATAGCAACCAAATTTTTAAAATGGATACCATTGTGTGTGCCATGTGCCGATCTATGTGGATACACATGTGTGTTTGTGTGTGAGAAAATGCTTAACATAGAATGCTGCGTTTTTTTACTGGGGAAACAGAGAAAAGTTTTAGTGTTTGTGGGCCAGAGTGTTAAACTGCAGCTGTTATCTTTGTAACTGCAACAAAGTTCGTTTTGTTTTTTGTTTGGCACTTAAGCGTTTGTAGTTGCTGGTAAAAAACGAACGCACAACGTTCCAACAATTCTATATAATTTGAATATAATCAAAGAATAAAAAATACAACAACAGCCAAAACACTAACTAACTTTATATCTCGTTATCAAAAAGGATGTTGTTCTTTTGAACAGCGGATTTTTGGGGTGAATTTGAGAGTTGTGTACAGGAAAAATATACTGAAAGAGAAAAAAGTGTGAGAAATGAATTCAAAACATCTCTGTTTGCCTTTTACAAAACTATAAAGCCTATAAGTTATGGCTACGGAGAGTATATATCGTTTGATACAACCAAAATGTGGCTCATGAAAATAAAGGTTTTAATCTTGGGACGAAATATATTTTCTTTGTCTTCGAGGTTAATATTCTATTTGGTAAAATTTTTGTATTTTTACTGAACTCAGATTGTCTCCTGTGATGGGCAATATAAATTCACTACTTCTGTACTTCCCGCACAAAAATTCAAAATGTGGAAAATAAAAATGTCAAATGAAACGATGAGAGTATATTCCAAACATGGGACATTGTAAATTTAGGTAAGACTTAGATGTGGAAATGGCTCATTACTTCTAAATTTTAGAATTTTGAATAATAATAAACCTCGTAGAGTGACGTCATTGTTAGATTTTCCGCACTTACCGGAACAATTTGCAATAAACCCTATCAAAAACATATTGAGTAAATGAAGTTCTACAGTTTATATTTGCCACGAGACAGTTCATATTTAGACAGGACATATGTCAAAATAAAAAAGGCCTATTATCAATTTGTTCCTGTAACCCCCGAACAAAAGTTCAATAGTTTGATTAAAAATAATAATTTTATATACACATAAAATAAAGTTGTGTTAGTTTTATATTAGCTTATAACTCAAGAACTGCTGGTCTGATTTTAATGATCAGACAATTTTGGAATTGTCTTTTGGCAGAAAATAATAAAATCGCGTAAAAATTTTAATGGACTCCAATAGTGTCAAATAGGCTTTTATAAAAGCAACAATTGGTTTTATTTATCATATATTTTTGTTTCTTGTAAATATTAAAAAAAAATATTATTTTATTTGTTATTCAAAAAAATTCGCACACATATAGAAACTGTGTATACAGGGTGAGATAAAAAAAAACTGCAACCAACTTCAGACTGCTATCATTTCTAAGCCACTTGCGCGGCAGATGTTAAAATTATTCTAGTGACGGCCTTTATATTGTTTATAAGCGAACAAAAGCATTTTGGTTGGAATTATCCAGAAAAAAGTTATTTGTGAGATTTCTTTATATTTGGCTGGAAAACCACAAGTGGCTATAGTCAGAGCACTCCAACATTTAAATGCGAATAAATGTTTTGTGTCTTGCACCATCGCTCGTTAATGTGATACTGGTAGCGTAGCCCGATGTCAAGGAAGTGGACGGAAGAAAAAAGCAACATCAGCAGAAATGGTTCGAAAAGTGAAAAAGCGACTTTATCGAAACCCGCGTGGCAGTGGCCGAAAATTGCTTATGAGCTGACCATATCGCAATATTCCGTTCGGCAAATATTGAAAAATGATCTCGAGGTAAAACAATTGAAATTTTTAAAAAAATGTGCAAGAACTTACACTGCAATAGAAAGAAAGCAGACTCAAAAGAGCTGAAGAGTTATTTCGCTTGGGCCAAAATTTGTGAACTGCCGAATTTGTTTCTCTCCGATGAGAAAACATTCGTTGTCCAGCAGTTTGTAAATAAACAAAATTATCGTGTTTACCTGCCAAAGAGGTCAGCTGAAAATGTGCACCTTCGGTTGGCCACTAGAACTCAAGCGCCGGCCATGGTGATGTTGTGGGCAGCCATAAATGTCGATGGTCGCTCTTCGCCCGTATTAATCGACCGTGGCATAAGAATAAATGCCGAATATTATCGCGAAAATATTCTGGAGGGTGTATTAAAGCCTTGGGCACGTAAAAATTTTGGCCGCAGACCCTGGACATTCCAACAGGAGTCAGCTCCATCTGACTCAGCATTCGCCACCCAAGAATGGTTACCAAATGTGGTTCCTCGCTTCATTTCCAGCGCAAAATGGCCACCAAAGTCTCTCTAGAGATTTTGGAAAGAAAGGTTGGCACTATAAAATACCAAAGTGCCGATCACCTCAAGCAAGCGCTTCGTCGGAAATGGGTCAAAATACCGCAGAGCAACATTCGGGCAGCGTGTGACGGTTTCATTGGCCGTTTGAAGGCCATAGTTCGTGCCAAAGGTGACCAATTCGAAAAAACCTAAACTTATTCTAAAATTTGAAGCTATTTGCTATGTAAAATTTATGGCGTGTGACTTTCTTGAAGTTTTTTTTATCTCACCCTGTAAATATACAATTTCAGGATTTTATGCTCTGTAATTTGACAAGTTTAGACAAGATCTGTTCAGATTTGAACATACATTTATCTCTAATTTGATAATTGTCCATCCGATTTTATAGTTGAGCATTTAAATCAAGACATGCACTCCATACCAAGGATACATTTAATACAGATCGAGAGCCGAGACGTCACATACAACACAAATATAACTCATTTAAATTTAGTGGAAATCATTTAAGATATAATTTTCGTCTTTCAAACAGGTACCTTTAGAAAAAATCCAAATAAAAGACTTAAATATACATAAATATGTATGCACATCTATATATATAAAAATCAATTGTTGTTTGTTGGTAACGGAATCAGTTGAAAACGGCTGGACCGATTTGCATAATTTTTTGTACAAACGTTCGTCATACCACGAGTTAGGTTTTTAAAGAAAAAAATATTGACCACGCCCACTTTTACGCCCACTATCTTGATTTATCTAAAATCTTTATATTTGCCAGATAATGAAGATATCGGTTTGAAAATTATTACACGAGATACTGTTGACTTTCCCTCCAAACTTAGGAATTTATTTGGGCGCCAGGGAACTGACCACGCATACTTCTAATCTGTCTATACCCTGCAAGATTTTTTTCAACCAGTTGAAGAAATCGTTAGTTATAAATGCATTATTCCACAACTAACTATAAATTGGTTGAAAAGTCATCTGGAGATCAGAAGGTAATAAATCACAACTGGTTGATATTCAGATGACTTTTCAACCAATTTGAAGTTAGTTGTAGAATAATGCATTTACTAACTAACTTACCAGCGGGGCATTTTTCAACCAGTTGAGAAAATCGTTAGTTATAAATGCATTATTCTACAACTAACTTCAAATTGGTTGAAAAGTCATCTGGATATCAACCACTTCAAACACCAAAACGAAAATAAATTGCAAAAACAAAACACATATAAGAGAAAAAACAACCCTAAAAAACAAAGATGATTGGTTATATCAAACTACTTTGCAATAATTCGCATAATACATTTCCAAAATACTTCGATATAAATGCAACGTACAATAATACAAGCTAGTGCTGCTAACCTTAATACACAAGTACATATGCTTAGAAAAACAGTGCAGCCAGGATATCTGAAAATAGCACTCCTCTTTCAAATAGAAAATAAAGAATTTAATTAACAAAAAAAAAAAAAAAAAAATAAATAAATAAATAAAAAAATAAAAAAAGAAATTTTTGAACTTTTTTAACATATTTTTTAACTGACTAAAAATTGGCTTAAAAGTAATTGGTTTATAGTTAGTTTAAAAGTAACTAGTTTATATTTAGTTTCAAAGTAATGCAGGAATGGACAATTGTCCACTGCCTAGCTCATCCCCATGTTAAAATAGTTAGTTGGCGTAAAGGAAATAAGTCAAAAAAATAACTAGTTGTGGTTTTTTTTAAATTAATTTTAAATTAGTTTTAAACCAATTTATTTTCCTGCAGGGTATATATAAGAAAGTTGTGTTAGTTACTACGCTTATAACTCAAGAACCGCTGATCTGATTTTAACGATTTACACAAATTCGGAATTGTCTCTTGGCAGAAAAGGATAAAATCCAAAAAAAAAAAAAAAAAATCGCGTAAAAATGTGAAATTTTAAAATTTTAATTTTGACTTTTGAAGTGGACAATAGTAATGTTTTATTTTGCATGATTTTTTTTTTTCATTTTGACTTACTATTTCGGAATGTACATTTTTATGTTTTTTTTTTTTTTTTGAATTCTAATATGATGTGTAGTCTTTTTGGGTAGTAGAAAGCGACGAAAATTATGGAGTGGCGGAACTGAATAGATGACGTCAAAATAATTTAACGTGGTTAAACCAAAATTGCTGAAAAATCAAAAAAGAGCATATTGCACTGCAAAAACTCTAAAATAGGGAAAAACTGAGAACATTTTTTTCAATGGAATCAAACACCAAACTTCGTAAGGACCTTTAAATATTGGCTGTAAAAAACCAGCGAACAAGTTGAAGATTTTTTTCAATTTGTTTATTAGTTACTATGCTTATAACTCAAGAACATTTTGACGGATTTTCACAATTCATACAACTTCGGAATGGAATCTTGCAAAAAAAATGCGTAAAATATGCCAATAAAAATATAAAAGAAGAAATCCTTTTGGTGTGAAATTTTTTCAATTTAAAAACTTTATAAAAGTGTACATTTTTTATTGTTTTGAATTCTGAATGAATAATATCAAAAATGAAATAGTACGCAAAACGTTATGGGGCTCATTTCAACACGTGGACCTACCTACTTCTATCACATGTCAATAATCCGTCCATTGAGAACTAAATATGCAAAATTCATTGGGACTGCAATCAGTGCAATAAAGGGAAAAGGATTCGGGTTGATAAGAATACAACCCGATTTCAAGTATATCTTACATTTTAACCATATTTTCATACTAATTTCGGCAAATTTGGGAAGAAACCATCTATGCAAAAACTGATCACGTTTTGTATAACCAACATATGATTTAAGGAACAGGACATTTGTTTAATCGTCTTTGAATTATTCTATGATAAAAGATATGGAAATTATGGGGTCTCCAACGCGCAATTTCAATGACAAATAATTCATATTACTTTAAAAACAAGTAAAAAAAAATTAGGTTCGGCCGGGCAGAATTATTACTATCATCCATCTGAGGGTAAAGGAAACATATTTATATATAAAAGTATCTAAATTCAAGCGTGTTTTACTTTAAACTTCATATACCAGTAAGACTGTTTGGATAATGCAGTTAACTTATCAAAAGCCATAAAGTGAATGGGCCGTTATATGGGGCCATACTAAAACGGGTACCTCTGTGGACAATTTTATACTTCAAGGATTGTGATTTATCAAACCTTCTAAAATACCAAATTTGAAACAATTATACGCGTAAATGTGTGGATTATCAACATACCCAATATAGGTAGGTATCGTTATATGTGTTAGACAAATCCGAGGGGAAATGTGTCAAAAATCATCAAAATACTGAATTTCGAGAGATACCGTTATATGGGAACTATACTAAAACGTGAACCGATAGATCATTTTCAATACCAACCATCCTATACACAATACAAATTTTTCAGTTAAATTTTGACGCTAAAATTTAAACAAACAGACATACAGACGGACAAATCGACATAGAGTTTTATGCTGATTATGAATATATGTGCATATTTAACGGGTTCTATGACGAACTTTTAGTGATGTTACAAATGGAATGAAAAGTTAATATACCCTCCCTTCCAAGGTGGATGATATAATAGCATTAAAGAATAAAATTACGGGCCGGCAACGCGGACCGGGCCAGCTAGTTTTGAAATAAAATTTACAATTTCTTTAGATTCTCTCTATATCCGGCCACAAATAATTCACTACTTTTGGCAAGCAGAATCGTCCATTCAAAATTATGACTGCACACAATTGCTAAATCTTATTTTTATGTTTTGTGAAATGGGCTTTCACGGCATCCTTTCGTTACTGAAAATGTTCTTGTCATTTCTCTGCTGTTGGTGTTCTTCTTCTGCTTCTATTTCTTTATGTGCTCCTTTGGTAATGCTAATGATTGTGGTGTTGGCAACTAACCACTAACTAGTTTCTACTGTTCCCTTTGCTGTAACTGACATATTTGTTGTTCTTGTAATACAGGCAACAGCAAAAAATGCATGTTTTGTAAGAGTTTTTGGGAAAAATTATGTTTTTCTGATTTAAGTTGTTAGGGTTTGCTATTTTGGGTTTCTTCTTCTTTTTGTTGTTTTTGTATGGTGTCGTTTTTGTTTCTTTTTTTACTTGGTATGCAACATAAAAGATAATGCCTCCACAGTACTGCAGCATCAGTCGCACTGGTTAAGTAGCTAACAGACGCTGTTCCTGTTGTTGTTGCTGATGTTGATGAGGACAACGATGATGGTGTTGGTGATAGTGCAGCAGTTGCTGACACACTTATTTTTTTATTTTCTTTCAGAAAAAACATAAAATGCACACAAGCAATATATAAGACAAAATTGTATATATGTACGCAAAAAGCTGTTGTCATAGGGAAATCATAAAAAAAAATTTTTTGACATAAAATTTTTGAAATACCGAAAAGATTACGAAAATTTGCGACTTTATGGTGGGTTTGGGGTCAATATGTACTTTTTGAGCTAAAATTTTGCTAACAAAGCTAAAATTATGAAATGGTTTTAAATCATATGACTCACGGTAGTAAGAACATCAATTAAAACAAGTAAATAGGGACACGCCGATATTTTTATACCCACCGCCATTTTGTTTATCAAAGTAAAATGAAAACAAGTTAAAAAGCAGTAAGTTCGGCCGGGCCGAACTTTTAATACCCTCCACCATTTGGAACGAATTTGGAAATTTTTAAAAAATAAAATCCTTAAAAAATTCTGTTAAATTTTAAAAATACCGAATATAGCCGTTATATTGGGGTCTATACGACGTGGACATACATATACATTGTTTGTCATAAGCCATTACCATATTCAAATTCGAAACTTGAAATAAACAGTGAATAATGTAGCTATAATCATCAACATATCGTATATAAGGAGGTGCCGTTATATCGGAGCTGTGCGAAGACCTGGACCAGCATAGACACTTTTCGGTAACAGGCTGTAGCATCCATTACGAACTTCAAATATCACATCTCAAACAATTTCGGTGGGTATTGTACCTAAAATCGTCAAAATACCGAATATAGGGAGGTACTGATATATGGGGCCTATACGAAGACCTGGACCCGCACAGACAATTTTCTGTCACAGACTGTAGTTTCCATAACGAACTTCAAATACCAATTTTGAAACTATTCTGGTGAATAATGTTGCTAAAATCATCAAAATACCGAATATAGGGAGGTACCGTTATATGGGGGCTATATGAAGACGTGGACCTGCACAGAAAATTTTCTGTCTTAGGGTGTAGTATCCATTTTGAACTTCAAATACCAAATCTGAAACAATTTCCGTGAATAATGTCGCTAAAGTCATCAAAATACCGAATATCGGGAGGTACCGTTATATGGGGGCTATACGAAGACGTGGACCTGCACAGACAATTTTCCGTCTTAGAGTGTAGTATCCATTTTGAACTTCAAATGCCAAATTTGAAACAATTCCCGTGAATAATGTCGCTAAAATCATCAAAATACCGAATATAGGGAGGCACCGTTATATTGGGGCTATACGAAGACGTGGACCTGCAAAGACAATTTTCTGTCTTAGGGTGTAGTATCCATTTGGAACTTCAAATACCAGATTTGAAACAATTGCCGTGAATAATGTCGCTAAAATCATGAAAATACCGAATATCGGGAGGTACCGTTATATGGGGGCTATACGAAGACATAGACTTGCACAAACAATTTTCTATCTTAGGGTGTAGTATCCATTTGGAACTTCAAATACCAAATTTGAAACAATTCCGGTGAATAACGTCGCTAAAATCATCAAAATACCGAATATAGGGAGGTACCGTTATATGGGGGCTATATGAAAACGTGGACCTACATGACCCATTTATAAACTTAACCTGCCTACTGGAAAAATAAACATGTGTGCAAAATTTTAGCCATCTATCTCAATTCATTCGAAAGATAGCGTGATTACAACAGACAGACAGACAGACGGACAGACAGACGGACATCGCTAAATCGACTTAGAATTTTACGTTGATCAAGAATATATATTCTTTGTTGAGTCTGATATGAGTATTTCGAAGAGTTACAAACGGAATGACAAAGTTAATATACCCTCCATAGTATGGTGGAGGGTATAAAAATTAAAGTAGTAGAATATGAATCCGTTTTCATTAAAATAAGAAAATAACCCAAATAGCGAAGCCTATACTATAATCTTATTTGGATGGAGGGCAGGAACTTGAAAAATACCGAAAATTGGAAGGTGCCGTTACCAATCCCATATCAATTGTCAGAATCGGTCCAGCCGTTCTTGAGTTATAAGCGATCTAACTAAAATCCCTTAAATTATAAATGATATTGTAGATATTTTGCTATATATGCGATATCTTGTATATGAGCATCAATGTAACGGTCAGAAGAGACATTTTTGTGATTTCGGCAGAATTAAAAATATCAGCGGTTAAGTAGAAATTTTTTTATTTGTTATATTAAAGATATGGTCTCTTTTACCCGCTAAATATTGCCCGATGACCAAAAAAAAAAAAGGTAGGCTGCTGACCAGCCCTAAACTCTAGCCTCATACAAAATTCCGACCTGTAGAGCAACTGCAAAATCAGGAAAATTTTCTAAATATTATGCGATCATATCCTAAAGCAATAGGGTTGCTAAATTTCGTCAGAATCGGACCTAACACATAGTGATGCAAGGTATAAAAAAGCATTCGCACCTTTGTGTCTGGTTCCTCCCCAGAAGGGTGTTAATTAATTTCTCACCCAAATTAGGACTTATGAAGATATAGTGATATGTCCAGTTTTATGGTAATTAGATACACTCTTCTCTTTCTGCGATATACAGATTTTTATAGTTCTGCTTAATTTATCATTTGTGGGGGTAAAAACGGACAAAACCTTTTTACTTCACTAGCTGACCTGGCAAACGTTGTCTTGCCTTATAATATCTGCATAGAGATACCTGTGACTCCTTCTCCTTCACTGAAGCATTCATTCTTATTTATATGCGATTTTAGCTTTTATTGAATATTACGGCATGAGCCATTATGTAAAGGGCAATACCAAAATGGGAGCCTATATAAACAACATTATACTACAAAAATTATAATCTTTTGCCAATCTTAATTAATATTAATAATTTTGTGGGTAAATGTGACTAGAATTATAAAAATACGAGATGTCGGTCTATATATCAGATTTCAACAAGTAAGCAAAAGCTATAGTCGTGCGGGGCCGACTATGTGATACCCTACAACACTACAATATGTTACAAGCCCCCTTATGTCAAAATCCATTTTGGAAGATTTCGCCTTTGAATTTATGTCACGGATAAATTTAATCTAATGGTCAACCAAAATACTAGACTTCTTCGATGTCCTTAACATTCTGCTCAGGCATGTCGATTGGCTTCAATTGTGTAATCAGGATTTTTTTTTCTGTTTTTGGATCATTTGAACCCCTAACTATTTTGCGATCATCTCCAAAAGCAAGAGGCCCCTCTGTATCTCCAAATTTAGACTCATCTACATGATTTGCTTGTCTACGATATTTGTATGGTGTTTTTTCACACAAAAGTAGTGGTCCATTCTACCCGCTGTTCTAAACTCTAACTTCATGCGAGATTTCGTGTCCTTTGGATTCTATTAGTGAATCTATTGGTCCATTTCAACCCCTAAATATATTGCGGACATCCTTGAAAACAATAGGCCTAACCCTTCTGAGCCTAACCCTACCTTTTTTCGTGAGGATAATTGCAATCTATATATAATAACCCCAACTTGTGTTGTAAAATGAAAAAATATTATAAAATGTATTCTTCAATATTATAAGTCAATATGAAAAATATCGCATGCCATAAAAAATATGAAAAAATAAAAAAAATTCACAAAATACTACAAAATCCATATTAACATCATTATTGACATCTTTATATGCGATTTTTTTAGATTTTATTCTTTTACGCCAAGAGCGCATTCTGAATTGACTAAATTTTTCAAAATCGGTCCAGCCATTCTTGAGGTATATGCATTTTAGCTAACATCCCCTTCCTTTGTATATATGTATTGTATATATTCCGCTGTATATATCCGATATATTTACTATCGGTATCTACGTAACGGTCAGAATTGACCTGTTCCTCTTTTTATGATTTTGCCGCGATTAAAAATATTCGCGGTTTAATGGAAATTCGACTTTTATTTAACATAAATGTTATGGCCCACTAAATATTACCCGATGACCATTAAAATTGGAAGGCTTCTGCCCAGCCCTAAGCTCTAGAACCATACCAACTTCCGCTTCGATTGGTGTATAATTGCGACCTGTAGAGCAGCTGCAAAATCAGGAATTTTTTCAGTTTTTCTGTCACTATCCCCACCTCCATTCTTAATTTCGTGAAGATCGGGCCATAATTACGACCTGTAGAGTGATTACAAATTAACATGCACAGACGGACAGACGGACGGACATCTTTTTATTGATTTTAATCTTTTTATTTTCTTGGCTTAATATGTCAACATTATTTGTTTATGTATGTGTTTTCTTTTCAATAACAAAAAAAATGTTCAGAAAATATTCAACTTTGGGTGCTTTCAAAATGTTTATTTCAACGTATGCATTGAAAAAATCTACAGTTTTTGTAACGAAATAAACCTTTAGAGATATATAGAACATGATTTTGAAAAGAAATGTTGACCTTTCATTCAGTTTTCGCGGTTTTCAATTATTTATTCAAAATAAATGCAACAAGTTGTTTGATTTTTTATTGTTTTGATACTAATTCTGACATTACAAGTCAAACAGGTAGACCTCTATAATTGCATTTTTTTCATAGTTGTACCAATAGAAGAAGTGTTTAAGTTTGACAATAATATAACGATGTAGGAAGTTTGGATCAAATCGGATACTCCCTTCGATAGGAATGGATAATCAATTGGTCATTCCGTAGACCTCATTAAGTTCATTTATTCATGATTAGAGCAAAAGTCTATATGGCCGTGTCTGTCCGTCTGTCTGTTAAAATCACGACAGATCTTTGAAATCTTAAATATGATTTAATATTGTTTCTAGGATGTTTGGTAGTGAAAATGAAATATATCGATCAACGTGTAGATATAGCTCGCATCTTTCGTTTCCACCTGAATTTCTGTATTTTGGAGGTCTTGCCTAACCAAATCAGATATAATTTCACAGTTTGGGTTCTCTGTGCGCAAATTTACCAATTGCCAAAAATATTCAATAGCACCCATATAAAGTGTAATATAGCACCCATATAACGGGCTTTACATTTTCGGTACTTTAGATAAAGTCCGCTGTTATGTGTCATTTCGGTTTTATAGAGGGTAGTTTAACTCCATGGAAAGAATATCCAATGTAGGTCCATTGTTTGCCACAGCCTTCTGATTTTCTGTGTTGTGAACGTGGTGGCCTAGATATCAAACAAAATCTGCTGAAATTAAATATTTCGGTACCTTTGTAGGTAGATGAAATATTCAATATTAGTATAATAATATCTCCAAATTTTAAGGGATAGTTAGGATTGCTGTAGGCCTATTTTGTAACTTTTATCGTATTTTGTTATTGTTTATTTAATAAACAACTTTTGTTGTTTGCAGTAACGATAATAATGTTCTGTAAAGATGTTGATAAATTATCGATAAACTTCCAAAGATTTCAAATCCAATATTAAAAATGTTTGTCAACAAAATAACAACCACAATTTTTCTATTGTTTTTATAACAACGAGAACAACAATTGTGGCCCAATTTAATTTCGTTTTTACTTACTGGTCCTAAAATTAGAAGACTTTCAAAGATTTTTTATATATACATTTTTATTATTCTTTGGGTAGTTTTTCTCCGATAATTCACATGCCAGACCATCATCAACTGGCAATTTCATTCTGTCAACACCAGTTCGGTTCTCATTTACCTTGCAACTCATATGAAACTACTCCAAAGAAAAAAAAAACGACAAATATACAATTTGAAAACATACATACACATGCACACTCAACAAATATTGACAAGGATATGTCATAAGCCATACGACATATGCCGCGGCGGTTTGGGGGCTTGTTCATCATTTGTCTGTCGTTTTGTTTTGTTTCGTTTTTTTTTTTTGGTTTTCGATTTCTGCGTTTTATTTCCTTTGCTAGTGTGGTGGCATCACGGTCTATTGAAAACTCAAACTCTACACAAAGAAGAAGAGGAAGAAGAAGAGGAAGAAGAAGAGGAAGAAGAAGAGGAATTGACAAGTGCATATGAAGGCAACAAGGAATGACATGGAAATTGTTCAATTGAAAGGTCAATTTGTTTTGGTTTTGAAAATTCGTATCGTATACTTTGTGGTGATGGTGGTGGTGGTAGTAACAAATTTAACCTTAGAAAAAGTTGAGAGAAAATGAGCGTTTTTTACAGCACTTAATTTAAGGATATGGACGGAATGTGTTTGTGGCGCCCGACGGTATATGAATGTGCTATTATTGACTGACTAAGATTTTAGAAAGCTATTGTTAAGGATAATTAGTGGGATTATAAGTTTGATTGGTGTTAAGAGGCCTAATATCTTATTTTTATTTTTATATATGAATCAATCAATTGAATCTGAAGGTTAATATCAATGAAAATTCTAGGCTTCTATTACCTTTTAAGAATTGAAATGGTTTATGTTATTAGCCACTTTACTTAAATACTCATTAAATTTTCACCAAGATTTCCTAAAAGAATACATTGAAGAGAAAATATTGAAAGAGAAAATATTGAAATGAAGAGAAGATATATTATAATATAAGAAGCCTACACAAACGTATATCCAATATCTTATCCGTGCACAAATGTTCTTAACATGTTGACGTGACTATTCATATTCTGTTTACAGTTCTCTTCAATTCGAACATACACATACATAAATATAGACATGAATGTATGTATATTTACAAGAAATTTACTTGAGAGCTTGTATTGAAAACCCATTCGGCCAACGAAAGCTTAAAATGACGTGAATATCTGATTTTAGATTTTCCACAGCTATTCATCGATTTTATATTTTCTAATTTGGCTATTTGGGGTTTGGCCATCCAAACTGACAACATATTGTGTCTTTATTGGCCCATTGAGATATCGATTTTTAAATTGTCAGTTTATGGATATATTTTGACGTAAGACACAATGTGTAATGGGTGATAACGAAAATTGAGTGCTTTGAGAACATAAATGAGAAACCATTAATTAAGAAACAATCTTTAACAAGTAAGGTACAAGGTATAAAGTAATAATCGGGCAGGCCAAAAATTTAATACCTTACACCATTATAATTTGCGGAAAAGAATTGGTAGATCTAAAACCAATTTGACTAAATTTTGGGATTCATAATTTTAATACTAAACCAGTAAAGAAAGGTCAAAACTGGGGCGGGGCCGACTTTATTGTACTCAACACTACTATGCACCACCGTAAGAAATAAACGTTTTTATGGGGAATTTATGAGAATTAAATCAAACCAACTAGAATAGTTTTTGAATGCGGATTATGGCTTTAAAGCAGTTATAATTTAAAGTCGAAAGGAAGAAATATATAGGAGGTATATCCCATTCGGTATCGATGAATTCGATCCGATATTCATCATAATCCATTCTATTTGAGCTGATATTATACTTTTTAGGCACAATAAAAGTGACATCGGATGATCGGATATAAATGGCACAAATAGATGGCACAAAATATCTTTTTTTTAAATATTATTTTACGGGTGTGAGGGTCTTAAATATAAAATCGGATGAAACATATATACAAGGTGGCGCAAAGGCAATCCTGTAAATTTTACGATTGACACTTAATGTTTTAATTAATGTTAAGATATGTTTTGACATTTTTGTAGTAAACACATGGTGATTCTTTAATAATCGGTCGGTGACTTGGATTAAGGTTTGAAGATGTTTCCGTACAAAGTCCAGATGGTGCATTGCCTGTTAGCTGCTGACCGCCAATAGCGTCTAACATACGCTCAAACTATTCATAATTACAACCAAGAAGAAGATGATTTTTCATCAAAAATTATAATGAGTGATGAGGCCCATTTCCAAGATCATCTACTTCTTTTTGAGGCAACTTGATTAGTTGGGATTGGAAAACATGTGGCAAAAGGACGGTGCAACGGCATACACTGCACATGCTGCAATCGATATGCTGAAGGATGAATTTCCCGGGGGCCTAATCTCCTGTCTTGGCGACTAGCACTGGCTATCAAGATCTCCTGATTTGACCGCTCCCGACTTTTGAAGTTGGGATTTTTGAAGTTGCAGGTTTATGTCAACAAGCCTCAGACTCTTTCAGCTCTCAAAGACAATATCCATCAAGAATGTGAGGACCTATCGCCGGAAATGTTGGCCAAAGTGATGGAAAATGCCATAAAAGGGCCCAAATGACAATAAACAGTGGCTGCGGCCATTTACATGACATCATATTATCGACTTGATGTAAAAAAACTAAAAGAACAAATACAAATACGTCACAAGAAGAATCAAAGTTTTTCATTCTTTTTTTAAATTACAACCAAAAAATATCGAAAGTTTACTTTTCCGCCACCTTGTATAAATATGGGACCTACAGCTAAATCTTAATCGATATTCACCAAATTTTATACACTTTCTTCAGAACTGAATTCGTTTGTGTGTACAAACTTCATTCAATTCGGACCATTTGGTACACAATAAACTTGAAATCGATTAAAGGTAAATTTACGCCCCGTGGTGTTGATAGGTGTTCAAATCAATTTCACACGAAAGTTGTGGTCCATTTTACTGCTAAATATAATCCAATGATCATTCAGAATTTTAGACTTCCTGTCCTCTGTCCATAAGCCTCCCCTCATGCAAAATTCCGTGTCGATTGGTTCTCAATTGTGACCTGTAGAGCGACAGCAACATCAGGAAAATTTTAATTTTTTGGTCCATTTGAACTAAATGTACATCTTCATGACAATAGTCTTTAATTCTGACCCTAACCCTACGGAACAACTAACATCAATTTATTTTACATAGAGATTTTAACTATTTTGCTATACATCCGAAATCTTGGCTATCAGCATCATTATAATGATCAAAAGCGGTATTAAAATTATTCGCTCTTAGTGGAAATTTTCCTATTTTCTTACACAAAAGTAAGGGTCTATTTTACCCAGAGCAGAGCAAATTGAACATTTAGTAAGAAAAGCATTTATATCCTTCCAGAAATTCTTCCTAAATTTCAAAGTTCCTTTTGCAAGTCATGGCAACACCCGGATAAGGATACAACCCTATTTCAAGTATATTTTACATTTTAACAATATTTTTCATACTAATTTCGTCAAATGTTGGTAATATGAGAAGAAACCATCCTTCCAAAAAATGATCACGTTTTGGTATCACCATTATATGATTTATATATATTTTTTGCCCTCTTTGCATAAAATTTTCAATTTTTGGACCACATTCATCAATTGATTTTCCTAAAAAATTATATTTAGGCTACCCTGGGGTAGAGAACCATTTTACAGATAATTATCCACATAGGCATTTAAGTATAATCCCCATATTAGTGTACCCCTAAGGCCACTTTCCCAACCATTGTGTGGTTAGAAACGAAAAATTTGTATTTTATTGAATTTATAATCCCCAAGAGAATAGTAGTTGGGAACGTAGATATGAAATGTACTTCTATATGAAATAAACTCCGAAATGTCAAGCTGGGACTCATTCAGTCGGAAATTGTGGCAGAAACATGAAAAAATACGAATATTACAATGTAGCACGCTACCGAACATTTGTTTAATCATCATTGAATTATATTATGGTGAAAATATGGTTAAATACTATGGTGAAATGCACAATTTAAATGACAAAAAATACGGCAATAGGTTTAAAAGAATAATAATCTTTGATTCTGAAATCAACTTCTAAACGTTGGAAATACAATTCCAAATTACAGCTCATTTCAATTGAAAATGTTGCTAAGCTCTTTACAATACCAAAAATTGAGCTGGGTTTTCACCTGAGGCTATTATAGATGTTCTATATCATATAGCTTTTTAACAATCAAATTGAAGCCTATGGCTAAAAAATAAGATCAGGCTATTCAAAATATCCAAAACCGACGATAGGTGAACATCTATTATAATTTTTGCCATGAATTTTTATTAATATTTGGAAATTACTATGGAGTCATTACTTATAATAAAATTGTGCCGTTAAAAAGTCAAATCTGTGATTTATCATGCTTTAAAAAAATATGCATTAAAGACTAAAAGTACGGGCCGGCAACCCGGACCGGGTCAGCTAGTTTCTAATAAAATGCATAATAAATATTTAAAATATTTTTTGCAGAATATTGCAATTTTTTATAGAATTTTTTTTAGTAAGGATTCACGCCCAAAATCGGGGACTTGATAAACGTCGTGAATTTTTAGGAATCGTGACTTATAATCTATTGAAGAAATTGCTGATAAAAAATTTCAATTTTTTTATTAAAAATATATTTTGTTAAGGACTTAATCTAAATATGCAAAAGAGTAATGAAATAACTGACTGACTGATCGAGAATAAACACCCAGACAAAACGATTGAAGCTAGAATCTTGAAATTATGCACGGAGTGCGAGGTCTTGGCGCTTAAGCGTATAATAAGGCTGGTTTTGAAGTGCTTGAAATCTGAAATTTGGTTTTAGGCTCACCGTTCATGTGTAGCCTGTACATATGAAGCTGGTTCCGGAAATGTGATCCATAATTGTAAGAACAATACTGAATGAATGGATGGAAATGGAATCCCGAAACTGGATATTCGGATTTCTGTTGATATTTTGGAATTGAGATATGGAAGTGGTTTTGGAAATGTGTGCTGTAATTGTACGAAAAGTACTCAATAGTACTAATTTTGGGTAAATCTTGGTGTCTAGGATGGAGAAATGTCGATTGTTTTTGATATGCGTACTAAAGGTGGCTAAATTGTGTATTGGGTTCAAATGTCTTCTAAATTTGTACGAAAAGTACATAATGTTGCTAAATTTGGTATTGAGTGAATGTAGGCAACTGAAAGTCCGAAATTTGATCTGGTGGTTTTGGCAATTTGTACTATAATTGTACGAAAAGTACTAAAAGACAATAAGTTTGGATCACTGTTGTTGTCTGTGATGGAGAGTTTTTGGATATGCGTACTAAATGTTACTAAATTTGGTATTGGGTGAGGATAGTATAATTTCACATTGGGGTCACTTTTGGTTTCTAGGGTTTATATATGGAGACATTGAGATAATTTTGTACAGATATATTGGATGTGGTAGGTAAACATCAAAATCAACGATTTTGACCACTTTTTGGATATTGAGATTTCTGTTGGTATTTTGGAATTGAGATATGGAAGTGGTTTTGGAAATGTGTGCTGTAATTGTACGAAAAGTACTCAATAGTACTAATTTTGGGTAACTCTTGGTGTCTAGGATGGAGAAATGTCGATTGTTTTTGATATGCGTACTTAAGGTGACTAAATTGTGCATTGGGTTTAAATGACTTCTAAGTTTGTACAAAAAGTACATAATGTTGCTAAATTTGGTATTGAGTGAATGTAGGCAACTGAAAGTCCGAAATTTCATCTGGTGGTTTTGGCAATTTATACTATAATTGTACGAAAAGTACTAAAAGACAATAAGTTCGGATCACTGTTGTTGTCTGTGATGGAGAGTTTTTGGATATGCGTACTAAATGTTACTAAATTTGGTATTGGGTGAGGATAGTATAATTTCACATTGGGGTCACTTTTGGTTTCTAGGGTTTATATATGGAGACATTGAGATAGTTTTGTACAGATAAATTGGATGTGGGCCCATTGTCCAATGATCTTACTAATATACTTCTAGGTAAACATCAAAATCAACGATTTTGAACACTTTTTGATGCAAAAGCTACACATTTGCCTATTATTCTATCCGAAAAAGAAACATCTGAATAAAATATTAAACATTGAAAGTCTTAAAATCTAGTTCGATGTATAAAGTTTTGAATAAATTAGTACTTAGTACTTAAAAGGCCTTACACGAACTGTTGCTACGAATCTACAAATTTTGGCTTGGTCATTGTCATATGTATATATGTATTTGTATAAGTAGAGTTTAATATTTTTACTCCAAAAGATAAAAAAAAACAAGTAAAAAAGCAGTAAGTTCCTAACCCTAACCTAACTAAAATACCTAAAATCGGAAAATGCCGATATATGGGGGGATATACGATATTGTGGACCTATAAAGACAAATCGATGTCTGGGGTTAAAGAACTCCTTGTGTGGATTATCAGACAATTGGAAAATATGGCTAAAATCATCAAAATACCGAATATAGGGGGTACCGTTATATGGGGGCTATACGATATCGTTAATCTATATAGATAATTCTCTGTCAGGTGGTAAAGTGCTCACAAAGAACCCCTTGTGTACAATTTCAGACAATTCCGTTGATTTCAGACAATGAAATATGGCTAAAATCATCAAAATACCCACAATTCCGTTGCAAAATGTGGCTAAAGTCATCAAAATACTGAGGAACTTCTTGTGTGGATTTTTAGACCATTCCTTTAAAAAATTTAATATCGGGCGGTACAGTTACATGGTATAATATATATAGAGGTATAAAGTACCTACAAGGAACTCCTTGTGTGGATTTTCAGACAATTCCGTTGAAAAATGTGGGTAAAATTTATAGATAATTCTCTTCGGAAATATAAAGTACCCACAAGGGACTCCTTCTGTGGAATTTCAGACTATTCCATTGAAAATGCGGCTAACATCATAAAATTACTGAATGTCTGGGGTACCGTTATATGGGGGCCATACGATATCGTGGACCGATATAGCCCATCTTCGAACTTGACCTGTCTGCAGAAAAAAGACAGATCTGTGCAAAATTTTAGCTTCCTATCTTAATTCGTTTAGACTGTAGCGTGATTACAACAGATGGACAGGACTAAATCGTCTTAGAATTTTACACTGATCAAGAATATGTATACTTTGTTGGGCCTAAAATGATTATTTCGATGAGTTACAAACGAAATGACGAACTTAATATACCCTCCATACTATGTATGGTGGAGGGTATAAAAATAGAATTTGAGCGTCATGCGTGGCGTCACAATGAATGTATACACACTTTAACATTCTTATTTGCATTCTTGGCAAGTTTATTTAATATCAATGATTTTTAAAACTCATGTAACTATAGGTTCTTTACTCAATGTAGCAGAACTCGCAAAATTTGATTTTGAGAGAGCAAATTCATCTAAGAATCCTACTTTTAATACCCTCCACCATGGAAATTTGTCATTCCGTTTTATTTTTCATTCCGTTTCAACACCCCTAAATATTCGTCAGAGACCGCATAAAGTATTTATATTCACGCTCAAATCGATTTAACGATGTTCGTCTGCTTGTCTAAAGATCAGTTCAAAAGTAAAAAATATTTCGGTAAGGAACATACGTTTTTTCTTAGATGTTAAGATAATTTCGAATTTTTAGTTCAGCCTATTTCTTGCTTAAGGATAGGCAAATTTCAAAGTTCCCGAACTTTGCACCTTTTCGTGCGATGTTAAACTTTATTTATTGAAATGGCTTACGGAAATATACATTTGCTTTCAACTAATTTCCAATTTCCGCTACAACCTAATATTTCAAGTTGTGACGATTTTTAATATCCATTTCAACGTTTTGACATTGCGATTATTATACCCTCCACCTTGGTAAGGAGGGTATATTAACTTTGTCATTCCGTTTGTAACATCCTTAAATATTCGTCGTAGACCCCATAAAGTATATATATTCATAATCAGCATAAAATTCTAAGTCGATTTAACGATGTCCGTCTGTCTGTCTGTTGAAATCACGATACAGCCCACAGTATTTGACGTAGAGCGCCAAAATTTTGCAGAGCAATTCGCATTGTGTCTAGGATGGTTGGTATTGAAAATGAGATATATCGGTCCACGTTCTGGTATAGTCCCCATATAACGGTACCTCCCGATATTCGGTATTTTGATTATTTATGCCACATTTTTTCACGGATTTGTTTGAAAATTGGTATTTGTAGGTCATAACGGGTCCCTGTGCGTGTGGAAAAACACTGCATGTATAGGTCCACGTTTTGGTATAGCCCCCATATAAAGGTAATTTGATGATTTTTGCCACACTCTTTCATGGATTTGTCTAAAAATTGGTATTTGTTGGTCATAATGGGTTCCAGCTCCGGTGGCGAAACATTGCATTCATGGGTCCATGATTTGATATAGCCCCCATATAACGGTACCTCCCGATATTCGGTATTTTGATGGTTTTTGCCACATTTTTCCACTGATTTGTCTAAAAATTTGTATTTGTGGATTATAATGGGTCCTAGTTCGTGTGGCGAAACATTGTAATTATAGGTCCACGTTTTGGTGTAGCCCCCATATAACGATACCTCCCGATATTCGGAATTTTAATGGTTTTTGCCACATTTCTTCCAATGTTTCTTTTACCCTAAGGTGGAGGGTATTAAAAGTTTGGCCCGACCGAACTTAATGTTTTTTTACTTGTTTTTTCTTGTTTTTGTTTTTCTTTATTTTCACTTCGTTTTGCAATTTACCTCTCTGGTTTTGTTTTTGCATCTGGCCCTTGACATGGGGCGGTGGAACAACATTCAAGTCTAAGGTTCATGTATGCGAAATTGCCACGGCAAATGACCAGTTTACCTTGGCGTTATTAGTTAACCGCACCCTGCCTATATCAGTTGGTTATAAATAATCAAAACAAAAAACTTGATGGTTTTTTTTTAATATGTTTGTAGAAATTTGGTAGACCACCATCCACCACAAATCGTTTGAGAAACAGGAATATTTGTTCAAGCCGCCGCGGTGGGGAAGGCTATTTTTTTGCAATGTGCATGCGATTGTAGGTATGTCTGTCCACACGTGTTGCAATGATTGGTGATATTATATTTTTTAACCATCATTTAATTTAGTTTGTTGGTTCTTTGTTTTAGATTTTATTTTATTACTGTTATTGTATTTTTAGTTTCGTTTTTTGTTTTCTGTTTGCTTGTTTGAAATGACGCTGAGTGTTTGAGTCGTATGCCGTTTCAGTTCGACGTGGGAATGTAATCCCCATGCACATGCATGCATTGGGACAACTTAAATCGATCCATGACAATGAATCATCTACCTAATGTCCATTGTTCCGGTGACATGAAATTGAAATAATAACTGCGATATGTAAATAATAATTAAATAGATTTCGAAAGTATGACAGTTGTGTTTGCCAAAAGCAATGTGATGGAAATTGACATTTATAAATGTGTCGCAATTTAAATTTTTGTTTTAAACTTTCCCACTATATGTGTGTAGATGTTGAATGGAAAATAATCCTTATCAATAGTCTAGGGATGTGACATAGGTTATAAGGAATTTAATATTTCTCTAGACATTTAATAGTTTATTTATTATTATTTATTACTAGCTGGCCCGGTCCGCGTTGCCGGCCCTTAGTTTTTGTCTATTATGCATATTTGTGATAGATATGACTGATATAAGTGTTCACGTACTGGTCGATTAAAAGTGTTTTAAATTACCTGTACCCATATTTTAGCCGTGGGCTTCAATATTTAAACCGTGGGCTTCAAATGTGTGGATGTGCTATTCAAATCTATTAAAAAGTATATATCAATCTTATCCCCATGTAAAGAATCAAATTAATTGTTGTATGGTAAAAATCGTACCATAATTTTCCAGTCAAATGAGCAGTAATTTAGAATTTACTGTATTTTGTACACCTCATAATTGACGGCTGAATGATTTGAGAATAGCCAAAGTCAATTACTTTTCTAAATCGATTAGCACCTCAGATGATTAAAGTCTTCATAAATCCCCCTAATCATGTCGGACTGTTTGTCAGCCAAAACGTGGACTTGAAAATTCTAAAATTTGTAGATATGTTGAAATTTATGCGTAAGATTTTCACACCCAAACACACATTTTTAGCCAAATTCTTTGAAATATGGTAAAATAAGGTACCTTTATATGGGCACTACTCCGAAACATCGATCTACATTGACAACTTTCTTCTACCCCCTATAATCCAAGATGAAAAATAGAGGCCAAATCAAGAATATAGCAGAACAACATAGCATCGCGTTATTTAAAAAAGTAAAAATAGTTTTATCCACCTCATAATTAAGGGCAGAATGATTTCAGAGTAGTCAAATATAATTACTATTTTACATCCATTACCATAAGATGGAAATTAATTTTATTTGCCATTTAAATTGTAAGTTGGAGACCCCATAAAGTCCATATATTTCATCATAGTATAATTCAATGACGATTCAACAAATATTCGGTCCCGTGCTACTTTCTTATATTTTTGTAATTTGTTCATGTTTCCACAATTTATTTCATATAGATGTACATCCCAAATCTACGTTCCCAACCAATATTCTCTTGGGGGTTACAAATTCAATAGAATACAAAATTTTCCTTTCTGACCAAACATTAGATGTAAAAGTGGACTTGGGGATACTCCAATGTGGGGATGGTTTTTTAGTCAAATCAATTGATGAATCTGGTCAATGCCAATATGGGTCCTACTCTGAAAATTTCAAATTTTATGCTAGGAGATTCTCTACCCCTTTAGAAACAAAGATGCCAAATAAGGGCCAAAAATGAAAAAAGTGGCCAAGACCCCAAAAATAGCTTAAATTATACTATGGTTATAAAAATATGAAATAGGGTTGTACCCTTATCCGTGAGTTATGATCGATATCATGACCTGCAAAAGCGATTTAATGTATCTTGAATGTTTGGGAAGAATATCTGGAA
The DNA here is from genome assembly GCF_030504385.1 of Musca domestica. NCBI lineage: Eukaryota > Metazoa > Arthropoda > Insecta > Diptera > Muscidae > Musca > Musca domestica. Next base: position 6,053,979 of record NW_026712329.1, on the reverse strand, counting down.
GGATATGAAAGAAGTAGGTCCACGCTTTGAAATGAGCCCCATTAGGCTTTTTCGGTCATTTTTGTTTGTTTAAATGTGTTCGCATCTTCCAGCTGAACCACGATATAGGCCCTGGAGTTGAAAGGTAGATGTCAGTTAACATTGTATTTCGAACTTATTTTATTTTATTTATTTATTTATTTTTTTTTTTTTGTGAAAATTGTATATAGTGAAAAATTATTCTTTATTTTGTTCACAAAAAAAAAAAAAATCCACTGAATTCAATATGATAATACAAATTGAAAAAAATTGACAAAAGAAGAATAACAAATTGAACTAATCTTCAACTTTTTCGCTGATTTTTTACAGCAAATGTTTAAAGATCCTTACAAAGTTTGTCAATAGAATGTACTATTATTTTAAAATTCGATTCCATTGAAAAAATTTTTTCGATTTTTTCCCAATTTGAGTTTTTTTGCAATGAGATATCTTTTAAGTGATTTTTTAGCGATTTTGAAAAAGTAATTATCTTTTAACTTTGGTGTGACCGCGTTAAATTAATTCGATATAATCTATTCCGTTGCGCCACCACATAATTCGGTACTACACTTCCATATAACCCGTCATCAATTTCAGTTCTCAAGAAATCAAGTCAATTAAATAAATTGGTATTAATATTGGAATTCAAAAATAAAAATAAAAAACACTACAAATGTACATTAGAAAAAAGTAAGTCAAAATGGAAAAAAAATCATGCAAAATAAAACATTACTATTGTACATTTCAAAAGTCAAAATGAAAATATTAATATATCACATTTTTACGCGATTTTTTGGATATTATCCTTTTCGGAGAGGAGACAACTCCGAATTTTTGTGAATCGTTAAAATCAGTCCAGCGGTTCTTAAGTTATAAGCGTAGTAACTAACACAACTTACATTTATATATATAGATAGATGTTTGCAATTTTTTTTCAAAATTTTACTTGTAACAACATCTTATTAAAAGTTTATTAACAATTCTGAATGTTTGCTTACAATTCTATTGTACATATATATAAAAATCAGAGATAGAAAGCTGTTTCCAATGAATTTACATTTGACAAGATAAATTACAAACAAAATATAGAGCTGCATAGTTTTATGTGAAACTAGCAAGTGCCCGCTACTTCGTCAGCGAAAAATCTACCTTATTTTTGTTTAAATTTGTCCCAACAATTTGTGGATTTTTTATACTCTCCACGATAGTATGGAGGTTATATTAGGTCCGTTATTCCGTTTGTAGCACCCCAATATATACATTTTATAGGGTAAGATAAAAAAACTGCAACAAAGTCAAACGCCATAATTTTTAATTTTTTTTTTAATTTTATTGCATGAAAGCAAAAAATGTCGGAAATAGCATCAAATTTAAGAATAAGTTTAGATTTGCACGAATTAGTCACCTTTGGCACGAATTATATCCTTCAAACGGCCAATGAAACCGTCACACCCTGCCCGAATGTTGCTCTGCGGTATTTTGGCCCATTCCCGGCGAAGCGCTTGCTTGAGGTGATCGATACTTTGGTATTTTTTTTTCCAAAATACTGCAGACACAATAGTCCATCGGATTGGTAACCGGAGATGTGCGCTGGAGATTGTGCGCTGGAAATGAAGCGAGGGACCTCATTATGTAATCATTCTTAGGTGGCGCGTGCTGAGTGCGATGGTGCTGAGTCCTGTTGGAATGTCCTCCAGAATATTTTTGTGATAATATTCGGCATTTATTTTCGTCGATTAATACGAGCGGAGAGCGACCATCGGCTTTTATTGTGGCCCATACCATCACCATGACCGGCGCTTGAGTTCTGGTGGCCAACCGAAGGTGCACATTTTCAGTTGGCCTCAAGTAAACACGATAATTTTGTTTGTCTAAAAACTGCTGGACATCGAATGATTTTCTCATCGGAGAAAACCAAATTCGGCAGTTCACCGCTTTCGGCCAAGCGAAGCAACTCTTTAGCTCTTTTGAGTCTATTTTCTTTCTATTGTGGTGTAAGTTCTTGCACATTTTGGAATTTCAATGGCTTTGCGATATGTCAGCTCATGAGCGATTTTTCGGCCACTGCTGGTTTTCGATCAAGTCGCTTCTTTACTTTTCGAACCATTTCTGCTGATGTTGTTCTTTTCTTCCATCCACTTTCTTGAAGTCGGGCTACGCTACCAGTATCACTGTAACGAACGATGGTACGAGACAAAAGATTTATTCACATTTAAATGCTGGAGGGCTCTAACCATAGCCACTTGTGGTTTTCAAGCCAAATAAAAAGAAATCACACTATCAAACTTGAATTCCATCAACAATGAATTTTTTTTTCTGGAAAATTCTCACCAAAATGCTTTTGTACGCTTGTAAACAATATAATGAGCTGTCACTGGAATAATTTTAACAGCTATCGGGCAAGTGGCTTAGAAATGACACAGTCTGAAGTTTGTTCCTTGTAGACCCCAAAAATATATTAATTTTTGATTGGTATAAAATTCTTGTCGGTTTAGCGATGTCCGTCAGTCTGTCTGTACATCTGTGGAAATCACTTTATCTTTCGAATGAAATTAAGTAGGACGATACAAATTTAGTCGGGTGAGTGTTTGGTCTGCAGGAATTTTGATATTATAAATGGTTTATATTTATATATTTTTAGTTTTTGCTCTATCCCTTCAATCAATACTAAATTTAGTAAAATTTAGTACGCACATTTTAACCACAGACGCAACAGTGATATCTATGTCAAATTTCAGAATTTCAACGATGTTCCTTCACTCAATAGTAAAGTTAGTTCTATTTAATCCTTTCCGTACAATTCGGAAAAAAAAAACCAACAACCAATATGGACCCCATTACAAAATTTCAAAATTCCAACTTCATGCGTTCTTCCAAACCAAACTGTTCCAAATTTAGTACCATCTAGTACAGTTCGCGCACTTAGAATACATTTCCAAGACCACCTTCATATATCAGACATGTTTTCCGACCTTAATTCTCATACCATATTTTAAGTATTTAGCTTTACCTAGAATTTTTCGTGACCTTAAAGTTCGAGTTTCCAAAAACTCTTTGGTACATCTATCCTGTTCTCCATCAGTGGCGCTCATTCCAAATTTGTTTTAGGTCTAAAGGTTGGTCAAATACAAATGGTACCATGTTAAGTTCCTTTTAGTACTTTTCGTTCCGTTCTAGTACGAATTTCCAAAAACTCAGCTTTACCTGACTCCTTCGAAACTAGAGTGACCCTCTGCTAAAATTTCAAGATAATAGCTTCGGTTTCGTCTAGACGTTGCTTTTTTATTAAATCAGTCAGTCCGTCAATTACTTTACTCTTTTATTGATCTAGATTACTGTAGATGCCCAACATAAAGGCTATCACTTGTTTTATGATGATTTATTATTTAAGGATGTTTTTGTCACTTTATGGTTTCAGAGCATGACATGATTTTTCAACACATTATATGGATTTATAGTTCATGAAATGTATTTTAAGTATTTTCAAGGTTTGTATATCTTATAGCTAAAACGGGTTTGCATCATGTTAAACGTGAAAAATGTGTCTCATTGAAATAACATCTTAAATCCTGAGACTTCTGGTACAATTACATTTCCGTATATTTAGAGTCGATATAGGAAAATCCGTCCGTTTATCTAGTAAACGTTATGGTGCGCACTATAAATCTCGAAGTGAGTAATGCATAAGGCTCAAACTTCGAACATCGTAATATTTATATGCCTTGATATTTCGAGCTATGTATCCCTATATATTGAGGAAGACGTTCATTATATTCGAAGGGTATCACATCTACAGAAACGTTACCGAAAATTATAGTATTGTCGATTTAGTCATGCCCGTCCATCTACCTGATCACGACAAATGTTTGATCTAAACTACAAACATCGTAACATTTTTAACAAACTTGGATTCTTCGTTGATGAGCAATACTTATCCACTCCTCCTTATACCTCTCTCATTAAAAATTTTAATTTTGATAAACGTAGATTGTAAAATCGGTGTACATATTTCATCGGACAGAAATAACACAATATTTTTGCATTCAGTGTGGAAATGGAGCGGACGGATCGCTCTATCTGGTTTCTGCCGCACAAATGTGTTTTTCTTTTGTTTTCAAATTTCAAAACTCTACATTATTTCAATATTCAGATTGATATACCCAAATCGGCTTGGAATTTTATGCTGATCAAGAATATATACACATATATACTTTAACTAAAATTGCGACATGTTGAAAACGAGATGACAAATTTAAAATACACAGCAGTGGGACTACGTGATATTGTTCAAAATTCCCAATAGATCGGTTTATAAATTGGCAATTGAAATAATCATGCGAACTTACAAAAACTATTCGTAATAGGGTAAGTGCGCCTAAGTTCGGCATGTCCCAGTAGTCGGTAGTTTTGAAATTTAAACTTAAATAACTAAGAATAGAATTGACCAAATAATGAAATAATTGCAAAAAAAAAAAAAACGTCAGCAGTGTTCTCTGCTCTCTTTCTGTAAAAAACAATGAGCTCCGATCATTTATTACGAGAGAATAACGGTTTTCGTCAGTGAGTGTCTTCCAACGCGTGCGACAGTGCTTGTTTGTAAAGAAAAAAAATAGTGGTGGCGTCAACATAATAATCGATTTAAGTAAATTAAATTTAAACTTTTGGAATCAGAAGTATTTTATATTAGTAAATAACAGTCTAAAGATCATTTTATAAATTAAAAACATACAAATCAAGCATTTTTCTGTTATTTTATTTAATGCCGACATTTGGAACAGAAAAAAAGTGATTTGCCAGTAGTCGGCAAGGGTTGCCAATTAACAGAAACCAATGACCAATTTTACCAAAACTTAAGAAAAGTATTAAAAAATAATCCAAATCTACTCAAATAAAAAATAGTTTTGAGTCGGCAGTTGCTTTTATTTGTGCTTTTTCACAAACTTTTCTAAAATAAGTAGGTTTTTTCAAACAGCTTTTGACGTTTTAGATAGCGGTGGCATTTTTGAAAAAAATGTTGGTTATCTTAAGGAAAAAGATCAATTCTCAAATTCCAAAATTAAGAAAGGTACTCATTTTTATTTTAATTGAAAATCCATACGTTACTGAAGGAAACCATACTATTCTATAATTAAATAAAACACTATTTAAAAACGAAAATAATTTCCAATTCTGAATAAAATATTTTAGTAAAATTGCAAATCTTGCCAATTTAATAAAAACAAATTCTATTTTTGTTTATTATTTCGAAAAGTAAAAAAAAAATGGAACCTGAACAACTTTATTTTTCTGTAATTGAAAGATTTCACTCAGAATGTTGAAAGATTGAAAAATCGAAAATCCTAAAAGTGCCAACTACTGGTACACTTACCTTACTTTCGCCATTGAAATTTCTGTGCTTTTAATATTTGAAAAAGTCCAAGGATTTCAATTCTTTCACATTTTTAAAAAGACTTCAATGACATTTTAACCTGTGCTTGGCAATATACAGCAACAACAAAAATGCAACGAAGTAATTAGGAAAACCAAAAATCGTTTCTTTTAGTTGTGGTTAATGAGCTAGCACCGCCGCACAGTGGGGTGAGATCTCATTCAGAAAATACAAAATTAACGTTTAAGGACCTTCTCGATATTATTTCTCTAAACTCCATATAATAATTTTTGGATATCGCGAAAATCGGATCATATTTTAAAGTAATTTTTAAAATAATTTTGCAGCATTTTAAAACTTTTATATTCTAAAATACTAATGACTTACTGTATACGATGCTTCAATTTTAAAATAATCACTTTTGATTAAAAAAAATAACTAAATTATTACGCTTTAAAAAACCAAAAAAAAAAAAAAAAACCAGTAAAGAAAGTCTTAAAGTCGGGCGGGACCGACTTTATCATACCCTCCACCACTTTGCTAATTTAGTACAGCTCCACATAACAATTAAAAGTTTTTATGGTGCATTCAATCATACACGCTATGGTTATAATATTAATTTAAAGTTCAAAGGACTAAATATGCCGAAGCATTTGTATCTTTTAAATTCGGAATTGTATTGCCCATTTGGTGCACAATTAATTTGAAATCGGATAAAGATATATATGGGAGCTATATCCAAATCTGAACCTATCTCGATAAAATTTTGGCAAAGATATTTCTGAGCTGTATTTGATATATTTCCCTGAATATCGTTGTTACGGAGTGCATATTACGGTTGTGGGTAACAAATATAACAAATCGGATGAATAATATATATGGAAGCTATAGCTATATCTGAACCGATCTTCACCAAATTTGACATACTAGCTTCTAGACTCAATGCGGTCGTAAGTGCCAAATTCCATCCCATTTGGACAAATATTAGACGTTTGGTGCACAATAAAAAGTAAATCGGACGAAGTTATATATGGGAGCTATATCCAAATCTGAACCGATCTCGATAAAATTTAGTAAATGTATTTCTGAGCTGTATTTGATATATTTCCCCAAATATTGTTGTTGCAGAGTGCATATTACGGCGGCGGTGGACAAAAATAACAAATCGGATGAACAATATATATGGGAGCTATAGCTATATCTGAACCGATTTCGATCAAATTTGGCATACTTATTTTCAGGCCTAATTTGGGTGTATATGCAAAATTCCATACGATTCGGGCTGATATTACACGTTTGGTGCACAATAAACGGCAAATCGGACGAAGATATATATGGGAGCTATATCTAAATTTTGACCGATTATTTCCAATTTCAATAGGGTTCGTCCTTGGGCCAAACAAATGATCTGTGCAAAATTTCATCTGGATCGGGCAATAAATGCGACCTGTACTTTGTTTACAAAAATACATGGACAGACGGACGGACAGACGGACGGACGGACGGACGGACAGACGGACATGCATAAATCGACTCAGAATGTAATTCTATGCAGATCATCAAAAGGAACTATGGGTCTATCTCGTTTCCTTCTCCATGTTACAAACAAATGCACAAAGACATAATACCCTGACCACCTTGTGGTGTAGGGTATAATAAGTTTTTTCTTCTTCTTGCGAAAAGTGAAACATTTTTCAACTTAAGCTTGTGTAATTAGAAAACTAAACGGTACTGAAGTAGAATTTTGTGTTCTATAATAGTTTAGAAACATTTATTCCAAAAGACGAATTTCTTTTTATACCCTCTAACTTTGAAATAGGGTATATTAACTTTGTCATTCCGTTTGTAATATCCCTAAATATTCATCGTAGACCCCATAAAGAATATATATTCATAATCAGAATAAAATTCGAAGTCGATTTAACGATGTCCGTCTGTCTGTTGAAATCACGATACAGCCCACATTATTTGGCGTAGAGTGTTTAAAATTTAGCAGAACAATTTGTATTGCGACTAGGATAGTTAGTAGGTCCACGTTTTGGTATAGACCCCATATAAGGGTACCTCCCGATATTCGGTATTTTGATGATTTTTGTCACATTTTTCCACGAATGTCTAAAAATTTTTATTTGCAGGGTATAATGGGTTCTAGCTCCGGTGGCGAAACATTGTATGTATAGGTGCACGTTTTTTATAGCCCCATATAACGATACCTCCCGATATACGGTATTTTATGATTTTTCCCACGAAAAATTGGTATTTGTGGGTTATAATCGGTTCTAGCTCGTATGGTGAAACATTGTTTTGATGATTTTTTGGACATTTTTAACGGATTTGTCCAGAAATTGGTATTTGTAGCTAGAAATGGGTTTTAGCTCGTGTGGCGAGCTACCTGCCGATATTCGATATTTTGATAAAAATTTGAATTTTTAGTTCAGAATGGGTTCTACCACAGTAGCAGAACAATGAATATTTAGTTCCACGTTTTCCTATATCGCACATATAACAATAACCACCGATATTCGGTATTTTGATAATCCTAGTCACATTTACCCACATGATTGTGGGTTTGTGGGTTTCAAATTTGGTATTTTAGAAGATTTGATAGATGACAATCATTGAAGTATAAAATTGTCTATGGATGTTCCCGTTTTGGTATGGCCCCATATAACGGCCTCACTCACTTTATGGTTTTTTGATAAGTTTAACTGCATTGTGCAATGGTCTTACTGATATATGAAGTTTAAAGTGAAACACTAAGGTGGAGGGTATTACTTGTTTTAATTAATCTCCGTTTTTTTTATTTCACCCCTCTGTGCCATGCCGCCATGGAGATGTTAACGTTGTGTTGAAATATTCAGTTTCTTTTAAACGACATGCTTTGACTTGATTAGTGAACATTTTCTGAAAGAGAATTAACGCTGTTGTACCTAGCAACGGTGCATGATTTGTTTTGGTTTTTCTTTTTTCCTTTTAATTTCCATTTTACATGTCAGTCAGGACTCAACGAACAGAGTTTGAAGTCTTGTGTGTGTGCATGTGTGTTTGTAATGTGCTTCAAATATGGTGTGTGTGTGATTTGATTTTTCTCCTGTATTAGGTTTCGTCATTTGCGTGGGCTTAATTTTTTCTTGTCATTCAAAGTTGATTTGATTCTTGTTGCTCTTCCGTTACAATTTGTTCTTTTTTTTTCTTCCGTTCGTTGTAGTTTGTGTGTGTAATATCTTGTAAAAGGTAGGGTATTTGTTATTGTTGCCTTTATATTTTCTAGCTTAATGATAAATCGCCACGACCCTGAAAATGTATGACAGGAAAACAAGGACAAACTTTTATGTTTGTAGGCCATACTTTCTTTAGTCACGGCTGCTCCTAAAAAAATAGAATAGACAAAAAAATAATCTGGAAAATTAATGTCAAGCGTCACGCATGGAATTTGGATTTTAACTGTTTCGTTTTATTAAGTTTCCAGACATGAAATTACAGGGCACGTTCTGCAGCAACAACACCTCAGACAAATTGTGTGTCACTTCTATGATGGGAGAAATTTGTAGATTGTTTCTGGGAATTTGAGGAATTGCTGTCAGGAGTCAAGATTTATTTTGTTTGTTGTTGTTTTTCGACAATCTTCCATTTTGAAGTTTATCGAGGATATTAGTAAAATCCATTGCACTGGGTCCATTGTGCAAACTATCTCAACGTCTGCATATGTAAGCCCTAGAAACCAACAATGACCTCAATATAAAATTTCTGGAATCCTCACCCAATACCAAATTTAGTTGCATTTAGCACTTTTCGTACAAATATAGCATGCATTTCCAATCCACGTGGTAACGTTATATAGAACATGTGGTAGCGTTATATAAGGTCTACAACAAAACGTGGACTGATGTATCCAATTCATAATATGATAACACTGTGCAATACAACATTAATTACAGGGTAAATCCAGCAGATTATGAAAGTAGAGGTAAGAAAGAAGACAGGTGTATCGGCATTTTGAAAGTTAAAATCGCATAGTGATCAAAATTGAGAGGGCAAGTTCCCCCCTCTTCCACACTTTTGCAAATATGAAATGAAATATAGCAAACGCCAGGAATTCATATATATTAAAAACACAATTTCGGTTGAAAATCTTATTATACCCTACACCACAAGGTGGTCAGGGTATTATGTAATTGTGCATTTGTTTGTAACAGGCAAAAGGAAACGAAATAGACCCATAGTTCCTTTTGATGATTTGCATAGAATCACATTCTGAGTCGATTTATGCATGTCCGTCCGTCTGTCCGTCCGTCCGTCTGTCCATGTATTCTTGTGAACAAAATGCAGGTCGCATTTATTATCCGATTGAGATGAAACTTTGCAAACAACGTTTGTTTGGCCCAAGGACGAACCCTATTGAAATTGGAGATAATCGGTAAAAATTTAGATATAGGTCCCATATACACTTGTGGACAAAACTAAAGCAACTTAAATCGCAAAGACAATAAATGTCCTGTAACTTTTACAAAAATAAACAAATCGTAATTATTTTTCCAGTTTTAAATGAGGGGTTTAATTCACTTTTAAGAAACTAAAAATAAAAATACAAAAATAATTTTGAACGAAAAATAATATGTGGAAAAATAAAATGACCCAATTTTTGCTTGGTCAAAACTAAAGCAACTTTTGATTTTTTATTTTAAAATAATTAAATTTTGGCTAGTAGTCGATAGCATTACCATTATTTTTGATAGCAGCTGCACACCTACGAGGCATTGAATCTATAACACGCTCAATTTGATCCTTGGGTGTGCTTTCCCAGGCACTCCGAATTCTATAGAAAATTTTGTGCTTATTTATTTCCGAATCTCTGTTGATCTTCCTATCTACGATACTCCAAAGGTTTTCTAAGGAGTTTAGGTCAGGTGATTGTGCCGGCCATAACAAAATATGAATTTTTGATTCCCGCAACCAATATTTGACAAGTTTTGATACAAGTTTGGGATCATTGTCATGCCTAAACGTCATTTTTGACCCTCCCTCATTCTTCACTGTACCTTTGCAACACTGCTTGCTTGAGTCCTTCATTTTTTGGTCTTCTCACCGTAAAATTTTTGACGTCTGAGCCCTTAATATTAAACGTAGACTCATCCCAGAAATAATGTTTTTTCCATTGAGCTTGATTCCACTTAATATTATCGTTTCCGAAAGCCTTTTTGATTTTTTCAGATATAAATGGTTTTTTGATGTCTTACGGGCATGCAGATCAGCTGCCACTACTCGTCTACGCACTGATCTCGAGCTTATATCCAATGATTGCTCTCTCACCAATCCAGTTGAACTCTTAAATAGTTGTTTTTTATTTCTCTCACAATTTGTGGATCAGTACGGGCTAAAGTTTTTCACGGCCTTCATCCGTTATGGACTGTTACTACTGATCCAGTTTCAAAAACACCGACTTATTATGCAGAAATAATTATGAAATCACATAAATATTTATGAAATATTTCTCGGAAATCATTTTCTGTGATATGTTGTTTTAATAGTCACTGATAATTTGCTGTTTTATTCAGGTACTGTATTTGCTTCTAGCCATTTTTAAAATTTTATTGGGCAGAACTTAAAAAACGAAAAGAAAAACACGTACTGTTATAAAAAACTTCTCAAAAAGGATTTATGACAAGCGAAATTGTCGAATGAAGCAAAAAGCGATAAATGTCACAGTAAAAACAACTGAAATTGCAGCGGTTATATGAATGTACAACAGAGTTGCTTTTGTTTTGTCCAAGCCAAAATCGGGTTAATTGACTTTACCAAACATTATTTTTTATATAAAAATGAATTTTGGTTTTATGTTTTAGGTTTTTAAAAAGTGAATAAAGTACCTAATTTAAAACAAGAAAAACTTTCTCATTTTCTTAATTTTTGAAAAAGTTACAGGGCATTCATTCTCCTTGTAATTTCAGTTGCTTTAGTTTTGGCCACCAGTGTATCTCTTCGTCCGATTTGCCTTTTATTGTGCACCAAACGTGTAATATCAGACCGAATAGTATGACATTTTGCACATACAACCAAATTAGGCCTGAAAATAAGTATGCCAAATTTGATCGAAATCGGTTCAGATATAGCTATAGCTCCCATATATATTGTTCATCCGATTTGTTATTTTTGTCCTCCGCAGCCGTAATATGCACTCTGTAACAACAATATTTGAGGAAATATATCAAATGCAGCTCAGAAATACCTTTGCTAAATTTTATCGAGATCGGTTTAGATTTGGATATAGCTCCCATATATAACTTCGTCCGATTTAACTTTTATTGTACACCAAACGTCTAATATTTGCCCAAATGGGATGGAATTTGGCACAAATGACCAAATTTAGTCTAGAAGGTAGTATGCCAAATTTGTTGATGATCGGTTCAGATATAGCTATAGCTCCCATATATATTGTTCATCCGATTTGTTGTATTTGTTGCCTACAGCCGTAATATGCACTCCGTAACGACGAAATTCAGGGAAATATATCAAATACAGCTCAAAAATATCTTTGCCAAATTTTATCGAGATCGCTCCAGATTTGGATATAGTTCCCATATATATCTTTATCTGATTTCAAATTAATTTTGCACCAAATGGGCAATACAAGTCCGAATTTAAAAGATACAAATGCTTTGGCATATTTAGTCCTTTGAATTTTAAATTATAATTATAATCATAGCGTGTATGATTGAATTCTCCCATAAAAACTTTTAATTATTATGTGGAGCTCAACTAAATTAGCAAAATGGTGTAGGGTATCATAAAATCGTCCCCGCCCGACTTTAGGACTTTATTTACTGGTTTTGTGTGAGTTTGTGTAAAAATCTCCAACAAATCACAATTTTAGAAGAATGACGACAAAGACAAAAATTTGTCTACAAGTCAAAAAATAAAAGAAATATCTAATATTTGCTAGAAATCTAAAAATATTTGCATCAATGTTTTCAAAAAAACCGAATATATTGCCTATTTTTTATCAATTTTCCCTCGGACTAAAGTAACATAACGTTTTATTTTTATACCCTACACCACATAGTGGTAAGGGTATTATGTCTTTCTGCAATTGTTTGTAACATGGAGAAGGAAGCGAAATAGACCCATAGTTACTTTTGAGGATATTCATAAAATCTGAGTCGATTTATGCATGTCAGTCCGTCCGCCCATGCATTCTTGTGAAAAAATGCAGGTCGCATTTATTATCCGATTGAGATGAAATTTTGCAAACAATATTTGTTTGACCCAAGGACGAATCCTAATGAAATTGGTGATAATCGGATCAGATTTAGATATAGCTCCCATATATCTCCAGCCGATTTCGGCTTAATTTTTCACTAAATGGCCAATATAAGTCATAATGTCCTGAATTTTGGTACATTACACCGAATTTAGCCTAGAAGCAAGTACATCGATTTGGGGTTTTATGTCCCTCACATGCGTAATATGCACTCCACAAAAATTATATTTGGTACCGGATATCAGATATTGCTCGAAAATACCCCTGTTAAATTTTATGATATTTAGATATGTTCAGATTAGGGTATAGCTCCCATATGTATCTTTATCCGATTTCAGGTTTTTTCTTCACCAAATTGCCAATATTAGCCCAAATGGATTGAATTTTGGCATTTCCGATGGAATTAAGCCTAAAAATAAGTGCTTCAAATTTTGGGGGAATCGGTTCAGATATAGCTATGAAGCTATATTACGCATGTGAGGGATTTTAACATCCGATTTGGTGTTAAAGTCCCTCACAAGCAACTACAACAATGAGGTTTGATACAGAGCATCAGCATCATACCTCTGCCAAAGTTAAATGAGTTCGGTTCAGGTTTTTATATTGCTTTGATATACATCTTTATCCGATTGTACTGTTATTTGGGTTATTTGATATATGTAATATCAGCCCAAATTGAATAGATATTTTCAAATTCAACCGAATTTTACCATTAGATGAAACTCGGTCCGGTATATCTATCGCTCCAATAAATATTTATCGAAGTCATATAATGCACTATACAGCAATGTTATTTAGTTCATGGTGCGTATGATCTACTTCATATAAATTCCCAATATAAACTTTTTTGTAACGGGAACTCTACTAAATACGCATAGTGGTGTAGGGTATCTTATAATCGTCCCCGCCCGACGTTTGACCTTTCGTTACTTGTTTTATACTTAAAATGCACGGTTTCAAAGGAAGCTTAATCCGAAAAATTCTAAAAGTGTGGAAAATGAGAAACTTGCCCGCTCTATTTTGGTTACTTTTCGATGTAAACTTTCAAAACGTCGATACAAGTGTCTTTTTTTAGATATAATTTCATAATCTGCTGGATCTTCTCCGTATTTATTGAAAATATTGCATTTTATCGCACAGTGTTATGTGTCAACTTTTTGTCTTTTTGTTTGATGTCCTCAGAAGTTAGAGTGATTATCACTGAGGGACAGATGAATATGAGTGAATCATCTTAGAATTTTAAAAAATTGTTTATCACAGATTTTTGCCATTATTATCCATTATTACATCTAATATTTCAATACACGAAGCAGATGACCTATTATTAGTTGCATGATTTTTGGAAGGTTCCAAAACGAAGGAAACCCACTTCAGATTATATCTAACATTTTTAAAAATGTGCAAAGCAAATACAAATTTCACGCCTTGTGAGAATTATGATGATTGTGGGGAAGTAACCCAAATAGTCACTTTATATTTTCCATATCGCACCTGAACTTAGTTTGAATTGTTGGGCATAAATGTTCTTTACACTAAGTCTAACACTGTCTGAAATTTTGGGATGTACAAAGTTTGCATAAAGTCGAGCACGGATTTTCTAATATTGTATGTGAGTCACAAAAAGGAGTAAACATATATTTTACATTCTCGCACCTTTATAGATGCTTTCCTAAAGTAATCTCCGTTTTTGAGGATCTCAACTTACTGTGCAATGTATAAACATTTTAAAATCAAGTTATCACAATCATTTTATACTTTTCGGACGGAATTGTCACATCAAGAGTAGCTCTAACACAAAATTTCAAAATTTTAGATATTTCACTTCTGAATAAATGACTGATTGCCTAACTGACTGACTAACTTGAGTGAGGGTCACTTTTGGTCGGAAGGGGTTAGATAAGACTAGGCTTTTGGAAATTCGTACTATAACGGTACGAAAAGTATTTAAAGGTACTAAATATGGTACCCTTTGTATTTCAGGAAGTAGCAGAGCTAGAATTTTGAAAGTGGTTTACTGATGGAGTGTATGATAGATGTACCAAAGGGTACTGCAATCCATTACACTTGGTACCATTCCGAATCATGTGAACGGTTTGAGCTAAAAACTTGACATTTGAAAAGTGAATCAAGATTGAGGGTAGAGTTGATGTAAAGAAGTAGTTAAGGAAATGTGTACTTATGTATGCGAAAAATACCAAAAGGTACTAAATTTAGTGCAATTTTAATTTGGAGGAACGGAAATTTAAAATTAATGTTACTGGCGGAGTGTAAGAATGGGATATGGAGGAAGTTTTCGAAATTTTATGTGAACGAAAAATACTAAATTTGGATTTGAATGAACCGATAGAGCTGGAAATCTGAAATTCAGAAATAAGATTTCTATTGAATTCTAGGGCTGAGGAATGTAGAATATAGTTTTCGAAATTCAGACATATGTGTAATTGTCAAAATTTAGTACAATTTAAAATTTGGGAAAACCAATAGAATTCGAATCCTAAAATTTGGAAATAAGATTACTATTGCATTTTGGGACTGAAGTACGTATGTAGTTTAGGAAATTTCTATTATGTGTACCAAATGGCTCTAAATTTGGTAAAATTTAAATTTTTGGGTGAACCAATAGATTTGGAATCCTGTAATTATACCCTACAACACTATGTGTTGGGGGTATTATAAGTTTGATTGGGCCACAAATTATGTAACACCTCGAAATATTGATTTCCCACATAGGAAAGTATATATGGATCTTCCTATCTCGCCGAGATGAATCGATCTAGCTATGTATGTCCGTCCGGCCGTCTGTCCGTCTGTCCATATTAATTTGTAATCAAGCTACAGGTCGGAATTATGAACCGATCCTCACGAAATTGAAAATGGAGGTGGGGTTAAGGTCAGAATAGAACCCTATTTCTTTTGGAGATGATCGCACAATATTTATTAAAATGGACCAAAAACTGAAAAGTTTCCTGATTTTGCAGTTGCTCTATAGGCCACGATTATGAACCAAACGACGCGGGAATTTACATGGAGTTAGAGGTTAGAAGAAGCCTACCAATTTGGGCGGCCATCGGACAATATTTAGCGGGTAAAATAGACCCTAACTTTTATGTAAGTAAATAGGAAATTTCCATTAAACCGCGAATATTTTTAACCCCAGCGAAATCATAACTACATTAAAAGGCCACTCCTGACCATTAAAGCGATGCTGTTAGCCAAGAAATCGGATATATAACAAAATAGGAACAATATATATGTAAAAGAAAGAGATCTTATTTATTCTGCTCATAAGTTAAGAACCGCTGGATCGATTTTCACAATTCCCCTTAATTCTGAATGGTCTCTGGCCAGAAAAGGATAAAATATAAGAAAATTGCAGAAAAACATACCAATAAATGAGAGAATATCTTTTGTTCCATTTTTTTCAATTTATGTCATATTTTTTATCGCATGCCATTTTTTCAATTTGACTTACAATTTTGAATTGAAAATTTTCTAAATTTTTACACTTCTCAACACTACGTTTTGAGGGTATTATATGTATATTGCAATTATCGTTCAATCCTCACGAAATTTTGCATGGGGGTAGCGTTAGGGTCAGAATTAAAGCCTAGTGTTCTTCTATTGTTCTTCTATAGGGGTTCAAATGGACTAAAAAAATTAAATTTTTCTAATTTGTAGTCGCCACAAATTGAAAACTAATCGACACGGAATTTCGCATCAGAAGAGAGTTAAGGACAGGGAAGGAATCTAGCATATTGGATGGCCATTTCGTGTGAAATTGTTTTGAATACAACACGACGGAGTACGTGAATATTGACCAAATTCTACGAGACTGGGCAGAGCTCCTTGACATCATTTCAAAATGAAACCTTCAAAAATGGATTTGGATAAAAGGAAACTTCGAACATATTGTAGTGTTGTAGGGTATCACATGGTCGGCCCTGCTCGACTATAGCCTTTGCTTACTTGTTTTTAAAATAAAATTTATATTGTATGATGTAGGTAGTTATGAAAATTGTTATTTAAGTGTACTAAATTGTACTAAATTTGGTACAATTTGGATTTGGGTGATCGAATAGAGCTGGTATCCTGAAAATTGGAAATAAGATTACTGTCAGAGTGCAGAATTGGGATATGTAGGTTGTTTTGGAAATTTGTGCTTATATGTACTAAAATGTACTACATTTGGTACAATTTGGATTAAGGTGAACCGATAGAGCTGGAATCCTGAAATTTGGAATTAAGATTAATGTTGGGGTGTAGGATTGGGATATGTAGGAAGTTTTGGAAATTCGATTATGTACTATATAGTACTAAATTTGGTACAAATGAAGGTGGTCCAGCCCTTTTTTTTGAAAATTTTAATCTTCGTTTAAGGTTATATGATGGTTTGTAAACATTTTGGCTTTGAAATTCCTTCACCCTAATCTTAAAGGTATTTATTCTACCGATGGGAAATTCTTCGTAAGGGTGACGGTTTATTTTCGCAACGTCTAAGCATGTATTGAAAATAGTTACATAATTTTTTTGTATTGAATTTAAAAGTGCATTTTTAACTGGATAGATGACAACCACAAATTGCTCCTGTCAGTGATGACTATCTTACAAGAACATTATTTTCATGTACCTTCACATATTTCCATATAATGAAAATCAATACTGCCGCTTATTTGATTCTAATCAAGAAATCCTTCTTTTTTTCCTTTCAACTTTGCATGGATTTTTATCCTTTTATTGCATCCTGCTGACAAGCTCAAAAGTGTGAAGTGAGGCACACTCCCCCTCCCCCATTATCCATTTGTTGCTTCATATTTCAAACTAAAATGCATTCCTTTCTTTACAAGAACAACAACACCCGGCCCATTCACATGAAATGAAAAAGCAATTTACACCTTTGCCAACAACAATTGAAACGGAAACGAGTGACTGTCTGATGAAGCCTTCAGGTGAAAATTGAAGAATGCTGGTGTCGAGCAACAGAGAATAGAATAGAAGATATTGAAAAAATGGGCAAAACGATAAAACAAAAAACCAAGAATGACTTACAAGAAATTTCTTATCTTCTCGAACAATTGTTTGAGATTATCCCTCCATTCCGGCTTTAGTTAGTATGGTTGATTGTATTGTCTAACAAAACGCCAAAGTTTGATGAGGGCAATGACAGACAGCAAGACCGAGAGTTTTAACACATCCTCACTGTTGTGAAGAATGAACTTGAATTTGTATTGTGTTGGATGTCATCGTATGCTTGAGTACCTTTATGGGGTTTTGTTTAATGGTGAGGTCTTTGAAATCTTAATTACAGATTAGTTTAGGGGAAGATAATGAATTCTTAATAAGATAATTACACATATGGGGAGTCTTCTATAACAGAAGAGCTTGTGGTCTTCAATAGAAAAAAATTGTGAGGAACAAATTGTGGTCTTCTTTATCAGAAGACTTTGTCATGTTCTATAAAAGAAGGAATTGTGATCTTCTACAGCAATACACCTTTAAGACTTTTATATATAAAAATGTTTTTCCTATAAAAATACTACTTAGTTATACCCTACAACACTATGTGTTGGGGTATTATAAGCCAAAAATGATGTAACATCTCGAAATATTGGTTTCCACATGAGAAAGTATATATGGATCATCCTATCTCGCCGAGCTGAGTCGATCTAGCTATGTATGTCCGTCTATCGATGTTAATTTGTAATCACTCTACAGGTCGCTGTTATGGCCTGATTTTCACGAAATTTAGAATGGAGGTGGGACTAGGGCCAGAATAGAAGCCTATTGCTTTTGGAAATGATCGCATAATATTTAGGACCAAAAACTGAAAAATGTTCTGATTTTGCACTTGCTCTACAGGTCGCAATTATAGACCAATCGATGTTAGTTAGCATTGGGCTAGAGCTCAGAGATGGGCAGAAGCCTTCCAATTTTGGTGGTTATCAAGTAATATTTAGTGGGTGAAATAAACCATAACATTTGTGTTAAATAAATGTCAAATTTTCCATCAAAACGCGAATATTTTTTATCCCGGCGATATCATAAATAGACGAACAGTTTAATGCTAATCGCTACGTAGATGCCGATAGTAAATATATCGAATATATATAGCGAAATATATGCAATATGTATATACAAAGGAAGGGGATGTTATCTAGAATGCTTATATTTCAAGAATGGCTGTACCGATTTTGACAAATTTTGTCAATTCAGAATGCCCTCTTGGCATAAAAGTATAAAATCTAAAAAAATCTCATAAAAAGATGTCTATAATGATGTTAATATAGATTTTGTAGAATTTTGTGATTTTTTTTTTATTTTTTCATATTTTTTATCGCATGCGATTTTTTCAATTTGACTTAAAATATTGAAGTGTATATTTTGTGATATTTTTTCACCTTACAACACAGGTTGGGATTATTGCAACAGATTGCAATTATCGCCCGATACTCACGAAAATTGTCACAAGGAGAGAGTTAGACTCAGAAGGGCTATGCCTATTTTATTAAAATATGTCCGCAATATATTTAGGGGTTGAAATGGATCAACAACTAAAAATGTTCCTGATTTTGCAGCCGTTATAAAGGTCACAAATAGAAACCAACGGACACAAAATGTCGTATGAAGTTAGAGTAAGGACAGCGGGTAGAATGGACCACCATTTTGTGTGAAAAATACCAACATTACATACAGGCAATATCCGAAATAAACAAAAGGCGAACTTCTGGCTTTTTATGCTGATTTCGTTGACGAATATAACCAAATATCGTAGCAAGCAAACATATAGATGAGTATAAATTTGGAGATACAGAGGGGCTCTTGCCCCATTATGGTGATGATCGCGAAATATTTCAAATGCACCATAAACAGAAAAAAATTCCTGATCACACAATTGAATCCAATCGACACGCCTGAGAATAGAGAAAGGACGAGGAAAATTCTAGCATTTTGGTTGACCATATTGGATTATATTTAGCTGTAAAATGGACCACAACAACTAACAGCACGACGGAGTGCGTAAATATTGGGCAAATGTCCCTTGCCATAATACTAAGGGGTAGTGATCCATGACATAATTTCAAAAGCGAAATCTTCCACAAGGGATTTGGACATAAGGGAGCTTCTAACATATTGTAGTATTGTAGCGTAACATATGGTCGGCTCGACCGACTATAGCCTTTGCTTACTTATTTTCTATTGAAGAAGACGTGTGGTCTTTGATAAATAAGGGCAATCTGTTCTTCTAAAAAATAAATTTTACAGAAGGAAAACTTATGGAGGAAAATATTTTTCTCTTCAGTAGGAGAATACCTTCTTCCCTTCTATAGCAAAATACTTTGATATTAATATTGGGATCTCTGTTTGCATCGGTAATTGAGGTATGGGGGTGGATTCGGAAATGTGTACCAAGGAACAGAGCAGGAATTCTGAAATTTGTTGTTATCTGCGGTGATTTTCCAAATACGTTCTATAATTTTTTGAAAATTACTAAGACCTTCTGATCTTCTATTGAAAAATACCTTCTCCTCTATCGAAGATGTAGAACGTTTGATATTTATTTGAAAAATACCTTCTCCTCTATCGAAGATGTAGAACGTTTGATATTTAATTCAAAAATACTTTCATGATTTTTACAGAAAAAAACATGTTCCACCATGAAGATAATGTCTTCATTTACAGAAGAATACGTTTGCTGTAGGCAAGGACCTCTGGTCCTACATAGAAATTGACCTAGCGGAGTTTAACTTTTTTTGGATTACATAAAGGAAGAACCTATTCTTGTTAACATGACCTTTTGTAGAACTTAAGATTATATGCAGTTAATCATCTAGTCTGCTATTAGAAAACACTTCTCTTCACCAGTCATTTGATTTCGCACAGTAAAAAAATTGTTACCAGTTTTTTCTTTTTGTCACATCACGGAGTAACAAATAATTTAGTTTAAGCCAATAATAAAGCAGCATTGTAACATGGCCGACAGCATCCATCATGTGGTGGTTTTGGGACACTGATATTATTATAACTTCGTTCATGCTGTTGAATTAAGAAAAAAATGTAAAGACAACAGAAACAAGAACAACACGAACGCAAGCATATAGCTGCGAGTTGTATAATAACAATGTTGATTCGTTAACATTTTCAGACCATCAACAGTGCAATGCAACGCAACACAATAACAACGACAATGTAAACATGACAGCAAAAATTGCAAAAACGATAACAACAAAAACAAACAAAATCAACATCATCATCGTCGTGGTTGTCGTCGTCAACAGCACCGAGTATAGAATGTCCGAGCACAAAGCACTGTTAAATAAATAAACAAGGCGAGCAAACAAATATGACCGACCACCGACCGACCATTCATTCGTTAGTTCGCTATTCCTCTTTTGGTATGATGCAGTTTCGCATAAAAGGATCTCTCACCGAACAAAAGAGGGTCATTCGTTCTGTTGTACCTTCAAACGAATGATAAATACATGGACGCAACTTGCATTGGCAAATGTTTATAAATGTCATTGTGTGAATTTGGTTTTACAATGCAGTAATTTTTTTGGTCATCTTGAATAGGAACGAATTGTAGGTGGTTTGTGAAAGCAATAAGGATTCTATAGTCTCTACGATCAGAATTATTTATATATGTGACTATAAAGTGACCAGCAAATAAGGCATGTAATTCTTGTTTGTAACTCGTACCAAAAGGCTGCGAAAAGTACTGAAATGTACTAAAAATCTAATATTTTGTATTGAAAAAAAAAAAAAAAAAAAAACGGAATGAGCTAGAATTGAATGAAAATTTGGAATGAGAGTCGGTTTAGATTTGGATATAGTTCCCAAATATACTTTCGCCCCAATTTCAGGATTTGATGTCCGATTCAAATAAAATTTATAATGAGTAACGAAATTATATTGAAATCGGTCCGGATTTGGATATAATAATATATTAATATGAAGGTGGTTTTGGAAATGGAAATAAATTTTTGAACATTTTAGCTTAGGGTGAAGGGATAAAGCTGAAATTTTTAAAATTTTGTATTGTGTTGGTGGCAGGTTTATGATAAAGAGGCAGTGTTGAAAATGTGTATTGTAAATAGTACTATATTTTGGTACAATTTGGTATTGGGTGAACATATAGTGTTTGAAATCACAAATTTCGTATTAGAGTCGTTGTTCATGTAGCTTGGACATATGTACTTCCATATGTCCAGGCTATAATTGAAGGAAAGTACTAAATGGTACAAAATTTAGTATTGGGTGAAGGGATATAGCTGGAATCCTCAAATTTGATCATGAGGTCTCTGTTGGTATCTGGGATTGAGATATGTTAATGGTCTCGGAAATGTGTACTATAATTGTACGAAATGTGCGATATTCGATATTGGGTGAAAAATATAGCAGGAACCGTGACATTTTATATTGCGATAACTGTTGGTGCCTAGGATTGAGTTATTAAACGGTTTTGCGAATGAGTACTAAAATTAAACGAATAGAACTAAATGGTACTAATTTTGGATCACTATCTGTAGGGTGTCTAGTGTCTAGTAGGGAGAGATGTAGATTGTTTTAGATAAGCGTACTTATTGGTATTGGGTGAAGGGATATAGCTGGATTCCTGAAATTGGATATTGAGGTCTGTGTTGCTATCTGGGTTTGAGATTTGGTTGTGGCTACTATAATTTTTTGGGTATTATAATTTTTTTGGATCGCTGTTGGTTTCTAATATGACTGCGTGTAGGTGTACCTATTGTTTCAAAATTTGGTATTGGTTAAAGGGATAGATCTGAAATTAGATTTCTAGGGATCTGAAATTAGATTTATTTGGAGACGTTGGACAGAAAATTGAATGTGGGTCAATTGTGCAATTTTTGTATTATTCTTCCGAGAAAGGGAAAAAACTGAATAATATATAAAATATTGAAATTGTGAAAATTTAGTACGATGTTTGAAGTTTTCATTAACAAAATTTGTCAAACTGAGAAATTTTTAGTACTAAGAAGGCCTAACATGGACTGTTGGAATGAAACATAAATTTTAAGGTGGACTTTTCGTTGACGAAGTAGCGGGCACTTGCTAATACATTATAAAATACAAAGATTCGATGTTGGGTATCATGGACTGAGATTTCAGAAACAGTGATTTTTTTAAGTTATGGTTTTCCATAAGACACGTCTTCGTCATTCTGGCAATGTAAATCCATTTAGGCTCCTTTAATGCTTATTGACAGAACTTAGCACCCGTTAATTGCTGCAGATTTATCGATGATCCTTAAAAATTCTCTTTTTTACATCTTCTCAATAATGACTTAAATTTGCCATATAATTTCCCCTAATTTATTGCCAAAATGAAAACAGCTCATGGCCATAATATCAAAAAAAAAACAAAAAAAAAAATTCTAGGTCTGGCGTCATTAATCATTATCCGTTTACTGAGGAGCAATCAATGACTCCAGTGATTCGGTTAATGATTTTTGCATTTTTAACTTTTCTTTGAACGATTCGGCTGTTTTTCTTGAGTTAAGGCAATTTGCAAAATCCTAATTTTACGTTCAAAACCAAGCATCAGTGGCATGGTGTAAAATCTTTCTCTCTCACTCCTTGCCAACCTAATTGCCTATCCTAACACCTTCTCGATGGGTTGGGGTGGCATGGTGGGCAAGTCTATATTTTTAAGTAGTATTGTTTGCCAGAAGTCACGTTTGTCATACCAAGAAAGTTTCCAAGTAAGGCACGCAATGCTCTTCAAATGAATTCAAGAAAAAATAAGATGAAGAAAATGCAGAAGTAAAGCATGATAGCTAAAAGGCTTTGGCCAAATGGCTTTGATGTAGACTCCCAGCATGGAGCGGCTGAGAGCGACAGATTGAGTCATGGAACATTGTCATGACTTGAAGGAAATTTTCACCAAAAGAAAAAAAAAACACATTAAGTCTAGAGCAAACTTTTCTTGGTTCATTGTTTTGCTTTTCCTTCTTCTTCGTCATCGACTTCTAGGAATTTTTCCTCAGGACCATAAAGTTTGTACACCATTGGGACAGGATATTGCAGCCAATGAATTTTTAACAGACATCTGATTTTATATTTTTGCCTTTTTTTGGGGGAGTTTGAAACTGCACATCAAGTTCATGAGGTTTGGATATGGGCTTCTCATTGCTGCTTTTTGTGGAATTTTTTTAAGGTTGTTTATGTGTGTGAGATTTTATAGCGGTTTGTTTCATTGGTGGTCGGACAAAATAAACAAATTAAATCTCTGTGTATCTTTGGAAAATAATAACTTACAAACAATTAAAGTGTTTATATTGTTTCGAACAGTGGTTGGTATTGGGAATTTTCAAGAACACTTAAACATACATCTCGTTTGTTTTTTTTTTGTGATATGGAGAATGGTAAAACAATTTCATTGTCATAATCTGTCTGATTAAGATTGTTTTTTTTTGTTAAAAATTTCTTGTTATTAACATCATTTGATGCGGCCAAAACGTGTCTCACTGAATTTTGAGTCCATTTACGGGTGTCCTTTCGCCTGTTCCGCCGTATGTCTGTCTGTCTGGCTGGTGTGCACGGTACCTCTCGAAGGGAGTATCCGATTTGGTCAAAACTTAGTGCATGATAATTTTATTGAAAAATTTAGATGGAGTTCGGAGATGCGCAACATCGGCCCACTCCTTATGGCACCTCCGCCACAAAAGATCAACAGTTTCAAAGAAAACAAGTTACAAAGTATTGTCGGCAGATATATAAACTCAGCATATATCGGATAATTAAATATATTTTGAGTTGATTATTCACTGGTTTGGTACGGAAGGAGTGGACCAATATTATCTATTTCGCATATGAACTAGATCTGATATATACTATATCCTATACTTCCTCCCCTTTATTTGAGATAGTTGTACACATTTTTTTGGAAAATGTTGCAGTTTTGTGGTGGAGGTCGAGGAAGAATGGATGCGTTGAAACAGGAAATACTAATACTGATTGGTTCTAATACTAGTGGAGATATTGCCATAATCGAAGTTTGAAAAAATTCGGCCACTAATATTTCAAAGAAATTAGTTAAAATTTTGTACATTCAATGCGAAATACTTCTTTATTTCCGAAAACTTTATCCATTACACTGTGCAACACAAAAAAGAAGTACGGGGGAAGTGCAGCAGATTATGAAAGTAAAAAGGAAGACACTTGTATCGGTGCTTCAAAAGTTTTCATCGAAAAAAAAAAACAAAAAATAAATAAAATTTAAAATTTAATAAATAATAAATTCCCCCTCTTCCACACTTTTGGAAATCTTCGCATAAAGATTTCTCGGAATACGTGCATTTTAGGTATATCGTGTCCCCGGCTATATTGCAGATAAAAATCGAAGGCATATTTTAATTGAAAAATTTACCACTGAAGAGTTTCAAAACAGGTCCTTTTATATACATAATTTAATGTTTAAAAATTATGCTTAAAAAAAAACAAATCGAAATTTTGTACAATTTCTATTTGAGTGAGCCTGCAGACTTGGAATCGTGAATTTTGGAAATATGATTTCTATTGGACTTTAATTTGGTAAAATTTGGAATTGGGTGAATCAATATTAGAAATTAGCTTAATGTCAGAGTGTAGGATTGGGATATGAAGGAAGTTTTGGAAATTTGTACTTATATGAATTGAAATTTACTAAATTTAGCACAATTTGGATTTAGGTGAATCGATAGAGCTGGAATCCTAAAGTTTAAAACTAATTACTGTTGGAGTGTAGGATTTGGGTATTTACGAAGTTTTAGAAATTCGTACTTATGTGTACTGCAATGTAATGAATTTGGTACAATTTGTATTTGGGAGAACCAATACGGAAATTTTGAATTGGTAATTGGTAACTTTTAAGGTGAACTCTTCGCAGACAAAGTAACGGGCACTTGCTAGTATTTAATATTTACCATGGAAAAAATATAATCAATTTTTGTTAATAAAAAACAATGCTTATTTCTGAAATATTAACAATTCTTCCCAATTCGCAGCAAATATTCTAATAATTTCACCGTACAATGACCAGCCTGGGTTGTTGAAAATACAAAGTGGACTTGATAGTACTCGTTTTTAGATCAAAACCACTAAGAAGTTCTAGGTTTTTAGTCCAAATGTTGTTATACAGTTTTGACCATATACAAAGGGACTGATAGTCTGAGATACATTTCGTAATATTTGGGATAGAACTTTGAAATTTAATAGAGATCTTTGGATTACATCCGAAATCATGGACACAGAAAATGATCACATCACATTGGTTCACTTTTTGATATAGTCCCCTTGTTTTTGTTATGTTTTTCAAATATTTTTCAAATATTTTATATTTTTCAAATATTGACATTTTGAAAATGAAAATGGCAATTGTAAAAATGCAATATATGAGTCAACTCTCTCAACTCCATCCCCCATAAAGCATACATCCTTAAACCTAATAATGATTTCCCGAATAATCACTGCATTACTAAACGAAATTTTTCTAGAACCTACAAAACATATAAGATGTGTATATTTTTTTTTATTTCCATTTGCATATATCCTTTAATTTCACCAAATTTCTTAATTTTATGTTAAATTCATTGCAAATCAAATATCTTGAGATGTAAGAGTACCTTAAACTGAACCAAAACGAAAAGAAAACGAATTGAAAATATTTCTGCAAATAATTGAATATTAGTTGCATATTTTATGCAAATACGCACTCACACTCGTTCGCTCGCCGGCATCAATTGCAGACATCACTTTGACTGCTTTCATTTTCAATGCAAATAAAATTCAATGCGAGCAGCGACTTTGCTAAGCATTCTCTTTGGCTGTTCAACATTCAAACATACAATGTTTTAAAGAAGATATGCCAAATATCCAATATCGAAATTCGTAACGAATACTAAGTAGCTGAAAGGGAAAAAATTGCGGGAGAGGCTTTACTTTTGCCATCGATTTATATGAGATTTTTTTCGGAGTATTGGAATGGAATTTTTCGTTTCTTTTGATGGCAAATAAGCTATACAAATAACAACATATTTGGCAATTGCACACGTACTTATATATGTGAATGTATGTGTGGAATGTTTCGAATAAATAAAACAATGTCTGTCAGAGTTAATATTTGGTTTTTTGAGTTGCTTGGGCGAAATATGTGAGTACGTCTTATACGATGAGAGGATATATGTAACATATAGACTCCTATACTATCATGGGTGGAAGAAAGAGAAACACTCGCTGGGATCTTTGAGGATTGAAAAACGAACTCGTATTCCTAAAATATGCACTCTGCAATATTGCTAGCATTTGAAATCCACAAATTTTAGATAGAATCAGTCGGTGTTCCTGTAGATATATACCATCAGCAACTTTCTATCACTTATCATTATTTAAAATGTTGATCCTTTTTGGAAAAGGTACTAGAAGGGCGAATCGACAAAACACATTCATGAGAGCTCTAATGCTGTCTTAAAGACAAATGCGAAATTTTCAGAAATTCGGAAACGGATAATATGAATTTATTACACCGATATTGCTAAAGTATAGGAAAAATATTGGAATGTGCGAAGATTGAAGAAAACTGGACACTGATTTTTAGTGAATTTTACAAAAGTTATTACTATTCAAATTTCTGTCCTTTTGGGGGAGCCATGAAAAGCAGGTGACCAATATTTTTAATAGTGTCATAAAAATTGTATAGTTATATTGCATTTTACGACAGTTTTTATTGTTCAAAACTAGCAAATCGCAAAATAAAAAGTTTTCAAAATTTTTCATTTTTAAGTTTACTAATATTCTCCTCAGATATTAGTAAAACTATTGTACATAAGCCCGTATCCATTTTTTTTTGTCCAAAACAGTTACTTCAATATCAATTTTCATAATTTCAGCTATTCCTTCACTCAATACCAAATTTAGTAACCTTAAGTGCTCATATCCAAATAGATCTATATCTCTCCATCCTAGACACCAACAGTGGTACAAAATAAGTACCATTTATTACTTTTCGAACAACTATGGCATGCATTTGCAAAGCCACCGACAAAGCTCAACATTAGATACCAGCAAAGACTTCAATGTACATCTGAGGATTCCAGCCCTATCCCTTCACCCATTACCAAATTTAGTACCATTTAGTACTTTTGGATAAATAATAGTACACATTCCTAAATCCTACTAAGAGTGTCCTCGATACTAAATATCAGAAATCCATTTCTATCCCAACAGCCATCGGCACATTTTGTGGCCTTTTGTACTTTTCGTACGTTCATAACACAAATTTCCAATATCACTCCCTTCTCTCAACTACAGAGACCAACAGTGACATCCGTATCAAATTTGAGGGTTTTGGCTCTTTCCCTATGCCAATTTTAGAAGCATTTAATTCTTTTTGTACAGTTAAAGCACACTTCGTATCTAAACCTCAAATACCTACTATTATCTAAATATCAAAATTCAGAATTTTATCACTATCCCTCACCCCATACCAAATTTATTACTTTTCCAACAATTATAGTAAATATTTCCAAAACCACTTCCAATGACACCAACAGTGACGTCTTTTAAATTTCAGGATTTCAGCTCTATTCCTTCATCTAAAACCCAAATTTAGTATCACTTAGTACTTTTCGTACAATTATTGTACAACTTTCCAAGCTACACATAAACAGCGAATCTTATACCAAATTTCAGGTTTGAAGCATTATCTGTTTATCCATTACCGAATTGTATGAAATATAGTACTAGTTAGTAGTTTTCGTGCACTTATAGCACGCATTTCCAAAACCACCTCTTTATCACAAACCTACCAGCAACAGATACCTCAATACAAAATTCCAGCTTTAGTTTTCGTGCACTTATAGCACGCATTTCCAAAACCACCTCTTTATCACAAACCTACCAGCAACAGAGACCTCAATACAATATTTCAGCTTTATCCATTTATCCTAAATTAAACTGTTTAAAATTTAGTACCACTAAGTACAGTTCGGACTCTTAGTACACATTTCCAAAACAATTTTCATATAATAAACTTATTTCCAACCTCGATTCTCATACAAAATTGCTCATAACACCAAATTGTACATTCCAAATTTAAGTGTTCCATCTCTACTTGTTCGTCAAATACAAAGGGTACCATATTTAGTACTTTTTAGTGCTTTTCGTTTCATTCTAGTAGGAATTTCTACAATCCCGGCCTTAATTGGTACCTTCAAAGTAACACTCAAGCAACATTTCAAGATGAATCATTAAATCAGTTAATTACTTTACTTTATTATTATAATTTGATTACAAGAGTAATTATTATTCAAAAGGCTGGTTCAAATACTTAGATGTGCAAAATTGAATGGCGCTTGGCGTTTTACAAGGTAACCTATAGAAGTGGAATGATTTACTCATATTCAGAAAAAAACAAGTAAGCAAAGGCTATAGTCGTGCGGGGCCAACCATATGATACCCTACAACACTACCATATGTTAGTAGCCCCCTTATATCCAGATCGATTTTTGAAGATTTCGCTTTGGAAATTATGTCACGGAGCACTGATCTGACCAGGGACATTTGCCCAATATTTAAGCAGTCCGTCATGCTGTTAGTTGTTGTGGTCCATTTTCCATCCAAAATGCTTGAATCCTTCCCTGTCCTAAACTCTCTTCTCAAGCGTATTGATTGGCTTCAATTGTGTGATCAGGAAACTTTATTCTGTATTTGGTTCATTTGAACCCCTAAATATATGAAAAAATAAAAATATGTCACAAAATACCAGAAAATCTATATTAACATCATTACTGACTTATTTTTATGCGATTTTTTTTAGATTTTATTCTTTTATGCCAAGAGGGCATTCTGAATTGACAAAATTTGTCAAAATCGATCCCGACATTCTTGAGATATTTGCATTCTAGCAAACATCCCCCTCCTTTGCATATATACATTATATATATTTCGCTATATATATATACGATATTTTTACTATTGGCATCTACGTAACGGTCAAAATTGACCTGTTCGTCTATTTGTGATTTCGCCGGTATTAAAAATATTCGCGGTTTAATGAAAAACATTACTTTTATTTAACGCAAATGTTATGGTCTATTTCACCCACTAAATATCGCCCGAGACCATCAAAATTGGAAGAATTCTGCCCAGCCCTAAGCTCTAGCCCCATACTAACTTCCGCTTCGATTGGTCTATAACTGCGACCTGTAGAGCAACTGCAAAATCAGGAATTTTTTCAGTTTTTGGTCCATTTCAACCCCTAAATATTATCCGATCATCTTCAAAAGAAATAGGGTTCTATTCTGACCCTATCCCCACCTCCATTCTAAATTTCGTGAAGATCGGGCCATAATTGCGACCTGTAGAGTGATTACAAATTAACATGGACAGACGGACGGACAGACATACATAGCTAGATCGACTCAGCTCGGCGAGATAGGAAGATCCATATATACTTTCCTATGTGGGAAACCAATATTTCGAGGTGTTACATAATTTTTGGCCCAATCAAACTTATAATACCCCCAACACATAGTAGGGTATAAATACAGTTTGAAAAGCTTAGACCAAATCGATTATTCCATATTGAAATGTTATCGCTCGCAGATCGACTCTAAGAGTCCTGAAACGAAATTAATTTAACAGACCTATAGTATAAAACCGTTATTTCAATGAGGCTTATTGTGGCCGAACCAAAACAAATCGGTAGCTATAAGCAGAGGGTAAAAAACTTCTTCGATACACTGAACACAAAATTCGAGCTCAGTACCGAACAATTCAAAGTCATTCGTTCTTTGGTTCTCTAATACACGGTGCTAAACTTGCGAAATGTTTCACTTTTTCGCAACAAGAAGAAACACATTTGTTTTTGGTATTTTGAGTTGTAATAACTAATATTTTACCCATCAAATGTGATCATTTTAGAACGAAAGCATTGGCTACAGATATTTTTCATTATTTTTGAATAAAAAGTTTTAATAACAGTGATATAAAAATATTTTAAATTTGTATTCAAAATATGTCCATATTTTCGCCATATCCGAAAGGCACATGGGGCTAAAAAAATAATATCGAAAAGGTCAGAAAATTGTTAATTTTGCATTCTAGTATGGAATGTTACCATCCCGAAAGACAACGTCACTCGAACATAAACTTCGTAATTCCTGATTTCCAATACCAATAATTCTTTGGCGATCAACCACGAGTACCTTAGAATCGTCTGCAAATCACACTTCAACCGAATACCAATCATGATCAATGCGACATCGCTACAACATAGTTCCCGATGGTCCATGAGTCGTTTACCCTCTGACCCGAAACATCTAAAGTCAATTTGCCATCCTATATTTCATATTCATCTTATTGTATTTGAACACTAGTATATTGTTATTTAGTATTTAAATCAATGAAGCATCTGATTTGCGCCACTATGATATATACAGGGTGAGATGAAAAAACTGCAACCAATTTCAGACTACTGTTGTTTCTAAGCCAATCGCTCATTATATTGTTTACAAGCGTATAAAAAACATTTTGGTGAAAAAAAAATTATTTGTGATGGAATTTAGGCATGATTGTGTGATTTCGTTATATTTGGCTAGAAAACCATAAATGGCTATCGTTAGAGCACTCCAGCATTTAAATGTGAATAAATCTTTTGTGTCGCGTACCATCGCTCGTAACCGTGATACTGGTAGCGTAGCCCGACGTCAAGGAAGTGGACGGAAGAAAACAGCAACTTCAGCAGAAATGGTTCGAAAAGTAAAGAAGCGAATAATGTCTCGTGAGCTGAACATATCGGAATATTCCATTCGGTAAATATTGAAAAATGAGCTCGGGCTAAAGCCATTGAAATTCCAAAAAGTGCAAGAACTTACACCGCAATAGAAAGAGAATAGAAGCAAAAGAGCTAAAGAGATGCTCGCTTGGCCGAAAGTTGTGAATTGCCAAATTTGGTTTTCTCCGATGAGAAAACATTCGTTGCCCAGCAGTTTGTAAACAAATAAAATGATCGTGCCGATGAGGTCAGGTGAAAGTGTGCACCTTCGGTTGGTCACCAGAACTCAAGGGCCGGCCATGGTGATGATGTGGGCCGCCATAACAACCGATTGTCGCTCTCCGCTCGTATTAATCAACCGAGGCATCAGAATAAATGCCTAATATAATCGCGAAAATATTCTGGAGGGTGTATTAAAGCCTTGGGCACTCAAACATTTTGGCTGCAGACCTTGGACATTCCAACAGGACTCAGCACCATTGCACTCAGCACGCGCCACCCAAGAATGGTTACAGAATGAGGTTCCTCGCTTCAATCCGGGGGTTCCATCAAAATTTCCGGATACCAATCCATACGAATATTGCGGCTGGAGTACCCAGCCCCAGGGTTGGCACTATAAAATACAAAAGTGTCGATCAACTCTAGTACGCGTTTCGGCGGGAATGGGCCAAAATACCGCAGAGTAACATTCGGGCAGAGTGTGACGGTTTCATTGCCCGTTTGAAGGTCAAACCTAAACTTATTCTAAAATTTGATGCTATTTCCGACATTTTTTGCTTTCATTCAATAAAATTATTAAAAAAGAAACGCAAAAATTATGGCGTTTGACTTTGTTGCAGTCCTTTCTTCATCTCAACTTGTATTTTCCAAAATAGCCCCGATAATATTTTCCCGTTTAGAAATTATGAAACGATTGACTATTAAAACGAAGTTCTTATAATTTACAACTTTATGCACTCTCACCCTCTCCAACATAAAAATCCGAAGACATAGAAAAAAAGATATCGAATGGTATTCATTCGGAAAATCGTTGACAGCTGTTTTGTTTCGGCGCCTTGACGCATGAGTTGATGCAATTGACAAGATATGTGAACTGTCAGTTTCTATTCTTTCCTTTTTCATTGCGGGTTTTCTGTGCGATTATTTGTGCGTACGGGTTTCTTGTGTTCAACGCAATGGGATATTGTTAGATTTATGGCCTTCATATATGTATATATTTTTAGACGACGAAGAAGAATATCTAACCGAGATGGTGGTGTTAGATGACGAAATGGGGGAAGTTAGGTGAGAATACATATGTTTGTAGCACATCAATAGCAGTTTGATTTGCCATTCTTTCGTCATTGTGTATGTGTGTGTCCATTTAGGTGTTGAAGGATATTGGATACGTCATCAGTCATCAACCAGTTCACTTCATGCTTGGCTTTGCTTTGTAGTCAATGAAATATTGATGATTCCAGCCAGATATCATTGAATGCTGATGTAACTGCTATTCGATACCATGTCAGAATGATGGAACATATTCCTTATGCTTTTGTTCCGTTTTATTTTTCTAAATCAACAACTTTTGAAAGGAGTAAAAGTTCTGATCAAAGATTGTATTTGGGTCTCGCTATTGCAATGGAGATAATTGAGGAAAGTGTAGTTTTACACAACCGTTCGGGAGTCATTTCAGGTGTGAGAAAAATGCAAATTCTCCAGGCCATATGTATTTGGTCAAATCTTTTCTCAGTTAATATTGAAAAATGTCTGATAAAAATAACTCCAATGCAAAAAAATAAGTCCAGTGAAGTGACAAAAACTATGCATTTTACATGCCATGCCGGAAGGCTATTTTTTTTTTTTTTGAAAATCCTACTTAAATTTTATTAGAAGTGCTAAAAGCAAGAAGATTTGAAGCACGGATCTTTATTTAGAAAACATAAGTGCATTAACAGAATGATTGGCGGATTCAAACGTTGCAAATCAAATTATAGTTGCAAAACCTAGATCGGGTTCACCTTTCAAAATATTGAAGAAATCAATTTGCACTATAATATTAAAAAGTCAAATCGGCAAAATGAATCTTCCAATCGACAGACTTTTTTCTTCACAATGACGGGAACATACACCATTAATTACAATTTTTTTTCAATAATCACGGAGAAAAACCTGTAAATTATGAAATTAGAGCTAAACAAGAAGACACATACATAGACATTTTTATAGAATTTTCGAATTTATATTTTTCGGAATTCGTGCATTTAAGGTGTATAGAGTCTTCGACAATATTGCAGATTGAAATACGAGGAATATTTTGGTCCAGACATTTAACCCTCAAGCTAGTCAACAAACGAGTGTTTTTGGTCCATTTTTGAAAATATTGTTAAAAATTCCCTTTTAACGGGATCAAAGCAAGTAAGAATATTCTACAAAATTATTTTTCATAAAATTTTACTATGAGTCCTAGAAGACATTCACAGTCTAAATCTTACTAAATCTTCCGCCAGCAATTCAAAATATTTTAGGGTTAAAAAATCTACTAAGAAGCATTGCTTTAGAAAGATAAAAATTTATTTAATTATATTTTACTTTAAGTCACCAAAGAAAAGAAACCTATATTTCCATTTTATATCAAAAAATGATATATATATATAAATTTTCCCGAGAAAAACCAAAAATATTCCCTATTTTTTATTCATTTTTTTGTCAAAAAAATAAATATTCTACAAAAGTTTATTTGGGAATTATGGCCAAGACCCTCACAATAATTTATATCAGAGGTGTCTGTATATAAGAGCTCTAGCAAAAGCTTTAAACATTAAAATGCTAACATTTGGCGAACTTAAATATATTTAAAATCTGCAAGGGGAGTATTCCATATAGTGGACCGATATGACCCATTATTCTGGATGTAGTCCAAAGATCTCTATTAAATTTCAAAGCTCTATTTAAATAATTCGAAATATATCTCAAGCTATAAAGACCCCTTTGTAAAACAAGAGAAGAGTCTTGACAACATTTGGGATAAGAACCCAAAACTCCTTTGGGGACTTGATCTCAAAACGAGTACTATCAAGTCCATTCGGCATTTGCTATTCAGTGAAATTATAAGAAAATAAGCCACATTTGGTTAAGAACCTAAAACTCCTTGGGGGCTTGATCTAAAAACGAATACTATCAAGTCCATTTGGCATTGGCTATTCAATGAAATCATAAGAAAATTTGCAGCGAATAGAGAATGTTTTATTATTATTATTTTTTTTTTTTTTTCAGAAATAAACGAGGCGTTTTATTAACAAAAATCTATGCTATTTTCTTATGCTACTTATTAAGTATACATATTTATTTTGTTCACAGACTTATAATTAAATTTGATCTAGAATAATTCTTACTTTAACGCTTTTCTCAGAAAATGACGTATAAAGGAAGACTTTGAATCGGATTGGATACGTGTTAAATTAGTAATACAAAATTTTGAACGTAATTTTCATAAAAACCTTTTGACACCTTCCTCCTAAAATGAAATGTTATGTTACTTTCCGGTGTCAACTCGAAAAAAGTCAAAGTGAAAATTTATCAAAAAAAAAAAATATAGGAAATGGAAGTAAAGATTTCTTTTCTCTGGTGAATTTTAGTAAAATTTTATAAAGAATATTTTTTCTTTGATCTAAAATGATTTTTTGTTGGAGATTTTTACACAAACTCACACAAAGGCTTTAATGCTATTAAAGATACTATATAAGATTTAGACTGTGGACATCTTCTCGGACTCAAAGTAGAATTTTATGACAAATTATTTTTTAGAATATTTTTACTTTTTGACGTTATGATCCCGTTTAAAGGAAATTTTGAACAATATTTTCAAAAAAAGGACCAAAAACACCATTTATTGACTCGATAGAAGGTGACAGGCTCTACTTTCATAATTTTCTCCCCGTAATTATTATTTGTGTTTCACAGTGTTAGTTTTTGCTGTTTTGGTCTTTATTTATTTATATTAACAAAGGCGCAGCTACAGAGATAATAAACGATAAGACAAGCTCTTGTTACCTGTCCCAAAATCCCTGTAATTTTTATTTTCCTAGCAAATAGTATTTATGAATAATTTTGTTAAAGTTTGAATTTTCACCCATCGTAATTGATTTGTTCGTTATATAAATCATTTTAGGTATTTTTATATTCAGTTTTACCCTCCTGCATACTTTCTTGCTAACTTGCTTGTCTTGTTTATATTTGAATAGGTTTTGTAAACAAAAACCCCTTAAAAAGTATATTCTTTGTAAGGAATTACCATATTCAATGATTTAGGACGTGAGATTTGAGAACGACCATTTTTTTGAGATTTTTCTTATTGAGTAAACAGACATCTGCTCATATGCCTAAGTAATATTTACTTTGGCTGCTGACAAATAAGGGATAATCACAATGTTCATTCAAAATGTCAAGTGACAGAGAAGGGGACAGAGATGAACAATATTTGTTCGAAAAAAAAACCCTATTTATATATAGATTAAATTATTTCGTTTATTATATTATGTTAAATTCTAATTTTCAATTTTCGTGTCCCTTTTTCAGGTAAGATTTATTTGAAATGTTAATATATTCTTTAATATTGGTAAGTTTGTAAATTCGGAGTTCTTGTGATGCTGTTGATATTGTCTACAAAAATATATAATGAATATTTATCAAAATGTATTAGGATTCCTTAAGATTAACATAAATGGACTTAGTCTTATATTAATGAATGTCCCTAAGTTCATAATTTGGCTATCATTGTTATAGATCGAACTAATACCCAGAGTGACTCACAAAAATACTTACGTTCCCTACTATGATAAAATGTTTCCTACGTCCGTAATACCAAAATATGCAAGATCCGTATCATCAAGCCAACCAAATTAAAATAAAAAAATGAAAATACATTAAAACATTATTGCGTGAGATTCCAGTTATATTATTTCTTCATTTAACACAATTACAAAAAATGAGAGTACAAATTGATGGATGCGTATAAGTAATGGAAATGAACAAATGAACCACGTATATAACTCATACGCATGTTTTTAAAAGAATTTGAATGTATGAAATTTCAGTTTGATTTAGTTTTTTTAAGGGTTACGGAAAAATCGCAAGAATAATAATCGCAAGAAGCTTTTTTATAAATCGGTTAACCCTAGCTTTGTAGTAAATTTAGTTTTGTTGGAATTTGTGTAAATATGAAATTATTTTAATAATTTTTTCGGCCTATTTTCAATATATTGCATGACAGTAAGAGCAGTCGTAAGGAATATTTAAGTGCGAAAAGAGGAAACCATATAGCTTTGTATAATAGATTTTCCGTACCATTCAAAACTATTATATAGCAAGGAAAAATTTTGAGGTTACGTTTTTTATTGCTATCTAGCTTACCCGAATCGCCTTGCTGGGCCTTAGTTAGTTTTAGTGTTTATTGCTTAGTGCAATATAATTTTCTAATTAAATTGAATTGTTTAAACCATATAAGTGGCAATCTAATGTAATTTCTGTTAAAACAAATGACGTGTACGTAGCTAAAAAATCTCGGGTTTCCGCTGCAGTCTATCAAACCATTCTTAAAGGGGCACACTCTGCATTACACATGAATAGAATGTTGATTGAACACCTGTATCACACTTTCAGTTCAATAAAGTTTCTTAATTAGTATATATTTTCTGTAGTTTGAATTTTTCGTTCATCGAATCGTTAGTAATTATATCCTGCAGCACATAGTGGTAAGGGTATTATGCATTTGTTTGTAACATGGAGAAGAAAGCGAGATAGACCCATAGTTACTTTTGCGGATCTTCATAGAATCACTATCTCAGTCGATTTATGCATGTCAGTCTGTCTGTCCGTCCATCTGTTTGTCCATGTATGTTTTTTTTTTAACAAAATGCTGGTAACATTTATTATCCGATTTAAATGAAATTTTGCACACAATATTCGTTTGACACAAGGACGAAACCTATTGAAAATTAGATATAGCTTTCATATATCACTTCAACCGTTTTCGGGTTAATTGTACATCAAAAGGCCAATATCAGTCCAAATGACCTGCAAACTGGCACATCCGACCAAACTCAGTCTAGAAGTAAATTTTGAAGATCGGTTAAGATATAGCTATAGCTTCCATATATATGTTTCAACCGATTTGAGGGTTTAAGTCCTTCACATGCGTAATATACCCTTCAAAAGAATGATATTTGGTACCAGGCAACAGATACTGGTCGAAAATACGTACGCAAAATTGTATCGAGATCGGTTTAGATTTGAATTTAGCTCCCATATATTTCTTTATCCGATATCAGGGTTATTGTGCACCAAAAGGCTAATATCAATTCAAATGGACTGAAGTTTGGTAATTCCGACTGAATTCTTTGTAGAAACAAGTACTTCAAACTTGGTGAAAATCGGTTTAGATATAGCTATAGCTCCCATACATATTTTTATCCAATCTACTACAATGCTATTTGGTACCAAATAACTTATGGATCTCGCAAATAACTCTGTCAAATATAATCGAGATCAAATCAGATTAGGATGTAGCTCCCATATATATCTTTATCCGATATCAAGGTTATTGTGCACCAAATAGCTAATATCATCCCAAATTAACTGAATTTTAGCAATTCCGAATAAATTCATCCTAGAAACCAGTATTTCAAATCGGTTCAGATATAGGTATAGCTCCCATATATATTTTTTATCCGATCTACTTCCCTTCAATTCCCAATATAATTTTTTTGTTACGGGAGTTCTACTAAATACGCATAGTGGTGCAGGATATTATATAGTCGACCTGTCTGACTTTTGACCTTTCCTTACTGGTGTTTATATAGAAATAAACACTTACTGCAAACATAAATAAGAAACATATTTTGTCATCAGTGTGTAACACCACAAAATATTCTTTGGAAAGTTACATTCTATGTCGATTAAACTGTCTGCCCATGTTTATTATACTTAGGGTGATTGATATTGAAGTACAAGTTTCTGTCACATTCGAAGAAAATCCATCCATCCATCTGTCCAATATTATCCATCTGACCTAGCACTGATAAAAACATTCGGATTTTCAAAGTTTCCATGAAAATGGACGATCCTTCCTTGTTTTATAGGGTAAGTTATTTTCTCTGAAAGTTTTGAACTTTTGTGGAGGAGGATCTACTAGATCTAATTTGGCAATAATATTACGATGTACAAAGTGTGGACCAAATCGAATGTTCCATTCGAAAGTTATCGTGCGCACAATCCAGTGAGACAGATAGATAGACGGACACCCCTAGATCGACTCCAAATGTCCTGAAACGGATGTGGTCCAGAAAGACCTAAGGTCTAAAGCCGTTATTTTAATGAGGCACTTTTTGGTCGAATTAAATGATACATGACATCACATGAAAGAGAGTATACAAATATTTTTGGTGATAAATGCTTTATTTCTTGACAGCCAAGAGCGTTTGAGATCGGTTATTACGACTTTGAGCATAATTGCATTTTCTCAGAAAGTTAAGTGGTATCATCGATGTCGTATACGCACCATCTATCCAATTATGGGAAACTTGAACAAAATCTTTTCATTGGCTTCCCTGATGCCACCGAAGTATTTCAGTTAAGGTACTTTGTGGCAATACTTTCTTACCCTCGTAGTATCGTGGAGTGAATTTCCCTACTGCAGCATACGTCTATACCGACAACAATGTTCTGTATTTTTTTTTTCAAACACATATGTTCTCAAGTTCTCGATTCACAGCTCATGAAATATTCTACAAGAACTAGAAATTTATCGAATTGAACTGACTTTATTGAATTTCATAGGGAAAGTAATATCCCATCATTAATCCTTACATTGTTTTAAAAAAATATTTTTTTTACCTATCCTTTATTAGAAAATTTATATTTTCAATTTTCGTTTTCCGTTTTTTTCTACCAAAAACTATATTTTAATTATTGTATGCTGTCTAAAGGACGAATAGTTTATGATTTTGTTACTTTAAAGTTTTAATTAAATTTTAATTATACATAATTCTTTATTGAATGCAATAATCCGCCAATGGAAGTGGACAAATAGAAAGAACTTATAAGAATGTGAATTAAACAGATACCAATAGAAAGTAATTAGAATCCATGAATGAAGATTCATTCCGCTCGGTTACTACACCTTCTTGGATTTGTGGCGGACAAAAACAGACTGTATCTGATTCATTTCAATGTTCCTTTTTGTTGCTGATGTCGTTGCATCGTCTAGTCTCTTCATCTTTTAAGTTAATATATTTCAGTGCTTTTTATGGCGATTTTATCGTCTTGAAACACTTTCAAACAAGTGTCAGTGAAAGAAAAATTAAGCTAACATCCACAAAAATTCGTTTTTGTGGTTAAACTTTTAACAAAGTTTTTTCTCCTTTCACATTTACGGGTTTCAGCTACTTTTTACTACATTGATGACGTCGGTTCTTGCCAGCAAATAAGATAAAAGAAATGCCAATACACACCACATTCAGCAGAAGCAACAGTATTTTTAAATTAGTTTCAAAGAGAATGACAAGAAATACAACAAAAAGGGGCATTTATTTTTTGTACATAAATATTTTGTTAAATTGGTTGGTATATTCCTGACCATGAAGAAAACTAAAATATAACAAGTAAAAAAGTTGTAAATTCGGCCATTACGTACTTTAAATACCAAATTTGAAACAATTTTCTTGAATAATGTCACTAAAATCATCAAAATATCGAGTATCAGGAGGTGCCGTTAAATGGATGCTACAAGAAGACGTTGGTACACGTCTGGTACACATGGTCTATTTTTAATACAAAAAGTCCCGAAGACATAATGTACACTTGAGTAAAATTTTATCAACCTACTTCATTTCGTTTGGAAGTTAGAGTGATTTCCACAGACGGACAGACATCGCTAGAATTTTATGATGATCAAGAATATATATATATATATATATATATATATATATATATATATATATATATATATATATATATATATATATATATATATATATATATATATATATATATATATATATATATATATATATATATATATATGTATATATATATATGTACTGTGGGGTCTTGAATGTATATTTTGAGGTGTTACAAACGGAATGACAAACTTAATATACCCTCCATACTATGGTGGAGGGTATAAAAAGTAGATGTTTTACATACGAATTTCGTGTATAAAATGGGTGTTACATTTTGCTATTTAATGTTGGATATTTTAATCAATTGTAATTACCTCTTCCAGAAATGTATTAACCCTTAATATTTTCCCGACTTAAAATCTTGTGTGATCTGAAGCCCTTTTGACTCAAAAGAAGATTTCCCTAAGAAACATCTCCATATCTAATATACAATATAAGCAAACGTTGAACCTAATTGCTCATCTTTTCGAATAATCTTCATAGACTTGGAACGAATATTTTCCAAAACATACGATTTCTAAATTTCGTGTATAAAATGGGTGTTACATTTTGCTATTTAATGTTGGATATTTAAATCAATTGTAATTACCTCTTCCAGAAATTTATTAATCCTTAAAATTTTCCCGATTTCAAATCTTGTCTGATCTGAAGCCCTTTTGACTCAAAAGAAGATTACCCCAAGGAAACATCTCCATATCTAATATACAATATACGCAAACGTTGAACCTAATTGCTCATCTTTTCGAATAATCATCATAGACTTGGAACGAATATTTTCCAAAACATACGATTTCTAAAAGAGCATTGGTATTTGACAAAATATATATTCCTGTCTTATTTTTCAGAAAGAACAAAAAAAAATTGTCGTGTTAATGGGTATTCAAAATAATATTTGCAAATTTTAATTTCTCTATATGAATTCCTGTATCTTCGAAATTTGTCTGTTTTTTTTTCCAACAATATCAGCATCCACGTAGGTTATAGATGTGCATTTCATGTATTTGAGACTTTTGTGATTTTGATATTTTTACACAAAATTGTGGTCAACTTCACTAAATCTTTTGCAAACATCTTCAAAACAATAGGTTTCTATTACCCCTACCAGGGGCGATAATTATGACCTGAAAATAATATTCCCAAAACATATTTTTTTAAGGTGAAAAAAATAGTACACATCTTAGAATTAAATATTGTAAGACAAATTGAAAAAATCTCATGCGATAAAGAATATAACAACAAATAAAAAATATCACAAAATTTAACAGAAAAATATTTACAGTTATCAGCATCCTTTTATGCGATTTTTCATAATTGTATTTTTTTGTGAGAATTGTGAAAATCATTTCAGCTCTACTTGAGTTATAAGCTGTCTAATTATTTTCCCCTTCTTTGATATATGAGACTATATATTTTGGTATATGTATTTGCGACATTTTGGGTATCAGCACCAATGACATTTTCAGAAATGACAATTCGTGTATTTGTTCCGTTATTTTGTAATTACAGTGGAAAGGTTTTACGAAAGAAAAGATTGTGAAAAGCCTCTGCAAAAGTCGCGAAATTGATAAATCTAAATTTGTTTTTAATATGGAATTTTGTGTAGAATTGTTTCAGACCGCCATTCAAATTGAAAATTCTTATTGACGAAATTTCGCATATTTTTAATATATGCCGTTATATTGTTGTCATGCAAAAATTTCATTTTTGATTAGAAAATGCTTCGAAAAGCATCAAAACTCTCAAAATATTAACATACTTTTAAGATGCAGTTATTGCCGGTATGGATTTCACAACACTGAAAACTTTACAGTTATTTCGGTAGAAACTGTAACAAAACACGTAGAAGAACGAATGTTTAGTGGCAGTATTAAA
This sequence comes from Musca domestica, assembly GCF_030504385.1. NCBI lineage: Eukaryota > Metazoa > Arthropoda > Insecta > Diptera > Muscidae > Musca > Musca domestica. Next base: position 6,011,756 of record NW_026712329.1, on the reverse strand, counting down.
CATAAACGACACGTATAAATTCCAATCATACTAGGAATATTGTATAAAGATTTTAGAAAACATGAGGTTGATAAAACTAAATACGAATGTAAAATCAATATAATAATACAAATAATTGAAATTTGGAAATATAATTAAATACGATGATATAACGAATTTTTTGCAATTTAAAAAAGGATTTATAACCTCGAAATTGTTTTTGAATCCTTCAAAATACCTCAAATCGGCAGGTTATAAGGGTGGAACCAGTGTTAAAGGACTAGGCTTAACTGTACTAAAATCATCAAATGCCAAATTAGAGCGCATTTGGTAGAAGAATATTAGAAGATAATACTATGTGATCTATAGGTAAATGAGGACAAATATATACATTTTGTAGAGTGACTGCAATTGTTAGCCAACATTTTTATCAAAGTTTAGGCTTTTTCAAAAAGGAAAATGTATTTTTGTACCAAATTCCATCACTGATTCCGCCTCATACATGTCGTTTTTGTATATCAAATGCATGAAATCGACCGAAAATATATATGGGAGCTTTATTCAAATCTGAACCGATTTTAATATAACTTGTCAAATTTATTTTTGTACCAAATTACGTTACGCTCTCCAAATTTGAAGAATACAATTAGATAATTATATAATTAGAGTTCTTAGTAGGAATAAAATTCTTTTCAAATTCTTTCAAAAAAGTTATCAATATAGGTCCACGTTTTGGTATAACCCTCAGGGTTTTTGAAATATCGAACTTTAAGATTACCAAAAATTCTAGAATGGTACAATTTGGTGAACGAATAGAGCTAAAAACTTAAAATATTAACAGAATCAGAATCAAATTTGGCAATTGAGTTGGATTTATGAAGATAGTTTTAAAATTTTGTTCCAATTATTCTAAATGGTACTGATTATGGAACACTTTGCTGTAAGGTGTATGGATGAGGCGGAAATGTTGAAATTTTGCATTGGTGGTAGTGTATTTGGGAATATGCACTACAAGTGCAGGAAAAAACTAAATGGTACTATATTTGATACAATTAAGTATTGGTTGAACAGCTAGTGCTTGAAATCTGTAATTTTGCATTAGGGTCATTGTTCATGTGCAGCCTATACATATGGAGGCGTTTTCGGAAATGTATACTGTAATGCTACGAAAAGTACTGAATGTTACTCTATTTGGTATCGGTTGTAGAGATAGATATAAAATTCTGGAATTTGATATCTAAGTATTTATGATATCTGTGCGTGAGATTTGGCGGTGGGTTAGAAATGTGACCTATATTTGTACGAAAAGTACTAACTTGTGCTACATTTGGTATTAGGTGAAGGGATAGGGCTGGAATCCACCAATTTAATACTTAGGTCTCTGTTGGTATCTGGAATTGAAATATGGATTACTAAATTTGGCATTTTTTGAAGAAATATAACTAAAAACTTGACTTAATTGGGTGTTGGTACAGGGGATAGAACTGGATTTTCAAAATTTTATATTGAGTTCTCTGTTAATATCTGGGATTGAGATATAAAGGAGGATTTGGAAATGTACTATAATTATACGAAAAGTACTAAATGTTACTAAATTGGGTATTAGTATTATACCTGTTGGTGTTTAGGATTGGCAATAGAGAGGTTTTGTAAAAATTAAAATTATACGAAAAGTCCTAAATGTTACGAAATTTGCTAATAAGTGAATGAATGAATCCCAAAATTTGATATTGACGTATTTTGGTATCTAGTGGTAGTTTTGCAAATGTGATTGTTCGAAAAGTACAAAATGGTACCAATTTTGGATCACTGATGGTGTCCTGGATGGAAAGATGTTGATTGGTTTGGATATGTTTACTGATATATAATACTGTGGTATTGGTGAAGGGATGTAGCTGAAATTCTGAAATGATGTATTTAGTTCACCATTGGTTTCTAGCGTTTACAATGTTTTGGACATAAAAAATTGATGTGGGTTGAGCAATAGTTTTACTTATATCAACCTCGGTAAACTAAAAATTGAAAGATTTTGAAGACTTTTTGGTGCAAAAGGTAAACATTTTCTTATTATTCTTTACGAAAAGAAAAAAAAAAATTATATATAAAATCCTGAAGATCTAAAAATTTAGTATGATGTGTGAAGTTTTTTATAAACATTTGTTGTCCAACTTAACAATGGGTTCTACCTCCTGCGAGAGGGGAATCATTAAAAAATCGGTATGTGGAGTTTGTATCGGGTTCTGTCTTCTTTGACGGTAGACTTCTGGAATAGGCTATTATTTCTTTTAGTACTCATAAGGAAATACCTTCGAATATTTGGTATTATGGTGATTTTAGCTAATCTTTTTTTAATTTTGTATTAGAAACTTTGACAAAAACTTTAGTACTTTACGGTATTATTAAGACTTTTAAACAACTGATTTCATTAGCAACAAGTAAGCAAAGGCTATAGCCGAACGGGGCCGACCATGTGATACCCTACAACACTACAATATGTTAGAAGCTCCCTTATGTCCAAATCCATTTTGGAAGATTTCGCTTTTGAAATTATGTCACGGAACACTGCCCAGATATTACCCTTAACATTTTGACAAGGGATATTCGCCCAATATTTACGCACTCCGTCATCCTGTAAGTTGTTGTGGTCCATTTTACAGCTAAATATAATCCAATGGTCATCCAAAACGCTAGAATGCTTCCCTGTTCTTAACTCCCTTCTCAGGCGTGTTGATTATAACGGCTGCAAAACAATAGGCTTCTATTCTGGCCCTAGCCCCACCTACATTCTAAATTTCGTGAAGATCGGGCCGTAATTGTTGTAGGGTGTAAAAATGGAAGTGAAACCAACATTCAAATCCGATTCTTTTATGTTTAAAGATTTTTTTTACGCCATGATGGAGGGTATTAAAAGTTTGGCACGGGCGAACTTTACACTGCTCTACTAGTTTTACTTTAAGTATTTTAGTTACACAATTTCAACTATGGTTAAATTTAAAATTGCACCTTAAACATAATTCATTTAAAATATTGCATTTATACTAATCACTAATCACTTTCAATTTGTAACATGTTGCTGTTTTACTCTTCGCTTGTTAACTTTCAAGATTTATATACCTTTCAACTATTCAATAGGCAAATTTTCTACTAAATTACCATCATTTCACTTTTTCCTTTTTTTCGATTCTGAAACAAATGAATGGCAATAATTTCAACAACAATACAAAGCATTTCGATAGCTTTGAATGCGGCAAACAAAACCTTCTAGTGAATCAGAATGAAACTAATCCAAACTAAATATCCATTACATTAAATGAACGAGTGAATCATTCAAGGAATCTATGGCCAAAAAGAAAAAGGTCAAATCCTTTTTATTCCGACATTATTGACAAGCCTTGTTAATAATTCACAATGAGCTCTTGTTTTGTTTCATTTTCATTGTGCAAATGGAACAAAAGGTTTTTGCTTAAAAACTTCTTTGTCCCCCTCCCCGCTTTGTATGACGTCTTCAAAATTATTGTAACATTAACGTTAACAGAAAATGGCCAAACAAAAGGCAAAACTGTTAATCTATAAAATGTCGAAAAAGGTTACAACTCTTTCCCAGCCATAAACAATTTGCATGGCTTGCCACATTGCTCCACCAACCTCCAACCTAAGCTAACCACTTAGAAGTGGTCTATAAAAAGTTCTTGACTACAACTTGATTTCAAACACTCGTCCGTCGCTGATTGAGTTTGCCAATGAAGTCAAACCCCTCACATTGAAAATGATGACGATGCTGTTGAGAATGAAAATGCGGATGATGACGATGACGATGTTGAGGATGATGATGAAAGTTAGAGGCAATTACATTTTCAATTTCTCATCATAAAAATTAATTGCATCCTTTTAATTATGTTTTTAACAACGAGGTCCTTTCTTCGCATTGGAGAGGGTTTTAAAAAGACTTGCGCAAAGGATTATATTTGACGTAACTACATTGTTTTTCAAGATCATCTATAGACCGAAGACTTTCCAAGATCTTGTAGACAATTTCAAGAGATCCTATAAAGAAATTTTTTGAGTTTTTTATTGACAGGTGACTTTTGAATAGTTTTGTATGATCGAAGAATTTTTCAAAGCGTGCTATAAATTGACCGATAAAGAATATCTAGTTTTTTATAGAAGACGACCACTCCTTTTTAAAAAAGAAAACAACGTCTTCCAATAGAAGAAGAAAAGTCTACGTATATTTTAGAAGAAAATGTCATCTTCTTATAGAAAAAGGCCAAGTCTATTTTAGAAGAAGACGTTATCTTCTTATAGAAAAAAACCAAGTCTATTTTAGAAGAAGATGTTGTCTTCTTATAGAAAAAGACCACGTCTATTTTAGAAGAAGACGTGGTTTTTTTTAGAAGATGTCGTCTTCTTATAGAAAAAAACCACGTCTATTATAAAAGAATACATCATCTTCTCATAGAAAAAGACCACGTCTATTTTAGAAGAAGACGTCATCTTCTTACAGAAGAAAACAACGTCTTCTTAAAGAAGAAGATTTTTTCTTATAGAAAAAGACATTGTAAGAAGCCAGTTGGTCTTCTTATAGAAGACCAGTAAGATTCATCTTATTAAAGACTTGGTGGTCCTCTCATAGAAATTGGTTTACCCAAAGAAAATCAGTTGGTCTACTTATGGAAGAAGACAAGTTGGTCTACTTATCTATATATATAAATGTAAGTTGTGTTAGTTACTACGCTTATAACTTAAGAACCGCTGGATTAACGATTCACACAAATTCGGAGTTGTCTACTCTCCGAAAAGGATAATATCCAAAAAAATCGCGTAAAAATGTGAAATATAAACATTTCCATTTTGACTTTTCAAATGTACAATAGTAATGTTTTATTTTGCATGATTTTTTTTCCATTTTGACTTACTTTTTTCTAATGTACATTTGTAGTGTTTTTTTATATTTTATTTTTGAATTCGAATATTTATACCAATTTATTTAATTGACTTGATTTCTTGAGAACTGAAATTGATGGCGGGTTACATGGAAGTGTAGTAGCGAATTATGTGGTGGCGAAACGGAATAGATGATATCGAAATAATTTAACGCGGTCACACCAAAGTTAAAAGATAATTACTTTTTCTAAATCGCTGAAAAATCATGAAAAATAGATCTCATTGCAAAAATCAAAAAAAAACATTTTCAATGGAATCGAATTTTAAAGTAATAGTACATTCTATTGACAAACTTTGTAAGGAAGGATCTTAAAACATTTGCTGTAAAAAATCAGCGAAAAAGTTGAAGACTTTTTCAATTTGTTATTCTTTTTTTTGTCAATTTTTTTTTTCAATTTGTATTATCATATTGAATTCAGTGGATTTTTTGTGAACAAAATAAAGAATAATTTTTCACTAAAAAAATTAAATAAGTGCGAAATAGGATGTTAACTGACATCTACCTTTCAACTCCAGGGCCTACATCGTGGGTTAGCTGAAAGATGCGAACACATTTAAACAAACAAAAATGACCGAAAAAGCTTAATGGGGCTCATTTCAAAGCGTGACAATGATCCGTCCAATGAGAGCTCAAAATGCAAAATTCTTTGGGAGAATAATAAGTAATATACCAATATTGAAATAAAAGGTGCAAAGTAGTAGAGCGAATGGGACTTTTAGTAAGAAAAGGTTTTATATCCTTCCAGAAATTCTTCCCAAACATTCAAAATACCTAAAATCACTTTTACAGGTCTTTATATCGATCATAACTCATGGATAAGGGAACAACCCGATTTCATATTTATATAACCATCTATGATTTAAGTTATTTTTTTGGGTCTTGGCCGGCCACTTTTTTCATTTTTTGGCCCTTATTTGACATTTTTGTTTCTAAGGGGGTAGATAACCTCTTCGCATAAAATTTGAAATTTTCAGAGTAGGGCCCATATTGGTATTGACCAAATTCATCAATTGATTTGGCTAAAAAATTTTATTTATGCCACCCTGGGGTAGGGAACCATCATACAGATAATTGCCACATAGGAATTTATTTAAGTAAAGTCCCCACATTGGAGTATCCCCAAGTCCACTTTCACATCTAATGAGTGGTCAGAAAAGAAAATTTTGTATTCTATTGAATTTTTAACCCCCAAGATAATATTGGTTGGGAACGTAGATTTGGGATGTGCATCCATATGAAATAAATTGTGGAAACATGAAGAAATTACAAATATAAGAAAGTAGCACGGGACCGAATATTTGTTTAATCATCATTGAATTATCCTATGATGAAAATATGGACTTTAAGGGGTCTCCAACTTACAATTTAAATGGCAAATAAAATTAATTCCCATCTTATCATTCTGCCCTCAATTATGAGGTGGATAAAACTATTTTTACTTATTTAAATCACGCGAAATGCTATGACATGCTATATTGTTCTGCTATATTTTTGATTTGGCCTCTATTTGTCATCTTGGATTATAAGGGGTAGAAGAAAGTTTTCAATGTAGGTCGATGTTTTCAAGAAGGTACCTCCTAATTTAACCACATTTCAAAGAATTTGGCTAATAATGCGTATTAGGGGGGTGAAAATCTTACACTAAAATTTCAACATATCTACAAATTTTAGAATTTTTATCCATGTTATAATACCCTCTCAAGTCCACCTTTTGACGGACAAACAGACTGACATGGTTAGGGGGACTTATGAGGACTCTAATGCACAATCTAAGTTGCTAATGGGTTTAAAAAAGTAATTAACTTTGGCTATTCTTAAATCATTCAGCCCTCAATTATGTAGTATACAAAATACAGCAAATTCCAAATTACTGCTCATTTGACTGGAAGATTTTGCTACGATTTTTACCATATTAAAAATTAATTTGATCCCTTATATGGCGATAAGATTGATATATACTTTTTAATAGATTTGTATAGCACATCCACACAGTTGAAGCCCACGGTTTAAATATTGAAGCCCACTGGTTAAAAATGGGTACAGGTATTTTAAAACACTTTAAATCGACCTGTACGTGAACACTTATATCAGTCATATCTGTGAATAATTATGCTTGGGAAAATATGCATAATAGACAAAAACTACGGGCCGGCAACGCGGACCGGGCCAGCTAGTAAAAAATAATGAAAAGAAACGATAAAATAACTAAGCCAGTTGGTCAAAACTATTCAAAAGTGGAAGACCAGTAAGATTCATCTTATAAAAGACTTGGTGCTCCTATCATAGAAGTTGGTTTACTTAAAGAAAATCAGTTGGTCTACTTATGGAAGAAGACAAGTTGGTCTACTTATAAAAAAGAATAAAAAGAAAAGATAAAACAACTACCACTTTTTTATAGAAGAAGACCACATCTTCTTGAAAGAAGATCACGTGTTCTTATAGAAGAAGATCTGAATTTTTATAACCAGTTGGTCTTCTAATAGAAGACCAGTAAGTATCATCTCATAGAAGACCTGTTGGTCTTCACAAAGACCAGTTAATCTTCCCATGGAAGACAAGTTAGTCTTCTCAATGAAGACCAGTTGGTCTACTTAGAACCAGTTGGTCTACTCAGAACTAGTTGGTCTACTCAGAACCAGTTGGTCTACTCAGAACCAGTTGGTCTTTTCAAGATGACCAATTGGTCTTTTCAAAGATGACCAGTTGGTCTACTCAATGAAGATCATTTGGTCTACGCAAAGTTGTATCCAACACCAAATAAAAACAAGTAAGCAAAGGCTACAGTCGAGCGGGGCCGACCGTTGAATACCCTACAACACTATAATAAACAGTTTATATAGGCGAGATACTCGAAAGAATTCCACAAGATATTGTGACAAATAATAAAAGAAAACCATCTGGTTCCGTTCTCTAATTTTCGAATAATAGCAACTTAAACTAATTTGCTCATTTCCAATTTATTGGTAGATGTTGCACGTAAATGGTCTTCCTAGATCTGGAACCAATATTTCCCAAAGACCTATAATGTCTCAGAAGTGGCAAAAGATTAACATTTATTATAGGTTTTTGTCTGAAACGCATCTATATGAGATGCAGACATTTGACTATATTCTTCCACGAAATCAGTGCTAACGAAATAGTCAGATGTACGTCTTTCCTGTATTTGTGAATTCTCCAAAGAGTCACTGGAATAAACATTTTCGTATTTTGTCCACAAAAGTTGGCAAACTATTTCACACATTGAATATTTTTGGATGGTCATCCAAAACTGCTTGGCTTTTTGCAATGCCCGTAACCCCCATTCAAATGTGCGTGAGGATCGGGCGATAATTACGACCTGCTGACAATTTTGCAGTTTTTTGGTCCATTTCAACCCCTAAATATATGGCGATTGTCTCCAAAAAGAGTAGGCTTCGATTCTAACCCTCATCTTATTCCCATGTAAAATTTCGTAAGGATCGGGCCATAAATGCGATCTGTATATGATATCCTGATATCCTAAATACTTAGTTTTGTTAGCTGTAGAAATATTGTCAAATGTTTAATTCAAAATGAAAATATGCCAAAAATATGACAAAATTTAAAAAATATGAGAAAATGTTACAAAATCAATATTTTCATCTTTAGAGAGATATATTTTTATGCGATTTTTTTACACGTTTTTTCTTTCCTGCCAAGAGGCCATTCTGAATTAATGAGAACTGTCGAAATCAATTCAGCCGTTCTCGACATATAAGATATCTTTCAAGCATATCTTCTTTGATAAACATATATATCGCACATATTTTGCTATATATCCGATTTGTTGGATGTTAACATCAATGTAAAGGTCAGAAGTAACCTTGTCATGGCTTGGTGATTTCGCCGGGATTTAAAATATTCGCGGTTTAATGAAAAATTTTGAATTTTTTCAACACAAAAGATATGGTCTATTTTACCCGCTAAATATTATCCGATAACCACCCAAATTGGTAGGCTTCTTCCCCGTCCTAAACTCTAGCTACATGCGAAATTCCGCGTCGATTGGTCTATAATTGCGACCTGTATAGCTACTGCAAAATCCGACATTTTTTCAGTATTTGGTCCATTTCAACCCCTAAACATTTGGCGATCATCTCAAAAAGAAATAGGGTTCTATTCTGGCCCGACCCCGACCTCCATTCCAAACTTCGTGAAGATCGGGCCATAATTGCGACCTGTAGAGTGATTACAAATTAACATGGACAGACGGACAGACGGACGGACGGACATACATAGCTAGATCGACTCAGCTCGGCGAGCTAGGATAATCCATATATACTTTCCTGTGTGGGAAACCAATATTTCGTGGTGTTACATAATTTTTGGCCCAATCAAACTTATAATACCCCCAACACATAGTGTTGTAGGGTATAAAAAATAATGCGAAACTTATGTATCAAAAAATTGCTATTCAATAGACATTTCTATTCATTAGACTGTATTTTCTGTGTCCTGCATATTCATTTCCAGGTTGCAAATCGAAATATTATCCCTTCATAATTTGTTCGACTCTATATCAGCAGCAGCTAGCTTTCAAGCGTACCAAAGAATTGATAACAACCAGCAACTGACGGCACCACTTAGGCGTCCGCCCTGATGCCACATTTGTGACAGGTTAGGCAAAAGGAAGATATCGAAAGATGAAATCCCCAGTTTATATTCATCAGCATTTCAACTATGGAAGTGTTTATGGTTTGGGTTGCGAAACTTCCTTGCTGGGAATATCTGCAAGTTTTAACTACGAAAACATCATAATCGCCAGCCGCAGCAGCAGCAATAGCAGCCTCAACTGTGACGATGTTAATGGGCGATGAGCTGACAAGTGGATGCCTGTTAAGGAGACAAAAAAAGGATGCATAACAAAACAAAGAGTGGAAAAACAGTAATGGTTGCCGAACAAATCCATTGCATCCACCCACCCCTACCCTCACTCCCTCCTTGTTTGGAAGGGTTAATCTATGGATATTTATGTACATTACTGCGATTCCTGCTAAGCCTTCCAGCTTAGATAAGTGAACCGGCAAACAGAATGTTAATGGTACGACTGTGACTTTAAACCCATATCGCTGAATGTTTTGTCTGTTCCAGTTGTTTTTGTTGTTGTAATGCTTAAGGGACATCTAACACACGGCTCCAGTGAAACATTTGCTGGTTGCTATTCTCGGTTGTTGTTTTGTACCAAATCCATGAATATGTGAAAATCTCCCCAACTGTTGCCTAACACAGCTCTGGGGATCTGTAAAACATTTAAGAAAATTTGTGAAATTTTCTTTGTTTTTTCTTTTTTTATTCTGCTGCTCTGAATTTTAATGTTCGTTTGTTCACATTTATTGGGGAGTTAGGTGTTTTAAATAATATTTAAATTCGAGATATAATCGTGTTGAACTCATTATTTTCTTATGTGTCCGAAAAATAAAGGCCCACAAGGGTGACTGTGATACATTTCAATTTCGAGTGAAAAATATCAGATTATTTTTCTATGCACAAAATGTATAGAAGAAATGGGTTTTCAAATAAGATGTGTTATTTGGTATTCAGTATACCTTGCCAAAATGAAAGGTAGATATGCCGTTAAAAATGGAAAACAATATTAGTCAAATAGTCATCATTAATCGTAAAGGTCAAATATCAGCCAATTTTCACACTATGCGGATATCGGGGCTTCTCAATAACAACTCTTGGTTTCTCCAGATACGATAATAATGAAGTAGTCAACATAATTTCAGATGGCATTACGAATATTTAGATGAATTTTAAGGCCTCAATTAACAAAAATACGATATTGTTGATGAACGGTTAGTATTCATGTATAAAGAAAGTCTTAATGTCGGGCGGGGCCGACTTTATGATATCCTACACCACATTGCTAATTTAGTAGAGCTCCACATAACAATTAAAAGATTTGTTGGGAGAACTTAATCATACACGCTATGATTATAATTGTAATTTAAAGATCAAAGGACTAAATATGCCGAAGCATTTGTATCTTTTAAATTCGGATTTGTATTGCCCATTTGGTGCAAAATTAATTTGAAATCAGATAAAGATATATATGGGAGCTATATCCAAATCGGAACCGATCTCGATAAAATTTGGCAAAGATATTTCTGAGCTGTATTTGATATATTCCCCTGAATATCGTTGTTACGGAGTGTATATTACGGCTTTGGGTAACAAATATAAGAAATCGGATGAACAGTATATATGAGAGCTATAGCTATATCTTAATCGAATTTGACATACTAGCTTTTATACTCAATTCGGTCGTAAGTGCCAAATTCCATCCCATTTGGACATATATTAGACGTTTGGTGCACAATAAAAGGTAAATCGGACGAAGATATATATGGGAGCTATATCCAAATCTAAAATTAAGCGAACGTATTTCTGAGCTGTATTTGATAGATTTCCCCAAATATTGTTGTTACAGAGTGCATATTTTGGCTGCAGAGGACAGAAATAACAAATCGGATAAACAATATACATGGGAGCTATAGCTATATCTGAACCGATTTCGATCAAATTTGGCATACTTATTTTCAGGCATAATTTGGTTGTATGTGCAAAATCTCATACTATTCGGGCTGATATTACACGTTTGGTGCACAATAAAATGCAAATCGGACGAAGATATATATGGGAGCTATATCTAAATTTTGAACGATTATCCCAAATTTCAATAGGGTTCGTTCTTGGGCCAAACAAATGATTTGTGCAAAATTTCATCTGGATAGGGAAATAAATGCGAACTGTACTTTGTTTACAAAAATACATGGACAGACGGACGGACGGATATGCATAAATCGACTCAGAATGTGATTCTATGCAAATCATCAAAAGGAACTATGGGTCTATCTCGTTTCCTTTTTCCTGTTACAAACAAATGCACAAAGACATAATACCCTAACCCCCCTTGTGGTGTAGGGTATAAAAAACAATTGAAAAAGCAGTAAGTTCGAACGGGCCGAACTTTTAACAACCTCCAACATTCGGAAGGAATTTGAAAATTTTTATAAAAAAAAATCCGTTGAATAGTAGGAGTCTTAAAAATACCGAATATACGAAGTTATCGTTGCGTGGGGGGTGGTAGGTGCGATTATATGGGAGGAAATACGAAGACCTGGACCCGCATATGCAATTTTCTGTCGTAGATTGTAGTACCCATTTATAACTTCAAATACGATATTTGAAACCACTCCGGTGGAAAATTTCGCAAAATACAGAATATCTGGAGGTTATATGTGGACTATACCAAAACTTTGATCTATTATGACAGTCTATGCAAAGATATTTCGTGCATAATTCGTGCACATGCTGCCAATTTAAAGCTATTTTTATTAAAAAAAAATTAAATTAAAATTGTGACTAAAACACTCAAAAACCTTAAATCTGTGGGTACAGTTATATACTGGTTGTACCAAAACGTGTACCTATATAGCCCATTTTCAATATCAAAAGCCCTGTACTTGTAAGTCAACCTACTTCAACCTACTACTTGGCCAGGTTAGCATTTTTCTCTACCTAGAGGGGATTTTCGTCTAGTTAAACTTTTTTCTCCTATTCTTGTTATATTTTTTTCTTCAATTCATTCTGGAGCTCCCACATGTACAGAGAGCTTGATTTATTTCATCAATTTATTTACTGCCTTTCCACAAGGTACTACACTGAGACTCAAAATATTTCAGTTTTGCGAACTGTAACAGCAAGATTTTCATTTTCTCATTTCCGGACATTGGAAGACCGTCTTTCTGTTTGTCTGGCCAGCTGGTGCGAATATTAACTCTCGAGGGGAGTAACCGATTCGGTCTAAACTTGCAACATCGTAATGTTTTTACCAAACATAGATCGAGTTTAGCCATAAGGCTGAGGGTATAAAATTCAATTCGAAAAATTTCAGTCTATGTTCCAAAACAGGTTTAAACAGCTCACGTCCGTTTCTTGATTTGTTTCACTGTCAAAAATCTTCAATTTGGTCTATAATTTAACCAATGAACAAATATTGCAAATCATAGAATTTTATTATCCAAATGTGTGCTCTGTTAAGAAAGTTTGTCGTGCACTTCTTTTGTTCTGGTTATTGGCTCAATGGGTACGTAATTAATCTGAATCGTCGACTTTGGAATGAAGATCAGGCAGAAGTATTGAAAATGCTATCAATGCATCCAGAAAAAGTCAGACTTTGGTGCTATTTATGGGCTGGCATCGTCCATATTCTTCTCTTCAACTTTGTGAACAAAAATTCGTTCAACATGACATAACGTAACGGCCACTTCTTGCTCATTTTCAAGGAAAATGACACAATTATGGCTCTGTACTATAATCCGCATGGTCTAGGACCAATATTTCGAGGCATAAAAAACTTTTTCCAATAAAACATATACTACTCATACCATCTTGCGTTGTAGGGTTAAAAATCAGTCGGTCTATTTGTATACCATCCACCATACAATGGAGGTGTCTGTCCCTCCGTTTGTATGTTGAAATCGCGATAGAATCTACATTATCTAATCTAAACTTTTGAAATTTGGCACAAAGGTTTATTAAAATATTGATATTGAAATTGGGTTATATGGATCCACATTTAGGTATGGCTCCCATATAACGGTACCTTGGAGTTATTGGTAGTTCAGTTCTCTCCTTGTAAAAAAGGTTCGATTTAGGTCCATTAGTTGGTGCAACCCCAATATAACGGTACATCCAGATTTTCCATATTTTGAAGGTTTCTCTCCTTGCAAAAAATGTTCTATTCAGGTATACTAATTGGTCTGGCCTCCATATAACGATAGGGTGTTATGTACTTATTTTTTCGGTCTGATATTTTATTTTACCTAATGATGTGGTTGAACTTGTCATCTTCTGATTGGTAATCAGGCACACCCTGCACTTAGTCGTTGTTAGGAACACTATTATACTATCATTTCGCTTCAAAACTCATCGAAAAACTCATGTTAGACCCAACAAAGTATATACTTATAGTTTGTTACAGGTTGCATCTATTGTGACAGAACATTATCTAAATAGGGTTACGATTTCCTGTAAGCCTCGTGCTTTTCTGTACTTTCCGATAATGGATTCTGTCTTTCATGGTGACGTTACGGCATTTTTAAGACGTTTTACCAACCGATTTAACTGGCAAAAACGGAAGTGGACCCAATATCCAATCCCGATTTTTTAATTTTTAAAGGTTTTTTAATCCACCATGGGACCATTAAAAGTTCGGCCCGGCTGAACTCAAGGCATTTTTACTTGTTTTTTTTTTATATTTTGTATTCGTACGTACTTATTCCTTATTGCGTTTCATATTACATGGTGTAATAGAAATAAAAATTTTCTACAGTTAGCCATTATTTTTGAACTCACTGGATGGGCATGCCTAGCCATTATTTCTTGGGATGGGCATGTCTACCAATTTATTCCTGGAATGCATATTCAAATCCAATCTCTTTTCGATGCCAAGAGATGATCTCAGTCAAACCTGTATATAGCTTTCATCATTCATAACGATTTTTTTCTGATTCTGAACCCTAATCTGCATACCATTCTGGCTACAATTTTGTGTGTCTGCATTCTTGTATTAGGGATAGTGTTGGTAAATTACAATTTAGGTTTCCAGTTCCAGCTTTAGTGATACTAATAATGATGACGATGATGATGTCTGCTCCACTTGTAGTGCTGCTGATGTTGTGATAATGTTTGTTTTTGATGTGCAGACTTTAACGATTACACTCCCTCCGCCCACAAACGTTTTGTGAATTTGTATGCCAAAACCTGCTTGGCCAGGTTAGCATTTTTCTCTACCTAGAGGGGATTTTCGTCTAGTTAAACTTTTTTTCTCCTGTTCTTGCTATATTTTTTTGTCCTGCCCAAGATTATTTTCACCTGCCCTAAAATGGTTGTTAAGCTGGATTTTTTGCATCTTAAGCTATTTTTATATTGCTTTTTCATTTGTTATGGTTTTTGTCCGTCTAGCAGCCGGCACTATCACTGTGAAGCTATTAATGCGAGGATAATGAATGATGATTCAGGACTTTCTATTGCTTTAAAAGCAATACAAATTGTAAAGGAAACGTGTTGCTTAAGATAATCTTTATATTGCTCATTTATTGCAAAGCAGGAAAAGTGTTTAAGCAGTGTCTTAGGGGTTCGGTCCTTGCAAAAGGGAAGGTAAAAATCAAAAGTCACAACTTGGCAAAATGACCGGGCAACCAGAAAAAACAGATGTTTTTTGTTTTTCTTTTAATGATGTTGTTGGTAATATTGAAAGCTTATACAGGCGGGGTTGAAAAGGACTTGTTGACACTTTTTGGGTAACATAAAGAATATTAATGTTCGTTATTTTTTACCCAAAAAGAAAAAAGCTACGGGGGTTTTAAGGGGTTCAAAGTAAAAGAGCAGAAGGAAAAGGAAAAAAATCACACGAGTGTGAAATTGTTGCCACATGGCATTAAATTGTTTAGCTTTTAAAGAGAGATTACGTTGAGGATATTTAATTCTTAATTATACATCCATGTTCTAAAAATTTATAGGAATGGTAATTGGGTGCTTATTTTCGTCTGGGATTAATTATTGTACCTTTCGCCGAGATTTTACCTCTGCCGTGGTCATGGAATAACAATCAATTGAAAAGAAAAAATGTATTATTAATCCGATTTATAAATGAGAATTTTTGTTGGAAAGACTAGCTTAGTGATGATAAATTACAAATTTAACCTGCAAAGACACGAACCTCATTCGTAGCACACAACAGTTTGAATTGTCCTCAAGTTCGGTATAAAACTGTGACCAAAGTGCAATTATATGGGGGCTGCATCATAACGGTGACCTATATGGCCCATTTTCAATAATTAAATATGTTTGAGTGAAATTTTGCCCACCTACATCATTCCGTTCGGAAGCTAGAGAAATGGGCAGACACTTGAGCAGATAAACGGATGAACATAAGTGCCAAAAAACAACTATTTTTTTCATTTGATCCAAAAATTTTAAATATAAAATTTTATGGCGCTAGACTGAGCGATATTTATTTCCATTATAGTTTTATATAGTAGTATGAAAAAATGTAATGAGTTATAAGCTAAAAAATTAAACCCACAAAAATTGTTCAAGATCGGATCAGATTCCATTAAAGTTTACCTATATATACTTATATATTAAAGGTTGTCCGATCGCCACGAAATTTCATATTTAAGGTTTTTGGATCAAATGTAAAAAAATAGCAGGAGTGTGAGCTGTAAATCAATAACTTTTTTTATCTGTTTGGGACAACATAGCCATGTTCATGCTAGATCGATACAGATTCTTATGCCGATCAATAATATTGAAATCTTACAATAATTAAAACATTCCAAAAATTATAACCTCCCTCCACAATTCTATGGAAATTCCGTTTGTATCTCTTCAAATTTTGTATTTGAAGTTTGTAATGGGTACTAGAACCAATGACGGAAAATTGTCTATGTAGGTTCATGTCTTCGAACTTTTTACTTGTTATATATTATTTTGATTTTGAAAACCTCTATTATGTCGACAAAATATCACGAATTTGAAGATGAAAAAAGTTTCTGTTTATTTTGATTATTTGAATTTGCATTGATCGATCAATTGGCGGTATAGAATTTACATTTACTTGTTTGTTGTTTAAGTTTTTGGTTCACTTCCAAAAATGACATCAAAACGAAAGCGTTTGACATTAAAAGAAGAAGTGACAATTATTAAATCATCAAACAAAGATACACCTTCCGTTCGAGATGTTAGTTTTTTTATTTAACAAATGTGTATTAACGTAGAAATTTATTTTTTTTTCTTTTGAAAATTTTATATTGGAATTTCACATATTGAAAAATAAGAAAAATGTACTTTTATAATGTCAGCAAGGTTCTAATCCGAAACAAAAGGTTTTTAGATTACAGATATTCCCAAATTATTCCCCTATCAGGGCCAATTGTTCAAGAAACGGCAAAAGAATTTGCCCCAAAAATGGAAAGGACAAGCTTTGTTGCTTCAACATTGTTGGCTTGAGAAGTGGAGGAACAGGAATATAAACTTTTATATAGTATGTGGAGAAGCAACTGCTGTTTGTGAAGAGGGTGTTAACCAGTTTAGGTGAATACTTGAATTATTGTCCCGGGATTTCAAACCAGAAAATGTGTATAATGCTGACGAAACAAGCCTAATCGTTAGATCACTTCCCGATAACATATTAGCAATTGAAAACGAAAAATGCACTGGGGGTAAAATATCTAAGGAAAGGCGAACAGTGTTGTTCTGTATAAGTATGACAGGCCAGAAGGAAGAGCCTTTGGTTATAAAAAATCAATTGTACCTAGAACTTATCAGCAAGTTTCTGCTGCTGACTTGCCAGTGGTTTGGAAATCGAACGTAAATCGTAAAATATGCAACGAGAAGCAAAAGATAGCTCTATTTTTTGGATAACGCGGCATCTCATCCTCGCGAATATGAGTTAATTTCAATTTCGCAGTTTCGTAATTAAAAATATTCTGGCAAATTTAGAATCTCATTCCGACACTGTAAGCAAATACAACATCCTAGAATTCATATTTTATATTGAAGCCGCATCGACACAATTCAAAACTGCTTTCGTAAAGTTGGATTCGATTACGATAGTTATGACTCTTTTGCATTTTACAACGAAGATTGTATTCCTTTAGTAGATATCCAAATGCTAATTAATGCCTGTTGGATGATTCGGTCTGAAGAATATCTCTCTATTGATCAATTTGTAAATACCGAGAATGATAACATGAGAGTTGAAATCGAAAATACAAATAGCGAAATATAAGCCCAAGGAATTTCTGCACAAGGCTTTAAATATCTTAAAACTTTAACAATAATTGTGGAAACTGATTTCAAAGCGTTTCACCATTTTAGGCAACTAGAAAGTCATTTACAGGATCATTTTGTTAACGAAAAATGAGCAAACTTACGTCGAAAAAGTAGAGTATAATATTTGTGTCGGGGATTTTTGGATACTAAGGTTCTAAAATGTCCATCCGACTATCCTTTACTATTGTTTTACTGTTTGCGCCTTTAACCTTCAGACAGCAATCCTTGTGTCAATCCTTGTCATTTGAAATTATATTTCTTCATTAGGTCTAATATCTTCTATCAAAATCCTCCCCCTCTTCGCTGAGAACAACATTTCTCAAAAGTTTTCTTGATTGCATATTTACACACAAATAAATAACATTATTTTATCCATTTGTACTATTCTATCATTCCGTGTCACATAGATTGTTATATATTGACAATTGAGCAATATGTTACGTCTTTCTGTTGGGCTAGATATCCATCGATAAAAACATAAATATGTACACCATATTTTTCCAATTTTTTTTCCGATTAAGCGAACAATCAATATTGGTCTCATTATTTTTCCGAAAATTTTCTAACTTTGAGTATTCCTAATCTTATTGTTGCCATCAAAACTCCCTCAACGGAATGAAACGTGGAGACGTCAAAAGGAAATTCATTAGATTTCTTTATGAAATCACAGCATATCACTGACAATGTTTGGCGATAATGAGGCAGTCAGTAAGACCATCATAAACATATCGTCAATACATCAACAAACTGCAGCAACAACAAAGATATCAGACTATGTATGTATATTGTCATACTGGCGGCATTGTTGCGATGAGCTGTTCTGCTGACATCTAAACGGACATGTGAACATAAATTGGTCAAATTATCTTGACATAACCGATAATGATGTACATACTGACAGTCTGTGGTCCGTGATATGGGTGAATAATCAATTGAAATATGTATGTGTATGAATGATGATGTTCTAATAGACATGGATTGAGAAGTAATAATATTGAATGTTATATGTTGGTTATTTGTCAAAATAAAAGAAAACTTAGCAAAGAGGATGACTCATTTAATTGTGGCGTTTTGGTGTTGTTGTTGTTGGTGTTCACTACCAAACATCTTAAGATCGGTCTATAATTTAACCATGAATCGTCTTTCAAACGAACATCGCTTACAAATCATTGAATTTATTTTATCAAATTGTTTGATCTTTTAGATTGATTCAATCGGTCGTAAAAACGCAGAGATGGCGATTTTAAAGTTCATATCAGCCAGAATGCTACCAATGCATCCAGAAAAGATCACACTTTAGTGCGGTTTATTGGTTGGTGGATTAGACTGTACTTCGGAACGTAACTGTGAATGGTGAACGCTACCGTATCATCATTTCCAACGTTTTTTGGCCAAAATGCATGAGCTTTACTTGAATGACATGTGGTTTCAACAAGACCCTACCACACAGCACGCATCACACTGGATTTATTGAAAGGAAAGTTCCGTGAACATTTTATTACACCCTCAGCCATATAGCTACAGAGGGTATATACCATTTGATACGACCGAAACCTGCCTTATTGAAATATAGGATATATCGGTCCACTCCTTCTGGTACCTCTCCCACAAAGGTTTACAATTTTGAATAACAAAATGCTCATTAAATGCAAAATAGGTATCCAATTCCTTTCAAAATCGGCTCATCCTAATATTTCTACTGTCACAAGATTTGGTTTAAAGATGGAGTATATCGGTTGACCTTCAGTGGGGTCAAAAATTGGAATATAGTTGGAAAATATCGGCAAATCCCAATTCTTCTATCAACACATAATATGGTGTACAGATGAAATATATTGGCACACTCCTTCAGGTACCTCCCTCACAAAGGTGTCAAACATTAGAATTTGGGTTGAAAATTTGAAACGCTTTAAATGCGAAGTAAGCATCGTGTGTAAAGACAGTATATATCGGCCCACCCCTTTTGATACCTCCCCAAAATATTGTTACGATTTTAAATACTTTTACCATAATTTGCGAAACAAGACAGCGATTCTTTTCAAACTTGGTATATCTAAATATACCCATATAAAATGTCAATAATTTGATCATAACGCAAGTCAAAATATATTTAAAAACATGAACATTGGCTGATAGTACACATCTGTCAAATATCCTCAATAAATATCAAATCCATGTATCCAACCGATTTGGTAGTAAATTGTTTGAAAATTCCAGCCGTATTAGGTCAGTAGAGTTTCAAAAGGGGGACATTCTTTACAAACATACAGTAGAATAAATTGACCTAGAATCAGCACAGATATTCCGTTTTACTTATATGATATTTGGAACCTCGGGTCATTTTATTGTAGTTTTACTAGAAGGAACAATCGCACTTTACTTAATTTAATTTGGATAGAAATATTGGGAAATCCGAAGTTTGGGAAAATTGGAGGAGGTTCTTGACATATGTGTACATTTTTATAGCTAACTTCTTTGTTACGGAAATATTTGTATATATAACCCCATATCATATACTTTGGGAAATTTTTGAGTTTCTGTGGCGAAGGCACCAAGAAGAGTGGACCCATATTATTCATCATCGAATTCAACAGATATACCAAGGATAAGGCTTCGCTTGTCCATGTTTTACTTTGCTTTATCCCCAGTTTTCATCTTTTCAGTGGATCTGATTCACTACTTCCGAATAAATGGAAGGCATCTGACCTCCCTCGTGGTTTTCAAAGCATTTTGTTTTCGAAGTGTTTTATTTGTGTTTAGATCATTTTCTGTTGGCTTTAGAGACTATGAATATTTCTTAGCTTTTTCTTTCAAAATTACAATGCTGAAAACTATTTTTAGAGATCCCATTCTCTTCATCGCTTCACCACCAAGTGAAAGGAATTTTTAGAGTCCTGTGCTCTTTGGACAGTTTTATCATTATATCCAGACAGCTGCTTCTGTGATAATGATGATAATTTTACGTGGTCCTTACACACATTCCACTTTACGTTTTTAGGCTATAAACGTTGGCTTCAAATGAACATACAATTATATATTTTATGGATTTTAAAGTCTTTATTGTAAAGACTTTCAAACAGAATGGGAAACTTATTATAGCTAACCATCATCCTTTGGCGGAGAAATTATAAAGGTAATGCCGTTTGTAAGGCACGAACATGTGGAGCTTATTTTTCATCCCAGGGCTATGCATTTCCACAGTTTTTATATAATTACACAAAATATCGCAGAATTTCCACAAAAATAAAAAGGCACCGATAAACTGTGTGTCGACGCTTATCGAATTCGGCTAAATGAATAACCATAAATTACGGCATAATTATTTCATATTTTGCAGGAAAACAATTTACGCCACAATTCGGCGGAGTTTAGTCCTCCAAATCATGCAACACTCACGCACACAAACATATATGCACCAAATTGTTTGCTGAAATTCATCCAGTGCGGCGGATAGGATGTCGATGAAAATGGGAAAAACAAAGTCATTCGCTTAACGAATATTTAAAGCACTTTCGTCATGAACAATTCTCTTCACTTGTGGGGAAACGCACAGGACACAGGTATCGAATGATGGGAATCCTTGGGTCTTATATGCATATGTGTGGGGATGCTGTAGCTTTGCTTGGTAGGTTGACCTGACTGGTTGCATGGTCTGGTGTGCGTTTATAGATATTTACGTTTATATGTATTTATTGTTTTTCATTGCCTGGCTTGCCGACTGGCGTATTAATGTCTGACAACGGCGACATACTGATGAGAACAATTTCCCTCACCACCTCCTCCGCCCCACAGAGAGTGTTCTATGTGTTAAGATATTTATGGCAGACGCACCGAATTTGTTGCTAATGTATTTGAATGTGAACAATTTTATAGACATTTTAGTGCAAAAGCAATTTTCGGAAATATGAAATGAAAATTTATGGCTATAGAAAATTTTAAAATTGTACTCGTAGTTGGAAAAAGTTGAAGGAAATAGATTGCTTAAGTCTGGAGTATTCCCTCATTGGCATAACTTCATACTTCTCTCTATAACAGAGAGCAATGTTTTTCAAATCCAAACTGACAGCTTTGCAACATTTGCTGATCTAGCAATATCATGATTTCATCCCGGCGAAGGTAAAGGTCACTTAGTGTTTCAGCTTTTGAAAAGCAAGCTCTATAAGTGTTGATCATTCACATGTGAATGAGAATCACACTCGCTCACACTCACACTCACACATTGCTACAGAGGATACATCAGTTGAAACAGCCAAATGTACTTAATGGGAATAATGGGCTTTTGTCCAAAAAGACCTAGGGTCTAACTCTTTGTACGAAAACCGTTTGTAATTATTTGAAGTCGATATCCGTCTAGTGTATCTGTAAGGGCGCACTATAATTCTAGAAGGGAGTATCCGATTTAGTCCAAATATAGTAAATCGTAATACTTCTGTCATACTTAGATTGAGCAAAATTGGCTAATTCCTTCCCCCTCCCCACAAAAGCTGAAACTTGTACAAAAAGTTAAATAGTATCAGTAGGTTTTGCAGACATATGTTATCCATAGCCATTGTCCGATTATTTAAATATATATTTCACCCGCGGAGGTTGTTAAGGAGTCGCCCAATATTGGCAATATTGGCATACGCCTACTTAGAATGCTCCAAATTTGGACTATATTGGCTACTTCATTTACTTTATATGAGATAGGTGATTATTTTTATAAAATATGGAAATATGAATTAGATGCCAGATGAAGTTGTTGTTGTAAAGAATTGTGATCCTTTGTGGGTGAGGTACCAGAAGGGGCATAAATGTTATTTAGCTTTTTATGAATAACAAAAGCTCTTTTGCCAATCTACCAACTTGAACTGAGTCTTAAAATAATATTTCGGTTTCCAAGTTTAAAACATATCAGGTGTGAAAACGGACTAAACATCAAGATTTTGGATAATCATAACTTCGTTTATGTGGAAAATCAATGTTAGATTATTTTAAGTCTTCCTCGTATCTTAATAAATTTGTATCTATTATTATGTGCAAAAAAATATTTTTATATATTTATAGGAAAAACTCAATACATAACCTAATTACAAAAATTAATTTTTTTCATAACAACAGGAACTACTCTGTAAATGACTAAATTTGATATTAAATGTAATATATAACACTCATGCTCGCTATATTCTATTTCAATTGAAAAAAGTAAATTTTAATTTTTTTTAAGACAACCAATTATGAATATTTTTGAAGAGTTTTAAAAACACTCATGCTCAATACATTCTATTACAATTCGTCAAAGTAAATTTTGAATTTTATAAAACAATTTGGAACTCAGCTAGCTGAATAACACAAATTATGAAATTTTTTTCTATGTGTATTATAAAACACTCTTGTTCACTACATTCTATATAAATTCAGCAAAGAAAATTTTATATGTTAAAAAAATGGAATTCAAATTATGAAAAAGTTTCAAAAAAAAAAAAAAAAAAAAAAAAAAATGTGAATATTTTAAAATATTTTGGAATTCAGCTATTTGAATACCAAAAATTATGAAAATTTTCCTGTGTGTATTATAGAACACTCATGCTCAATACATTCAATTTGAATATAGAAAAGTAAATTTTGATTTAAAAAAAAAAATTATAATTCAGCTATCTGAATACCACAAAATACGAAAAGTTTTCTAAGTGGATTACAAGTCACTCATGCTATCTATATTCTATTTCAATTCAGTGAAGCACATTTTAAATATTTTAAAAAATAAAAAAAATAAAAATACCAAAAATTATGAACATTTTTCTAAGTGTATTATAAATTACTCATGCTCACTAAAAAAAAAATTGGAATTCAGCTAGCTAAATACCAAAAATTATGAATATTTTTCTAAGTGTATTATAAATTACTCATGCACACTGCATTCTATTTCAGTTCAGTTAAGTAAATTTTGAATATTTCAAAAAATTTTGAAAATTATGAAAAATTTTCTAAGTGTATTATAAATTACTCATGCTCACTACATTCTATTTCAATTCAGCAAAGTAAATTTTGAATATTTTTTTAAAAAATTTGGAATTCAGCTAGCTGAATACCAAAAATTATGAAAATTTTTCTAAGTATATCATAAATTACTCATGCTCACTACATTCTATTTCAATTTAGCAAAGTGAATTTTGAATATTTTAAAAAATTTTGGAATTCAGATAGTTGGATACCAATAATTATGAAATTTCTTCTGAATGTATTATAAATTACTCATGCTCTCTACAGTCTATTTCAATTCAGCAAAGAAAATTTTAAATATTTAAAAAAAAATTGGAAATAATGAAAATTTTTCTAAGTGTATTATAAATTACTCATGCTCACTATATTATATTTCAATTCAGCTGAATACCAAAAGTGATGTAAATTTTTCTAAGTGTATTATAAATTACTTATGGTCACTACAGTCTATTTCAATTCAGCATAGTAATTTTTGAATATTTTAAAAAATTTTAGAATTCAGCTAGTTGAATACCACAAATTATGAAATTTTTTCTGAGTGTATTATAAATTACTCATTCTCACTACATTCTATTTCAATTCAGCAAAGTAAATTTTAAATATTTAAAAAAAATTTGGAATTTAAGAAAATTTTTCTAAGTGTATTATAAATTACTCATGCTCACTATATTATATATCAATTCAGCAAAGTAAATTTTGAATATTTTAAAAAATACCAAAAATTATGAAAATTTTCCAAAATGTATTATAAATTACTCATGCTTACTATATTATATTTCAATTCAGCAAAGTAAATTTTTAATATTATAAAAAATTTTGGAATTTAGCTAGCTGAATACTAAAAAATATGAAAAATTTTCTAAGTTTATTATAAATTACACATGCTCAATACTAACTATTTTATTTCAGCAAAGTGAATTTTGATTATTTTAAAAAATTTTGGAATTCAGCTAGCGGAATACCGAAAATTATGAAAATTTTTCTAAGTGTATTATAAATTACTCATGCTCACTACATTCTATTTTAATTCAGCAAAGTGAATTTTGAATATTTTAAAAAAATTTGGAAATTAACTAGCTAAATACCAACAATTATGAAACTTTTTCTAAGTGTATTATAAATTACTCATGCTCACAACATTCTATTTCAATTCAGCAAAAAATACAATTTGAATATTTTAAAAGTTTTGGAATTAAGCTAGCTGAATACTAAAAATTACGAAAATTACTCATGCTCACTACATTATATTTCAATTTAGCAAAGTAAATTTTGAATACTTTTAAAAATTGTGGAATTCAGCTAGCAGAAAACCAAAAATTATGAAACTTTTTCTAAGTGTATTGTAAATTACTCATGCTTACAACATTCTATTTCAACTCAGCAATGTTAATTTTGAATATTTTTAAAAATACCAAAAATTATGAAAATTTTTCATAATGTGTTATAAATTACTCATGCCCACTACAGTTCAATTCAGCAAAGTAAATTTTAAATATTTAAAAAATTTTTATAATTTATGAACATTTTTCTAAGTGTATTATAGATAACTTATGCTCACCATATTTTATTTCAATTCTGCAAAGTAAATTTTGAATATTTTAAAAAAATTTGGAAATTAGCTAGCTAAATACCAACAATTATGAAACTTTTTCTAAATGTATTATAAATTACTCATGCTCACTACATTCTATTTCAATTCTTCAAAGCAAATTTTGATTATTTTAAAAAATTTTGGAATTCAGCTAGTTGAATACCACAAATCATGAAAATTTTTCTAAGTGTATAATAAATTACACATGCTCACTGCATACTATTTCAATTCAGCAAAGTAAATTTTGAATATTTTAAAAAATTTTGGAATTCAGATAGTTGAATACCAAATATTATGAAAATTTGTCTAAGTGTATTATAAATTACTCATACTCACTACATTCTATTTCAATTCAGCAAAGTAATTTTTGAATATTTTAAAAAAATTTGGAAATTAGCTAGCTAAATACCAACAATCATGAAATTTTTTTTAAGTGTATTATAAATTACTCATGCTCACTACATTCTATTTCAATTCAGCAAAGCAAATTTTGATTATTTTAAAAAAATTTGGAATTCAGCTACCTGAATACCACAAATCATGAAAATTTTTCTAAGTGTATAATAAATTACACATGCTCACTGCATTCTATTTCAATTCAGCAAAGTAAATTTTGAATATTTTAAAAAATTTTGGAAATTAACAAGCTAAATACCAACAATTATGAAACTTTTTCTAATTGTATTATAAATTACTCATGCTCACTACATTCTATTTAAATTCAGCAAAGTAAAATTTGAATATTTAAAGAAATTTTGGAATTCAGCTAGTTGAATACCAAAAATTATGAAAATTTTTCTACGTTTATTATAGATTACTCATCCTCACTACATTCTATTTCAATTCAGCAAAGTAAATTTTGAATATTTTAAAAAAATTTG
This sequence comes from Musca domestica, assembly GCF_030504385.1. NCBI lineage: Eukaryota > Metazoa > Arthropoda > Insecta > Diptera > Muscidae > Musca > Musca domestica. Next base: position 5,985,514 of record NW_026712329.1, on the reverse strand, counting down.
GAAATTAGCTAGCTAAATACCAACAATTATGAAAATTTTTCTAAGTGTATTATAAATTACTCATGCTCACTACATTCTATTTCAATTCAGCAAAGTAATTTTTGAATATATTTAAAAAAAAATGGATTTCAGCTAGCTGAATACCAAAAATCATGAAAATTTTTCTAAGTGTATTATAAATTACTCATGCTCACTACATTCTATTTTAATTCAGCAAAGTAAATTTTTAATATTTTGAAAAATTTTGGAATTCAGATAGTTGAATACCAAAAATTATGAAAATTTTTCTCAGTATATTATAAATTACTCATGCTCACTGCATTCTATTTCAATTCAGCAAAGTAAGTTTTGAATATTTTAAAAAATTTTGGAATTCAGATAGTTGAATACCAAATATTATGAAAATTTGTCTAAGTGTATTATAAATTACTCATGCTCACTACATTCTATTTCAATTCAGCAAAGTAAATTTTGAATATATTTAAAAAAAAAATTGGAATTCAGCTAGATGAATACCAAAAATCATGAAAATTTTTCTAAGTGTATTATAAATTACTCATGCTCACTACATTCTATTTTAATTCAGCAAAGTAAATTTTGAATATTTTAAAAAAATTTGGAAATTAGCTAGCTAAATACCAACAATTATGAAACTTTTTCTAAGTGTATTATAAATTACTCATGCTCACTACATTCTATTTCAATTCTTCAAAGCAAATTTTGATTATTTTAAAAAATTTTGGAATTCAGCTACCTGAATACCACAAATCATGAAAATTTTTCTAAGTGTATAATAAATTACACATGCTCACTGCATTCTATTTCAATTCAGCAAAGTAAATTTTGAATATTTTAAAAAATTTTGGAATTCAGATAGTTGAATACCAAATATTATGAAAATTTGTCTAAGTGTATTATAAATTACTCATACTCACTACATTCTATTTCAATTCAGCAAAGTAATTTTTGAATATTTTAAAAAATTTGGAAATTAGCTAGCTAAATACCAACAATCATGAAAATTTTTTTAAGTGTATTATAAATTACTCATGCTCACTACATTCTATTTCAATTCTTCAAAGCAAATTTTGATTATTTTAAAAAATTTTGGAATTCAGCTAGTTGAATACCACAAATCATGAAAATTTTTCTAAGTGTATAATAAATTACACATGCTCACTGCATTCTATTTCAATTCAGCAAAGTAAATTTTGAATATTTTAAAAAATTTTGGAATTCAGATAGTTGAATACCAAATATTATGAAAATTTTTCTAAGTGTATTATAAATTACTCATACTCACTACATTCTATTTCAATTCAGCAAAGTAATTTTTGAATATATTAAAAAATTTGGAATTCAGCTCGCTGAATACCAAAAATTATGAACATTTTTCTAAGTGTATTATAAATTACTCATGCTCACTACATTCTATTTCAATTCAGCAAAGCAAATTTTGATTATTTTATATAATTTTGGAATTTAGCTAGCTGAATACCAAAAATTATGAAAATTTTTCTAAGTGTACTATAAATTACTCATGCTCACTACATTCTATTTCAATTCGGCAAAGCAAATTTTGATTATTTTAAAAAATTTTGGAATTCAGCTAGCTGAATACCAAAAATTATGATAATTTTTCTAAGTGTATTATAAATTACTCATGCTCACTACATTACATTTTATTTCATCAAAGCAAATTTTGATTATTTTAAAAAAATTTGGAATTTAGCTAGCTGAATACCAAAAATTATGAAAATTTTTCTAAGTGTATTATAAATTACTCATGCTCACTACATTACATTTTATTTTAGCAAAGCAAATTTTAATTATTTTAAAAAATTTTGGAATTCAGCTAGCTGAATACCAAAAATTATGAAAATTTTGCCAAGTGTATTATAAATTACTCATGCTCACTACATTCTATTTTAATTCAGCAAAGTGAATTTTGAATATTTTAAAAAAAATTGGAAATTAACTAGCTAAATACCAAAAATTATGAACATTTTTCTAAGTGTATTATAAATTACTCATGCTCACTACATTCTATTTCAATTCAGCAAAGTAAATTTTGAATATTTTAAAAAAATTTGGAATTCAGCTAGCTGAATACCAAAAATTATGAAAATTTTTCTAAGTGTATTATAAATTACTTATGCTCACTACATTCTATTTCAATTCAGCAAAGTAAATTTTGAATATTTTAAAAAATTTTGGAATTCAGCTACCTGAATACCAAAAATCATGAAAATTTTTTTAAGTCTATTATAAATCACCCATGCTCACTACATTCTATTTCAATTCTTCAAAGCAAATTTTGATTATTTTAAAAAATTTTGGAATTCAGCTACCTGAATACCACAAATCATGAAAATTTTTCTAAGTGTATAATAAATTACACATGCTCACTGCATTCTATTTCAATTCAGCAAAGTAATTTTTGAAAATTTTAAAAAATTTTGGAATTCAGCTAGCTGAATACCAAAAATTATAAACATTTTTCTAAGTGTTTTATAAATTACTCATGCTCACTACATTCTATTTCAATTCAGCAAAGTAATTTTTGAATATATTTAAAAAAAATGGATTTCAGCTAGCTGAATACCAAAAATCATGAAAATTTTTCTAAGTGTATTATAAATTACTCATGCTCACTACATTCTATTTTAATTCAGCAAAGTAAATTTTTAATATTTTGAAAAATTTTGGAATTCAGATAGTTGAATACCAAAAATTATGAAAATTTTTCTCAGTATATTATAAATTACTCATGCTCACTGCATTCTATTTCAATTCAGCAAAGTAAATTTTGAATATTTTAAAAAAATTTGGAAATTAGCTAGCTAAATACCAACAATTATGAAACTTTTTCTAAGTGTATTATAAATTACTCATGCTCACTACATTCTATTTCAATTCAGCAAAGCAAATTTTGATTATTTTATATAATTTTGGAATTCAGCTAGTTGAATACCAGAAATTATGAAAATTTTTCTAAGTTTATTATAGATTACTCATGCTCACTACATTCTATTTCAATTCAGGAAAGTAAATTTTGAATATTTTAAAAAATTTTGGAATTCAGATAGTTGAATACCAAATATTATGAAAATTTGTCTAAGTGTAATATAAATTACTCATGCTCACTACATTCTATTTCAATTCTGTAAAGTAATTTTTGAATATATTTTAAAAAAATTTGGAATTCAGTTAGCTGAATACCAAAAATCATGAAAATTTTTCTAAGTGTATTATAAATTACTCATGCTCACTACATTCTATTTCAATTCAGCAAAGTAAATTTTAAATATTTTGAAAAAATTGGAATTCAGCTAGCTGAATACCAAAAATTATTCTATTTTAATTCAGCAAAGCAAATTTTTATTATTTTATATAATTTTGGAATTTAGCTAGCTGAATACCAAAAATTATGAAAATTTTTCTAAGTGTACTATAAATTACTCATGCTCACTACATTCTATTTCAATTCAGCAAAGCAAATTTTGATTATTTTAAAAAATTTTGGAATTCATCTAGCTGAATACCAAAAATTATGAACATTTTTCTAAGTGTATTATAAATTACTCATGCTCATTACCTTACATTTTATTTTAGCAAAGCAAATTTTGATTATTTTAAAAAATTTTGGAATTCAGCTAGCTGAATACCAAAAATTATGAAAATTTTTCTAAGTGTATTATAAATTACTCATGCTCACTACATTCTATTTCAATTCAGCAAAGTAAATTTTGAATATTTTAAAAAATTTTGGAATTCAGCTAGCTGAATACCAAAAATTATGAAAATTTTTCTCAGTTTATTATAAATTACTCATGCTCACTACTAACTATTTTAATTCAGCAAAGTGAATTTTGAATATTTTAATAAAAATTGGAAATTAACTAGCTAAATATCAACAATTATGAAACTTTTTCTAAGTGTATAATAAATTACTCATGCTCACTACATTCTATTTCAATTCAGCAAAGTAAATTTTGAATATTTTAAAAAATTTTGGAAATTAACTAGCTAAATACCAACAATTATGAAACTTTTTCTAAGTGTATTATAAATTACTCATGTTCACTACGTTCTATTTCAATTTAGCAAAGTAAATTTTGAATATTTTAAAAAAATTTGGAATTCAGCTAGCTGAATACCAAAAATTATGAACATTTTGTAAGTGTATTATAAATTACTTATGCTCACTACATTCTATTTCAATTCAGCAAAGTAAATTTTGAATATTTTAAAAAATTTTGGAATTCAGCTAGCTGAATACCAAAAATTATGAAAATTTTTCTCAGTATATTATAAATTACTCATGCTCACTACATTCTATTTCAATTCAGCAAAGCAAATTTTGATTATTTTAAAAAATTTTGGAATTCAGCTAGCTGAATACCAAAAATTATGAAAATTTTTCTAAGTGTATTATTAATTACTCATGCTCACTACATTCTATTTCAATTCAGCAAAGTAAATTTTGAGTATTTTAAAAAAATTGGAATCCAGCTAGCGGAATACCGAAAATTATGAAAATTTTTCTAAGTGTATTATAAATTACTCATGCTCACTACATTCTATTTTAATTCAGCAAAGTGAATTTTGAATATTTTAAAAAAATTTGGAAATTAACTAGCTAAATACCAACAATTATGAAACTTTTTCTAAGTGTATAATAAATTACTCATGCTCACTACATTCTATTTCAATTCAGCAAAGTAAATTTTGAATATTTTAAAAAATTTTGGAATTCAGATAGTTGAATACCAAATATTATGAAAATTTTTCTAAGTGTATTATAAATTACTCATACTCACTACATTCTATTTCAATTCAGCAAAGTAATTTTTGAATATATTAAAAAATTTGGAATTCAGCTCGCTGAATACCAAAAATTATGAACATTTTTCTAAGTGTATTATAAATTACTCATGCTCACTACATTCTATTTCAATTCAGCAAAGCAAATTTTGATTATTTTATATAATTTTGGAATTTAGCTAGCTGAATACCAAAAATTATGAAAATTTGTCTAAGTGTACTATAAATTACTCATGCTCACTACATTCTATTTCAATTTAGCAAAGCAAATTTTGATTATTTTAAAAAATTTTGGAATTCAGCTAGCTGAATACCAAAAATTATGATAATTTTTCTAAGTGTATTATAAATTACTCATGCTCACTACATTACATTTTATTTCATCAAAGCAAATTTTGATTATTTTAAAAAAATTTGGAATTTAGCTAGCTGAATACCAAAAATTATGAAAATTTTTCTAAGTGTATTATAAATTACTCATGCTCACTACATTACATTTTATTTTAGCAAAGCAAATTTTAATTATTTTAAAAAATTTTGGAATTCAGCTAGCTGAATACCAAAAATTATGAAAATTTTGCCAAGTGTATTATAAATTACTCATGCTCACTACATTCTATTTTAATTCAGCAAAGTGAATTTTGAATATTTTAAAAAAAATTGGAAATTAACTAGCTAAATACCAAAAATTATGAACATTTTTCTAAGTGTATTATAAATTACTCATGCTCACTACATTCTATTTCAATTCAGCAAAGTAAATTTTGAATATTTTAAAAAAATTTGGAATTCAGCTAGCTGAATACCAAAAATTATGAACATTTTTCTAAGTGTATTATAAATTACTTATGCTCACTACATTCTATTTCAATTCAGCAAAGTAAATTTTGAATATTTTAAAAAATTTTGGAATTCAGCTAGCTGAATACCAAAAATCATGAAAATTTTTTTAAGTGTATTATAAATCACCCATGCTCACTACATTCTATTTCAATTCAGCAAAGTAAATTTTGAATATTTTAAAAAATTTTGGAATTCAGCTAGCTGAATACCAAAAATCATGAAAATTTTTTTAAGTGTATTATAAATCACCCATGCTCACTACATTCTATTTCAATTCTTCAAAGCAAATTTTGATTATTTTAAAAAATTTTGGAATTCAGCTACCTGAATACCACAAATCATGAAAATTTTTCTAAGTGTATAATAAATTACACATGCTCACTGCATTCTATTTCAATTCAGCAAAGTAATTTTTGAAAATTTTAAAAAATTTTGGAATTCAGCTTGCTGAATACCAAAAATTATAAACATTTTTCTAAGTGTTTTATAAATTACTCATGCTCACTACATTCTATTTCAATTCAGCAAAGTAATTTTTGAATATATTTAAAAAAAATGGATTTCAGCTAGCTGAATACCAAAAATCATGAAAATTTTTCTAAGTGTATTATAAATTACTCATGCTCACTACATTCTATTTTAATTCAGCAAAGTAAATTTTTAATATTTTGAAAAATTTTGGAATTCAGATAGTTGAATACCAAAAATTATGAAAATTTTTCTCAGTATATTATAAATTACTCATGCTCACTGCATTCTATTTCAATTCAGCAAAGTAAATTTTGAATATTTTAAAAAAATTTGGAAATTAGCTAGCTAAATACCAACAATTATGAAACTTTTTCTAAGTGTAGTATAAATTACTCATGCTCACTACATTCTATTTCAATTCAGCAAAGCAAATTTTGATTATTTTATATAATTTTGGAATTCAGCTAGATGAATACCAGAAATTATGAAAATTTTTCTAAGTTTATTATAGATTACTCATGCTCACTACATTCTATTTCAATTCAGGAAAGTAAATTTTGAATATTTTAAAAAAAATTGGAAATTAGCTAGCTAAATACCAACAATTATGAAACTTTTTCTAAGTGTATTATAAATTACTCATGCTCACTACATTCTATTTCAATTCTTCAAAGCAAATTTTGATTATTTTAAAAAATTTTGGAATTCAGATAGCTGAATACCACAAATCATGAAAATTTTTCTAAGTGTATAATAAATTACACATGCTCACTGCATTCTATTTCAATTCAGCAAAGTAAATTTTGAATATTTTAAAAAATTTTGGAATTCAGATAGTTGAATACCAAATATTATGAAAATTTGTCTAAGTGTAATATAAATTACTCATGCTCACTACATTCTATTTCAATTCAGTAAAGTAATTTTTGAATATATTTTAAAAAAATTTGGAATTCAGTTAGCTGAATACCAAAAATCATGAAAATTTTTCTAAGTGTATTATAAATTACTCATGCTCACTACATTCTATTTCAATTCAGCAAAGTAAATTTTAAATATTTTGAAAAAATTGGAATTCAGCTAGCTGAATACCAAAAATTATTCTATTTTAATTCAGCAAAGCAAATTTTTATTATTTTATATAATTTTGGAATTTAGCTAGCTGAATACCAAAAATTATGAAAATTTTTCTAAGTGTACTATAAATTACTCATGCTCACTACATTCTATTTCAATTCAGCAAAGCAAATTTTGATTATTTTAAAAAATTTTGGAATTCATCTAGCTGAATACCAAAAATTATGAACATTTTTTTAAGTGTATTATAAATTACTCATGCTCATTACCTTACATTTTATTTTAGCAAAGCAAATTTTGATTATTTTAAAAAATTTTGGAATTCAGCTAGCTGAATACCAAAAATTATGAAAATTTTTCTAAGTGTATTATAAATTACTCATGCTCACTACATTCTATTTCAATTCAGCAAAGTAAATTTTGAATATTTTAAAAAATTTTGGAATTCAGCTAGCTGAATACCAAAAATTATGAAAATTTTTCTCAGTTTATTATAAATTACTCATGCTCACTACTAACTATTTTAATTCAGCAAAGTGAATTTTGAATATTTTAATAAAAATTGGAAATTAACTAGCTAAATATCAACAATCATGAAAATTTTTTTAAGTGTATTATAAATTACTCATGCTCACTACATTCTATTTCAATTCAGCAAAGTAAATTTTGAGTATTTTAAAAAATTTTGGAATTCAGATAGTTGAATACCAAAAATTATGAAAATTATTCTAAGTGTATTATAAATTACTCATGTTCACTACGTTCTATTTCAATTTAGCAAAGTAAATTTTGAATATTTTAAAAAAATTTGGAATTCAGCTAGCTGAATACCAAAAATTATGAACATTTTGTAAGTGTATTATAAATTACTTATGCTCACTACATTCTATTTCAATTCAGCAAAGTAAATTTTGAATATTTTAAAAAATTTTGGAATTCAGCTAGCTGAATACCAAAAATTATGAAAATTTTTCTCAGTATATTATAAATTACTCATGCTCACTACATTCTATTTCAATTCAGCAAAGCAAATTTTGATTATTTTAAAAAATTTTGGAATTCAGCTAGCTGAATACCAAAAATTATGAAAATTTTTCTAAGTGTATTATTAATTACTCATGCTCACTACATTCTATTTCAATTCAGCAAAGTAAATTTTGAGTATTTTAAAAAAATTGGAATCCAGCTAGCGGAATACCGAAAATTATAAAAATTTTTCTAAGTGTATTATAAATTACTCATGCTCACTACATTCTATTTTAATTCAGCAAAGTGAATTTTGAATATTTTAAAAAAATTTGGAAATTAACTAGCTAAATACCAACAATTATGAAACTTTTTCTAAGTGTATAATAAATTACTCATGCTCACTACATTCTATTTCAATTCAGCAAAGTAAATTTTGAATATTTTAAAAAATTTTGGAAATTAACTAGCTAAATACCAACAATTATGAAACTTTTTCTAAATGTGTTATAAATTGCTCATGCTCACTACATTCTATTTCAATTCAGCAAAGTAAATTTTGAATATTTTATAAAATTTTGGAATTCAGCTAGCTGAATACCAAAAATTATGAAAATTTTTCTAAGTGTATTATAAATTACTCATGCTCACTACATTCTACTTCAATTCTGCAAAGCAAATTTTGATTATTTTAAAAAACTTTGGAATTCAGCTAGCTGAATACCAAAAATTATGAAAAAATTTCTAAGTGTATTATAAATTACTCATGCTCACTACATTCTATTTCAATTCAGCAAAGTAAATTTTGAGTATTTTAAAAAAAATTGGAATCGAGCTAGCGGAATACCGAAAATTATGAAAATTTTTCTAAGTGTATTATAAATTACTCATGCTCACTACATTCTATTTTAACTCAGCAAAGTGAATTTTGAATATTTTAAAAAAAATTGGAAATTAACTAGCTAAATACCAACAATTATAAAACTTTTTCTAAGTGTACAATAAATTACTCATGCTCACTACATTCTATTTCAATTCAGCAAAGTAAATTTTGAATATTTTAAAAAATTTTGCAATTCAGCTAGCTGAATACCAAAAATTATGAACATTTTTCTAAGTGTATTATAAATTACTTATGCTCACTACATTCTATTTCAATTCAGCAATGTAAATTTTGAATATTTTAAAAAATTTTGGAATTCAGCTAGCTGAATAGCAAAAATCATAAAAAATTTTTAAGTGTATTATAAATTACTCATGCTCACTATATTCTATTTCAATTCAGCAAAGTAAAATTTGAATATTTAAAGAAATTTTGGAATTCAGCTAGTTGAATACCAAAAATTATGAAAATTTTTCTAAGTTTATTATAGATTACTCATGCTCACTACATTCTATTTCAATTCAGCAAAGTAAATTTTGAATATTTTAAAAAAATGTGGAATTCAGCTAGCTAAATACAAAAAATTATGAAAATTTTTCTCAGTGTATTATAAATTACTTATGCTCACTACATTCTATTTCAATTCAGCAAAGTAAATTTTGGGTATTTTAAAAAAATTTGGAATTCAGCTAGCTGAATAGGAAAAATAATGAAACATTTTTTAAGTGTATTATAAATTACTCATGCTCACTACATTCTATTTCAATTCTGCAAGGCAAATTTTAATTATTTTAAAAAAAATTTGGATTTCAGCTAGCTGAATACCAAAAATTATGAAAATTTTTCTAAGTGTATTATAAATTACTCATGCTCACTACATTCTATTTCAATTCAGCAAAGTAAATTTTGAGTATTTTAAAAAAATTTGGAATCCAGCTAGCGGAATACCGAAAATTATGAAAATTTTTCTAAGTGTATTATAAATTACTCATGCTCACTACATTCTATTTTAATTCAGCAAAGTAAATTTTGAATATTTTAAAAAAATTTGGAAATTAACTAGCTAAATACCAAAAATTATGAAAATTTTTCTAAGTTTATTATAGATTACTCATGCTCACTACATTCTATTTCAATTCAGCAAAGTAAATTTTGAGTATTTTAAAAAAATTTGGAATCCAGCTAGCGGAATACCGAAAATTATGAAAAATTTTCTAAGTGTATTACAAATTACACATGCTCACTACATTCTATTTTAATTCAGCAAAGTGAATTTTGAATATTTTAAAAAAAAATTTAAATTAACTAGCTAAATACCAACAATTATAAAACTTTTTCTAAGTGTATAATAAATTACTCATGCTCACTACATTCTATTTCAATTCAGCAAAGTAAATTTTAAATATTTTAAAAAATTTTGGAAATTAACTAGCTAAATACCAACAATTATGAAACTTTTTCTAAGTGTATTATAAATTACTCATGTTCACTACATTCTATTTCAATTCAGCAAACTAAATTTTGAATATTTTAAAAAATTTTGGAATTCAGCTAGCTGAATACCAAAAATTATGAAAATTTTTCTCAGTATATTATAAATTACTCATGCTCACTATATTCTATTTCAATTCAGCAAAGTAAATTTTGAATATTTTAAAAAATTTTGGAATTCAGATAGTTGAATAGTAAATATTATGAAAATTTGTCTAAGTGTATTATAAATTACTCATGCTCACTGCATTCTATTTCAATTCAGCAAAGTAAATTTTAAATATTTTAAAAAAATTTTGGAATTCAGCTAGCTGAATATCAAAAATTTTGAAAATTTTTCTCAGTATATTATAAATTACTCATGCTCACTACATTCTATTTCAATTCAGCAAAGTAAATTTTGAAAATTTTAAAAAAATTTTGGAATTCAGCTAGCTGAATACCAAAAATTATGAACATTTTTCTAAGTGTATTATAAATTACTCATGCTCATTAATTTCTATTTTAATTCAGCAAAGCAAATTTTGACTATTTTATATAATTTTGGAATTTAGCTTGCTGAATACCAAAAATTATGAAATTTTTTCTTAGTGTATTATAAATTAGTCATGCTCACTACATTACATTTTATTTCAGCAAAGCAAATTTTGATTATTTTAAAAAATTTTGGAGTTTAGCTAGCTGAATACCAAAAATTATGAAAATTTTTCTAAGTGTATTATAAATTACTCATGCTCACTACATTCTTTTTCAATTCAGCAAAGCAAATTTTGATTATTTCAAAAAATTTTGGAATTCAGCTAGCTGAATACAAAAAATTATGAAAATTTTTCTCAGTGTATTATAAATTACTCATGCTCACTACATTCTATTTTAAGTCAGCAAAGTGAATTTTGAATATTTTAAAAAAATTGGAAATTAACTAGCTAAATACGAACAATTATGAAGCTTTTTCTAAGTGTATAATAAATTACTCATGCTCACTACATTCTATTTCAATTCAGCAAAGTAAATTTTGAATATTTTAAAAAAATTTTAAAATTAACTAGCTAAATACCAACAATTATGAAACTTTTTCTAAGTGTATTATAAATTACTCATGCTCACTACATTCTATTTCAATTCAGCAAAGTAAATTTTGAATATTTTAAAAAGTTTTGGAATTCAGCTAGCTGAATACCAAAAATTATGAACATTTTTCTAAGTGTATTATAAATTACTTATGCTTACTACATTCTATTTCAATTCAGCAAAGTAAATTTTGAATATTTTAAAAAAATTTGGAATTCAGCTAGCTGAATAAAAAAATCATAAAAATTTTTTTAAGTGTATTATAAATTACTCATGCTCACTACATTCTATTTCAATTCAGCAAAGTAAATTTTGAGTATTTTAAAAAATTTTGGAATTCAGATAGTTGAATACCAAAAATTATGAAAATTTTTCTAAGTGTATTATAAATTACTCATGTTCACTACATTCTATTTCAATTCAGCAAAGTAAATTTTGAATATTTTAAAAAATTTTGGAATTCAGCTAGCTGAATACCAAAAATTATGAACATTTTGTAAGTGTGTTATAAATTACTTATGCTCACTACATTCTATTTCAATTCAGCAAAGTAAATTTTGAATATATTAAAAAATTTTGGAATTCAGCTAGCTGAATACCAAAAATTATGAAAATTTTTCTCAGTATATTATAAATTACTCATGCTCACTACATTCTATTTCAATTCTGCAAAGCAAATTTTGATTATTTTAAAAAATTTTGGAATTCAGCTAGCTGAATACCAAAAATTATGAAAATTTTTCTAAGTGTATTATTAATTACTCATGCTCACTACATTCTATTTCAATTCAGCAAAGTAAATTTTAGGTATTTTAAAAAAAATTGGAATCCAGCTAGCGGAATACCGAAAATTATGAAAATTTTTCTAAGTGTATTATAAATTAATTATGCTCACTACATTCTATTTCAATTCAGCAAAGTGAATTTTGAATATTTTAAAAAAATTTGGAAATTAACTAGCTAAATACCAACAACTATGAAACTTTTTCTAAGTGTATAATAAATTACTCATGCTCACTACATTCTATTTCAATTCAGCAAAGTAAGTTTTGAATATTTTAAAAAATTTTGGAAATTAACTAGCTAAATACCAACAATTATGAAACTTTTTCTAAATGTATTATAAATTACTCATGCTCACTACATTCTATTTCAATTCAGCAAAGTAAATTTTGAATATTTTATAAAATTTTGGAATTCAGCTAGCTGAATACCAAAAATTATGAAAATTTTTCTAAGTGTATTATAAATTACTCATGCTCACTACATTCTACTTCAATTCTGCAAAGCAAATTTTGATTATTTTAAACAATTTTGGAATTCAGCTAGCTGAATACCAAAAATTATGAAAAATTTTCTAAATGTATTATAAATTACTCATGCTCACTACATTCTATTTCAATTCAGCAAAGTAAATTTTGAGTATTTAAAAAAAAATTGGAATCCAGCTAGCGGAATACCGAAAATTATGAAAATTTTTCTAAGTGTATTATAAATTACTCATGCTCACTACATTCTATTTTAATTCAGCAAAGTGAATTTTGAATATTTAAAAAAAAAATTGGAAATTAACTAGCTAAATACCAACAATTATAAAACTTTTTCTAAGTGTACAATAAATTACTCATGCTCACTACATTCTATTTCAATTCAGCAAAGTAAATTTTGAATATTTTAAAAAATTTTGCAATTCAGCTAGCTGAATACCAAAAATTATGAACATTTTTCTAAGTGTATTATAAATTACTTATGCTCACTACATTCTATTTCAATTCAGCAAAGTAAATTTTGAATATTTTAAAAAATTTTGGAATTCAGCTAGCTTTATAGCAAAAATCATGAAAAATTTTTTAAGTGTATTATAAATTACTCATGCTCACTATATTCTATTTCAATTCAGCAAAGTAAAATTTGAATATTTAAAGAAATTTTGGAATTCAGCTAGTTGAATACCAAAAATTATGAAAATTTTTCTAAGTTTATTATAGATTACTCATGCTCACTACATTCTATTTCAATTCTGCAAAGCAAATTTTGATTATTTTAAAAAATTTTGGAATTCAGCTAGCTGAATACCAAAAATTATGAAAAATTTTCTAAGTGTATTATAAATTACTCATGCTCACTACATTCTATTTCAAATCAGCAAAGTAAATTTTGAGTATTTTAAAAAAATTTGGAATTCAACTAGCTAAATACAAAAAATTATGAAAATTTTTCTAAGTGTATTATAAATTACTCATGCTCACTATATTCTATTTCAATTCAGCAAAGTAAAATTTGAATATTTAAAGAAATTTTGGAATTCAGCTAGTTGAATACCAAAAATTATGAAAAATTTTCTAAGTTTATTATAGATTACTCATGCTCACTACATTCTATTTCAATTCAGCAAAGTAAATTTTGAATATTTTAAAAAAATTTGGAAATTACCTAGCTAAATACCAAAAATTATGAAACTTTTTCTAAGTGTATTATAAATTACTCATGCTCACTACATTCTATTTCAATTCTGCAAAGCAAATTTTGTTTATTTTAAAAAATTTTGGAATTCAGCTAGCTGAATACCAAAAATTATGAAAATTTTTCTAAGTGTATTATAAATTACTCATGCTCACTGCATTCTATTTCAATTCAGCAAAGTAAATTTTGAATATTTTAAAAAAATTTTGGAATTCAGCTAGCTGAATATCAAAAATTTTGAAAATTTTTCTCAGTATATTATAAATTACTCATGCTCACTACATTCTATTTCAATTCAGCAAAGTAAATTTTGAAAATTTTAAAAAATTTTGGAATTTAGCTAGCTGAATACCAAAAATTATGAACATTTTTCTAAGTGTATTATAAATTACTCATGCTCACTAATTTCTATTTTAATTCAGCAAAGCAAATTTTGACTATTTTATATAATTTTGGAATTTAGCTAGCTGAATACCAAAAATTATGAAATTTTTTCTTAGTGTATTATAAATTAGTCATGCTCACTACATTACATTTTATTTCAGCAAAGCAAATTTTGATTATTTTAAAAAATTTTGGAATTTAGCTAGCTGAATACCAAAAATTATGAAAATTTTTCTAAGTGTATTATAAATTACTCATGCTCACTACATTCTTTTTCAATTCAGCAAAGCAAATTTTGATTATTTTAAAAAATTTTGGAATTCAGCTAGCTGAATACAAAAAATTATGAAAATTTTTCTCAGTGTATTATAAATTACTCATGCTCACTACATTCTATTTTAAGTCAGCAAAGTGAATTTTGAATATTTTAAAAAAATTGGAAATTAACTAGCTAAATACGAACAATTATGAAGCTTTTTCTAAGTGTATAATAAATTACTCATGCTCACTACATTCTATTTCAATTCAGCAAAGTAAATTTTGAATATTTTAAAAAAATTTTAAAATTAACTAGCTAAATACCAACAATTATGAAACTTTTTCTAAGTGTATTATAAATTACTCATGCTCACTACATTCTATTTCAATTCAGCAAAGTAAATTTTGAATATTTTAAAAAATTTTGGAATTCAGCTAGCTGAATACCAAAAATTATGAACATTTTTCTAAGTGTATTATAAATTACTTATGCTTACTACATTCTATTTCAATTCAGCAAAGTAAATTTTGAATATTTTAAAAAAATTTGGAATTCAGCTAGCTGGATAAAAAAATCATGAAAAATTTTTTAAGTGTATTATAAATTACTCATGCTCACTACATTCTATTTCAATTCAGCAAAGTAAATTTTGAGTATTTTAAAAAATTTTGGAATTCAGATAGTTGAATACCAAAAATTATGAACATTTTGTAAGTGTATTATAAATTACTTATGCTCACTACATTCTATTTCAATTCAGCAAAGTAAATTTTGAATATTTTAAAAAATTTTGGAATTCAGCTAGCTGAATACCAAAAATTATGAAAATTTTTCTCAGTATATTATAAATTACTCATGCTCACTACATTCTATTTCAATTCAGCAAAGCAAATTTTGATTATTTTAAAAAATTTTGGAATTCAGCTAGCTGAATACCAAAAATTATGAAAATTTTTCTAAGTGTATTATTAATTACTCATGCTCACTACATTCTATTTCAATTCAGCAAAGTAAATTTTGAGTATTTAAAAAAAAATTGGAATCCAGCTAGCGGAATACAGAAAATTTTGAAATTTTTTCTAAGTGTATTATAAATTACTCATGCTCACTACATTCTATTTTAATCCAGCAAAGTGAATTTTGAATATTTTAAAAAAAAATTGGAAATTAACTAGCTAAATACCAACAACTATGAAACTTTTTCTAAGTGTATAATAAATTACTCATGCTCACTGCATTTTATTTCAATTTAGCAATGTAAATTTTGAATATTTTAAAAAATTTTGGAAATTAACTAGCTAAATACCAACAATTATGAAACTTTTTCTAAATGTATTATAAATTACTCATGCTCACTACATTCTATTTCAATTCAGCAAAGTAAATTTTGAATATTTTATAAAATTTTGGAATTCAGCTAGCTGAATACCAAAAATTATGAAAATTTTTCTAAGTGTATTATAAATTACTCATGCTCACTACATTCTACTTCAATTCTGCAAAGCAAATTTTGATTATTTTAAAAAATTTTGGAATTCAGCTAGCTGAATACCAAAAATTATGAAAAATTTTCTAAGTGTATTATAAATTACTCATGCTCACTACATTCTATTTCAATTCAGCAAAGTAAATTTTGAGTATTTTAAAAAAAATTGGAATCCAGCTAGCGGAATACCGAAAATTATGAAAATTTTTCTAAGTGTATTATAAATTACTCATGCTCACTACATTCTATTTCAATTCAGCAAAGTAAATTTTGAGTATTTTAAAAAAAATTTGGAATTCAGCTAGCTAAATACAAAAAATTATGAAAATTTTTCTAAGTGTATTATAGATTACTTATGCTCACTACATTCTATTTCAATTCAGCAAAGTAAATTTTGAATATTTTAAAAAATTTTGGAATTCAGCTAGCTGAATAGCAAAAATCATGAAAAGTTTTTTAAGTGTATTATAAATTACTCATGCTCACTATATTCTATTTCAATTCAGCAAAGTAAAATTTGAATATTTAAAGAAATTTTGGAATTCAGCTAGTTGAATACCAAAAATTATGAAAATTTTTCTAAGTTTATTATAGATTACTCATGCTCACTACATTCTATTTCAATTCAGCAAAGTAAATTTTGAATATTTTAAAAAAATTTGGAAATTACCTAGCTAAATACCAACAATTATGAAACTTTTTCTAAGTGTATTATAAATTACTCATGCTCACTACATTCTATTTCAATTCTGCAAAGCAAATTTTGATTATTTTAAAAAATTTTGGAATTCAGCTAGCTGAATACTAAAAATTATGAAAATTTTTCTAAGTGTATTATAAATTACTCATGCTCACTACATTCTACTTCAATTCTGCAAAGCAAATTTTGATTATTTTAAAAAATTTTGGAATTCAGCTAGCTGAATACCAAAAATTATGAAAAATTTTCTAAGTGTATTATAAATTACTCATGCTCACTACATTCTATTTCAATTCAGCAAAGTAAATTTTGAGTATTTTAAAAAAAATTGGAATCCAGCTAGCGGAATACCGAAAATTATGAAAATTTTTCTAAGTGTATTATAAATTACTCATGCTCACTACATTCTATTTCAATTCAGCAAAGTAAATTTTGAGTATTTTAAAAAAAATTTGGAATTCAGCTAGCTAAATACAAAAAATTATGAAAATTTTTCTAAGTGTATTATAAATTACTTATGCTCACTACATTCTATTTCAATTCAGCAAAGTAAATTTTGAATATTTTAAAAAATTTTGGAATTCAGCTAGCTGAATAGCAAAAATCATGAAAAGTTTTTTAAGTGTATTATAAATTACTCATGCTCACTATATTCTATTTCAATTCAGCAAAGTAAAATTTGAATATTTAAAGAAATTTTGGAATTCAGCTAGTTGAATACCAAAAATTATGAAAATTTTTCTAAGTTTATTATAGATTACTCATGCTCACTACATTCTATTTCAATTCAGCAAAGTAAATTTTGAATATTTTAAAAAAATTTGGAAATTACCTAGCTAAATACCAACAATTATGAAACTTTTTCTAAGTGTATTATAAATTACTCATGCTCACTACATTCTATTTCAATTCTGCAAAGCAAATTTTGATTATTTTAAAAAATTTTGGAATTCAGCTAGCTGAATACTAAAAATTATGAAAATTTTTCTAAGTGTATTATAAATTACTCATGCTCACTACATTCTATTTCAATTCAGCAAAGTAAATTTTGAGTATTTTAAAAAAATTTGGAATTCAGCTAGCTGAATACCAAAAATTATGAAAATTTTTCTAAGTGTATTATAAATTACTCATGCTCACTACATTCTATTTCAATTCAGCAAAGTAAATTTTGAGTATTTTAAAAAAAATTTGGAATCCAGCTAGCGGAATACCAACAATTATGAAAATTTTTCTAAGTGTATTATAAATTACTCATGCTCACTAAATTCTATTTCAACACAGCAAAGTAAATTTTGAATATTTTAAAAAAATTTGGAATTCAGCTAGCTGAATACCAAAAATTATGAAAATTTTTCTAATTGTATTATAAATTACTCATGCTCACTACATTCTATTTCAATTCAGCAAAGTAAATTTTGATTATTTTAAAAAATTTTGGAATTCAGCTAGCTGAATACCAAAAATTATGAAAATTTTTCTAAGTGTATTATAAATTACTCATGCTCACTACATTCTATTTCAATTCAGCAAAGTAAATTTTGAGTATTTTAAAAAAATTTGGAATTCAGCTAGCTAAATACAAAAAAATATGAAAATTTTTCTAAGTGTATTATAAATTACTTATGCTCACTACATTCTATTTCAATTCAGCAAAGCAAATTTTGAATATTTTAAAAAATTTTGGAATTCAGCTAGCTGAATAGCAAAAATCATGAAAAGTTTTTTTAAGTGTATTATAAATTACTCATGCTCACTACATTCTATTTCAATTCAGCAATGTAAATTTTGAATATTCTAAAAAAATTTGGAAATTACCTAGCTAAATACCAACAATTATGAAACTTTTTCTAAGTGTATTATAAATTACTCATGCTCACTACATTCTATTTCAATTCTGCAAAGCAAATTTTGATTATTTTAAAAAATTTTGGAATTCAGCTAGCTGAATACCAAAAATTATGAAAATTTTTCTAAGTGTATTATAAATTACTCATGCTCACTACATTCTATTTTAATTCAGCAAAGTGAATTTTGAATATTTTAAAAAAATTTGGAATTCAGCTAGCTAAATATACAAAATTATGAAAATTTTTCTCAGTGTATTATAAATTACTCATGCTCACTACATTCTATTTCAATTCTGCAAAGCAAATTTTGATTATTTTAAAAAATTTTGGAATTCAGCAAGCTGAATACCAAAAATTATGAAAATTTTTCTAAGTGTATTATAAATTACTCATGCTCACTACATTCTATTTCAATTCAGCAAAGTAAATTTTGAGTATTTTAAAAAAATTTGGAATTCAGCTAGCTGAATACCAAAAATTATGAAAATTTTTCTAAGTGTATTATAAATTACTCATGCTCACTACATTCTATTTCAATTCAGCAAAGTAAATTTTGAGTATTTTAAAAAAATTTGGAATCCAGCTGGCGGAATACCAACAATTATGAAAATTTTTCTAAGTGTATTATAAATTACTCATGCTCACTAAATTCTATTTCAACACAGCAAAGTAAATTTTGAATATTTTAAAAAAATTTGGAATTCAGCTAGCTGAATACCAAAAATTATGAAAATTTTTCTAATTGTATTATAAATTACTCATGCTCACTACATTCTATTTCAATTCAGCAAAGTAAATTTTGATTATTTTAAAAAATTTTGGAATTCAGCTAGCTGAATACCAAAAATTATGAAAATTTTTCTAAGTGTATTATAAATTACTCATGCTCACTACATTCTATTTCAATTCAGCAAAGTAAATTTTGAGTATTTTAAAAAAATTTGGAATTCAGCTAGCTAAATACAAAAAATTATGAAAATTTTTCTAAGTGTATTATAAATTACTTATGCTCACTACTTTCTATTTCAATTCAGCAAAGTAAATTTTGAATATTTTAAAAAATTTTGGAATTCAGCTAGCTGAATAGCAAAAATCATGAAAAGTTTTTTAAGTGTATTATAAATTACTCATGCTCACTATATTCTATTTCAATTCAGCAAAGTAAAATTTGAATATTTAAAGAAATTTTGGAATTCAGCTAGTTGAATACCAAAAATTATGAAAATTTTTCTAAGTTTATTATAGATTACTCATGCTCACTACATTCTATTTCAATTCAGCAAAGTAAATTTTGAATATTTTAAAAAAAATTGGAAATTACCTACCTAAATACCAACAATTATGAAACTTTTTCTAAGTGTATTATAAATTACTCATGCTCACTACATTCTATTTCAATTCAGCAAAGTAAATTTTGAGTATTTTAAAAAAATTTGGAATTCAGCTAGCTAAATACAAAAAATTATGAACATTTTTCTCAGTGTATTATAAATTACTCATGCTCACTACATTCTATTTCAATTCTGCAAAGCAAATTTTGATTATTTTAAAAAATTTTGGAATTCAGCTAGCTGAATACCAAAAATTATGAAAATTTTTCTAAGTGTATTATAAATTACTCATGCTCACTACATTCTATTTCAATTCAGCAAAGTAAATTTTGAGTATTTTGAAAAATTTGGAATTCAGCTAGCTGAATACCAAAAATTATGAAAATTTTTCTAAGTGTATTATAAATTACTCATGCTCACTAAATTCTATTTCAACACAGCAAAGTAAATTTTGAATATTTTAAAAAAATTTGGAATTCAGCTAGCTGAATACCAAAAATTATGAAATTTTTTCTAATTGTATTATAAATTACTCATGCTCACTACATTCTATTTCAATTCAGCAAAGTAAATTTTGATTATTTTAAAAAATTTTGGAATTCAGCTAGCTAAATACCAAAAATTATGAACATTTTTCTAAGTGTATTATTAATTACTCATGCTCACTACATTCTATTTCAATTCAGCAAAGTAAATTTTGAATATTTTAAAAAAAATTGGAATTCAGCTAGCTGAATAGCAAAAATCATGACTACATTCTATTTCAATTCTGCAAAGCAAATTTTAATTATTTAAAAAAAATTTGGAATTCAGCTAGCTGAATACCAAAAATTATGAAAATTTTTCTAAGTGTATTATAAATTACTCATGCTCACTACATTCTATTTCAATTCAGCAAAGTAAATTTTGAGTATTTTAAAAAAATTTGGAATCCAGCTAGAGGAATACCGAAAATTATGAAAATTTTTCTAAGTGTATTATAAATTACTCATGCTCACTACATTTTATTTTAATTCAGCAAAGTAAATTTTGAATATTTTAAAAAAATTTGGAAATTAACTAGCTAAATACCAAAAATTATGAAAATTTTTCTAAGTTTATTATAGATTACTCATGCTCACTACATTCTATTTCAATTCAGCAAAGTAAATTTTGAATATTTTAAAAAATTTTAAAAATTAACTAGCTAAATACCAACAATTATGAAACTTTTTCTAAGTGTATTATAAATTACTCATGTTCACTACATTCTATTTCAATTCTGCAAAGCAAATTTTGATTATTTAAAAAATTTTGGAATTCAGCTAGCCGAATACCAAAAATTATGAACATTTTTCTAAGTGTATTATAAATTACTTATGCTCACTACATTCTATTTCAATTCAGCAAAGTAAATTTTGAATATTTTAAAAAAATTTGGATTTCAGTTAGCTGAATAAAAAAAAATACTTAAAAATTTTTTTAAGTGTATTATAAATTACTCATGCTCACTACATTCTATTTCAATTCAGCAAAGCAAATTTTGATTATTTCAAAAAATTTTGGAATTCAGCTAGCTAAATACAAAAAATTATGAGAATTTTTCTCAGTGTATTATAAATTACTCATGCTCACTACATTCTATTTCAATTCTGCAAAGCAAATTTTGATTATTTTAAAAAATTTTGGAATTCAGCTAGCTGAATACCAAAAATTATGAAAATTTTTCTAAGTGTATTATAAATTACTCATGCTCACTACATTCTATTTCAATTCAGCAAAGTAAATTTTGAGTATTTTGAAAAATTTGGAATTCAGCTAGCTGAATACCAATAATTATGAAAATTTTTCTAAGTGTATTATAAATTACTCATGCTCACTAAATTCTATTTCAACACAGCAAAGTAAATTTTGAATATTTTAAAAAAATTTGGAATTCAGCTAGCTGAATACCAAAAATTATGAAATTTTTTCTAATTGTATTATAAATTACTCATGCTCACTACATTCTATTTCAATTCAGCAAAGTAAATTTTGATTATTTTAAAAAATTTTGGAATTCAGCTAGCTAAATACCAAAAATTATGAACATTTTTCTAAGTGTATTATAAATTACTTATGCTCACTACATTCTATTTCAATTCAGCAAAGTAAATTTTGAATATTTTAAAAAAATTTGGAATTCAGCTAGCTGAATAGCAAAAATCATGACTACATTCTATTTCAATTCTGCAAAGCAAATTTTAATTATTTTAAAAAAATTTGGAATTCAGCTAGCTGAATACCAAAAATTATGAAAATTTTTCTAAGTGTATTATAAATTACTCATGCTCACTACATTCTATTTCAATTCAGCAAAGTAAATTTTGAGTATTTTAAAAAAATTTGGAATCCAGCTAGAGGAATACCGAAAATTATGAAAATTTTTCTAAGTGTATTATAAATTACTCATGCTCACTACATTTTATTTTAATTCAGCAAAGTAAATTTTGAATATTTTAAAAAAATTTGGAAATGAACTAGCTAAATACCAAAAATTATGAAAATTTTTCTAAGTTTATTATAGATTACTCATGCTCACTACATTCTATTTCAATTCAGCAAAGTAAATTTTGAATATTTTAAAAAATTTTAAAAATTAACTAGCTAAATACCAACAATTATGAAACTTTTTCTAAGTGTATTATAAATTACTCATGTTCACTACATTCTATTTCAATTCTGCAAAGCAAATTTTGATTATTTTAAAAAATTTTGGAATTCAGCTAGCCGAATACCAAAAATTTTGAACATTTTTCTAAGTGTATTATAAATTTTTATGCTCACTACATTCTATTTCAATTCAGCAAAGTAAATTTTGAATATTTTAAAAAAATTTGGAATTCAGCTAGCTGAATTAAAAAAAAAAAAATAAAAATTTTTTTAAGTGTATTATAAATTACTCATGCTCACTACATTCTATTTCAATTCAGCAAAGCAAATTTTGATTATTTCAAAAAATTTTGGAATTCAGCTAGCTGAATACCAAAAATTATGAAATTTTTTCTCATTTTATTATAAATTACTCATGGTCACTACATTCTATTTCAATTCAGCAAAGCAAATTTTGATTATTTTAAAAAATTTTGGAATTCAGCTAGCTGAATACCAAAAATTATGAAAATTTTTCTAAGTGTATTATTAATTACTCATGCTCACTACATTCTATTTCAATTCAGTAAAGCAAATTTTGATTATTTTAAAAAATTTTGGAATTCAGCTAGCTGAATACCAAAAATTATGAACATTTTTCTACGTGTATTATAAATTACTCATGCTCACTACATTCTATTTCAATTCAGCAAAGTAAATTTTGAGTATTTTGAAAAATTTGGAATTCAGCTAGCTGAATACCAAAAATTATGAACATTTTTCTAAGTGTATTATAAATTACTTATGCTCCCCATATTCTATTTCAATTCAGCAAAGTAAATTTTGAATATTTTAAAAAATTTTGGAATTCAGCTAGCTGAATACCAAAAATTATGAAAATTTTTCTAAGTGTATTATTAATTACTCATGCTCACTACATTCTATTTCAATTCAGTAAAGCAAATTTTGATTATTTTAAAAAATTTTGGAATTCAGCTAGCTGAATACAGCTAGCTGAATACCAAAAATTATGAAAATTTTTCTAAGTGTATTTTGAATATTTTAAAAAAATTTGGAAATTAACTAGCTAAATACCAACAATTATAAAACTTTTTTTAAATGTATAATAAATAACTCATTCTCACTACATTCTATTTCAATTCAGCAAAGTAAATTTTGAATATTTTAAAAAAATTTGGAATTCAGCTAGCTGAATAGCAAAAATCATGACTACATTCTATTTCAATTCTGCAAAGCAAATTTTAATTATTTTAAAAAAATTTGGAATTCAGCTAGCTGAATACCAAAAATTATGAAAATTTTTCTAAGTGTATTATAAATTACTCATGCTCACTACATTCTATTTCAATTCAGCAAAGTAAATTTTGAGTATTTTAAAAAAATTTGGAATCCAGCTAGAGGAATACCGAAAATTATGAAAATTTTTCTAAGTGTATTATAAATTACTCATGCTCACTACATTCTATTTCAATTCAGCAAAGCAAATTTTGATTATTTTAAAAAATTTTGGAATTCAGCTAGCTAAATACCAAAAATTATGAACATTTTTCTAAGTGTATTATAAATTACTCATGCTCACTACATTCTATTTCAATTCAGCAAAGCAAATTTTGATTATTTCAAAAAATTTTGGAATTCAGCTAGCTAAAAACAAAAAATTATGAAAATTTTCTCAGTGTATTATAAATTACTCATGCTCACTACATTCTATTTCAATTCTGCAAAGCAAATTTTGATTATTTTAAAAAATTTTGGAATTCAGCTAGCTGAATACCAAAAATTATGAAAATTTTTCTAAGTGTATTATAAATTACTCATGCTCACTACATTCTATTTCAATTCAGCAAAGTAAATTTTGAGTATTTTGAAAAATTTGGAATTCAGCTAGCTGAATACCAAAAATTATGAACATTTTTCTAAGTGTATTATAAATTACTTATGCTCCCCATATTCTATTTCAATTCAGCAAAGTAAATTTTGAATATTTTAAAAAATTTTGGAATTCAGCTAGCTGAATACCAAAAATTATGAAAATTTTTCTAAGTGTATTATTAATTACTCATGCTCACTACATTCTATTTCAATTCAGTAAAGCAAATTTTGATTATTTTAAAAAATTTTGGAATTCAGCTAGCTGAATACCAAAAATTATGAACATTTTTCTACGTGTATTATAAATTACTCATGCTCACTACATTCTATTTTAATTCAGCAAAGTAAATTTTGAATATTTTTAAAAAATTTGGAAATTAACTAGCTAAATACCAACAATTATAAAACTTTTTTTAAGTGTATAATAAATAACTCATGCTCACTACATTCTATTTCAATTCAGCAAAGTAAATTTTGAATATTTTAAAAAATTTTGGAATTTAACTAGCTAAATACCAACAATTATGAAACTTTTTCTAAGTGTATTATAAATTACACATGTTCACTACATTCTATTTCAATTCAGCAAAGTAAATTTTGAATATTTTAAAAAATTTTGGAATTCAGCTAGCTGAATACCAAAAATTATGAACATTTTTCTACGTGTATTATAAATTACTTATGCTCACTACATTCCATTTCAATTCAGCAAAGTAAATTTTGAATATTTTAAAAAATTTTGGAATTCAGCTAGCTGAATAC
The DNA here is from genome assembly GCF_030504385.1 of Musca domestica. Classification (NCBI taxonomy): domain Eukaryota; kingdom Metazoa; phylum Arthropoda; class Insecta; order Diptera; family Muscidae; genus Musca; species Musca domestica. The sequence goes on along the minus strand of NW_026712329.1, from coordinate 5,960,147 downwards.
CAAAAATTATGAAATTTTTTTTAAGTGTATTATAAATTACTTATGCTCACTATATTCTATTTCAATTCAGCAAAGTAAAATTTGAATATTTAAAGAAATTTTGGAATTCAGCTAGTTGAATACCAACAAGTTAAAAAGCAGTAAGTTCGGCCGGGCCGAACTTTTAATACCCTCCACCATTTACAACGAATTTGGAAATTTTCAAAAAATTAAATCCTTAAAAAATTCTGTTAAAATTTTAAAAATACCGAATATAGCCGTTATGTTGGGGTCTATACGACGTGGACATACATATGCATTGTTTGTCATAAGCCATTACCATATTCAAATTCGAAACTGGACCCGCACCGACAATTTTCTGTCACAGACTGTAGTTCCCACAACGAACTTCAAATATCAAATTTTAAACAATTCCGGTTAATAATGTCGCTAAAATCATCAAAATACCGAACATAACGAGGTGCCGTTATATGGGGGCTATACGAAGACGTGGACCTGCACAGACAATTTTCAGTCTTAGGGTGTAGAATCCATTTGGAACTTAAAATACCAAATTTGAAACAATTCCAGTGAATAATGTCGCTAAAATCATCAAAATACCGAATATAGGGAGGTACTGTTATATTGGGGCTATACGAGGACGTGGACCTGCAAAGACAATTTTCTGTCTTAGGGTGTAGTATCCATTTGGAACTTCAAATACCAGATTTGAAACAATTCCCGTGAATAATGTCGCTAAAATCATCGAAATACCGAATATCGGGAGGTACCGTTATATGGGGGCTATACGAAGACATAGACTTGCAAAGACAATTTTCTATCTTAGGGTGTAGTATCCATTTGGAACTTCAAATACCAAATTTGAAACAATTCCGGTGAATAACGTCGCTAAAATCATCAAAATACCGAATATAGGGAGGTACCGTTATATTGGGGCTATACGAAGACGTGGACCTGCAAAGACAATTTTCTGTCTTAGGGTGTAGTATCCATTTGGAACTTCAAATACCAGATTTGAAACAATTCCCGTGAATAATGTCGCTAAAATCATCAAAATACCGAATATCGGGAGGTACCGTTATATGGGGGCTATACGAAGACATAGACTTGCACAGATAATTTTCTATCTTAGGGTGTAGTATCCATTTGGAACTTAAAATACCAAATTTGAATCAATTCCGGTGAATAACGTCGCTAAAATCATCAAAATACCGAAAATCCGGAGGTACCGTTATATGAGAGCTATATGAAAACGTGGACCTACATGGCCCATTTACGAACTTAACCTGCCTACTGGAAAAATAAACATGTGTGCAAAATTTTAGCCATCTATCTCAATTTATTCGAAAGATAGCGTGATTACAACAGACAGACGGACAGACAGACAGACAGACAGACGGACAGACAGACGGACATCGCTAAATCGACTTAGAATTTTACGCTGATCAAGAATATATATACTTTGTTGGGTCTGACATGAGTATTTCGAGGAGTTACAAACGGAATGACAAAGTTAATATACCCTCCATAGTATGGTGGAGGGTATAAAAATTATGAAAATTTTTCTAAGTTTATTATAGATTACTCATGCTGAATACCAAAAATTATGAAAATTTTTCTAAGTGTATTATAAATTACTCATGCTCACTACATTCTATTTCAATTCAGCAAAGTAAATTTTGAGTATTTTAAAAAAATTTGGAATCCAGCTAGAGGAATACCGAAAATTATGAAAATTTTTCTAAGTTTATGATAAATTACTCATGCTCACTACATTCTATTTTAATTCAGCAAAGTGAATTTTGAATATTTTAAAAAAATTTGGAACTAACTAGCTAAATACCAACAATTATGAAACTTTTTCTAAGTGTATAATAAATTACTCATGCTCACTACATTCTATTTCAATTCAGCAAAGTAAATTTTGAATATTTTTAAAAAAATTTGAAAATTAACTAGCTAAATACCAACAATTATGAAACCTTTTCTATGTGTATTATAAATTACTCATGCTCACTAAATTCTATTTCAACACAGCAAAGTAAATTTTGAATATTTTATAAAATTTTGGAATTCAGCTAGCTGAATACCAAAAATTATGAAAATTTCTCTAAGTGTATTATAAATTACTCATGCTCACTACATTCTATTTCAATTCTGCAAAGCAAATTTTGATAATTTGAAGAAATTTTGGAATTCAGCTAGCTGAATACCAACAATTATGAAAATTTTTCTAAGTGTATTATAAATTACTCATGCTCACTACATTCTATTTCAATTCAGCAAAGTAAATTTTGAGTATTTTAAAAAAATTTGGAATCCAGCTAGCGGAATGCCGAAAATTATGAAAATTTTTCTAAGTGTATTATAAATTACTCATGCTCACTACATTCTATTTTAATTCAGCAAAGTGAATTTTGAATATTTTAAAAAATTTTGGAATTTAGCTAGCTGAATACCAAAAATTATGAAAATTTTTCTAAGTGTATTATAAATTACTCATGCTCACTATATTCTATTTAAATTCAGCAAAGTAAATTTTGAGTATTTTAAAAAATTTTGGAATTCAGCTAGCTGAATACCAAAAATTATGAAAATTTTTCTACGTGTATTATAAATTACTTATGCTCACTACATTCTTTTTCAATTCAGCAAAGTAAATTTTGAATATTTTAAAAAATTTTGGAATTCAGCAAGCTGAATAGCAAAAATCATGAAAATTTTTTTAAGTGTATTATAAATTACTCATGCTCACTATATTCTATTTCAATTCAGCAAAGTAAATTTTGAATATTTTAAAAAATTTTGGAATTCAGCAAGCTGAATAGCAAAAATCATGAAAATTTTTTTAAGTGTATTATAAATTACTCATGCTCACTATATTCTATTTCAATTCAGCAAAGTAAATTTTGAATATTTTAAAAAATTTTGGAATTCAGATAGTTGAATACCAAATATTATGAAAATTTGTCTAAGTGTATTATAAATTACTCATGCTCACTGCATTCTATTTCAATTCAGCAAAGTAAATTTTGAGTATTTTAAAAAATTTTGGAATTCAGCAAGCTGAATAGCAAAAATCATGAAAATTTTTTTAAGTGTATTATAAATTACTCATGCTCACTACATTCTATTTCAATTCAGCAAAGTATTTTTGAAAATTTTAAAAAAATTTGGATTTCAGCTAGCTGAGTACCAAAAATCATGAAAATTTTTCTAAGTGTATTATTAATTACTCATGCTCACTACATTCTATTTCAATTCAGCAAAGTAATTTTTGAGTATTTTAAAAAATTTGGAATCCAGCTAGAGGAATACCGAAAATTATGAAAATTTTTCTAAGTGTATTATAAATTACTCATGCTCACTACATTCTATTTTAATTAAGCAAAGTGAATTTTGAATATTTTAAAAAATTTTGGAATTTAGCTAGCTGGTAGTGTATTATAAATTACTCATGCTCACTATATTCTATTTAAATTCAGCAAAGTAAATTTTGAGTATTTTAAAAAATTTTGGAATTCAGCTAGCTGAATAACAAAAATTATGAACATTTTTCTAAGTGTATTATAAATTACTTATGCTCACTACATTCTTTTTCAATTCAGCAAAGTAAATTTTAAATATTTTAAAAAATTTTGGAATTCAGCAAGCTGAATAGCAAAAATCATGAAAATTTTTTTAAGTGTATTATAAATTACTCATGCTCACTATATTCTATTTCAATTCAGCAAAGTAAATTTTGAATATTTTAAAAAATTTTGGAATTCAGATAGTTGAATACCAAATATTATGAAAATTTGTCTAAGTGTATTATAAATTACTCATGCTCACTGCATTCTATTTCAATTCAGCAAAGTAAATTTTGAATATTTTAAAAAATTTTGGAATTCAGATAGTTGAATACCAAATATTATGAAAATTTGTCTAAGTGTATTATAAATTACTCATGCACACTACATTCTATTTCAATTCAGCAAAGTAATTTTTGAAAATTTTAAAAAAATTTGGAATTCAGCTAGCTGAGTACCAAAAATCATGAAAATTTTTCTAAGTGTATTATGAATTACTCATGCTCACTATATTCTATTTCAACTCAGCAAAGTAAATTTTGAATATTTTGAAAAATTTTGGAGTTCAGATAGTTGAATACCAAAAATTATGAAAATTTTTCTTAGTATATTATAAATTACTCATACTCACTACATTCTATTTCAATTCAGCAAAGTAATTTTTGATATTTTTAAAAAATTTTGGAATTCAGCTAGCTGAATACCAAAAAATATGAAAATTTTTCTAAGTGTATTAAAATTACTCATGCTCACTAATTTCTATTTCAATTCAGCAAAGCAAATTTTGACTATTTTATATAATTTTGGAATTTAGCTAGCTGAATACCAAAAATTATGAAAATTTTTCTAAGTGTACTATAAATTACTCATGCTCACTACATTCTATTTCAATTCAGCAAAGTAAATTTTGATTATTTTAAAAAGTTTTGGAATTTAGCTAGCTGAATACCAAAAATTATGAACATTTTTCTATGTGTATTATAAATTACTTATGCTCACCATATTCTATTTCAATTCAGCAAAGAAAATTTTGAATATTTAAAAAAATTTTGGAATTCAGCTAGCTGATACCAAAAATTATGAAAATTTTTCTCAGTATATTATAAATTACTCATGCTCACTACATTCTATTTCAATTCAGCAAAGCAAATTTTGATAATTTTAAAAAACTTTGGAATTTAGCTAGCTGAATACCAAAAATTATGAAAATTTTTCTAAGTGTATTATTAATTACTCATGCTCACTACATTCTATTTCAATTCAGCAAAGTAAATTTTGAGTATTTTAAAAAATTTTGGAATTCAGCTAGCTGAATACCACAAATCATGAAAATTTTTCTAAGTGTATTATAAATTACTTATGCTCACTACATTCTATTTCAATTCAGCAAAGTAAATTTTGAATATTTTAAATAATTTTGGAATTAAGATAGTTGAATACCAAATATTATGAAAATTTGTCTAAGTGTATTATAAATTACTCATGCTCACTACATTCTATTTCAATTCAGCAAAGTAATTTTTGAATATATTAAAAAAATTTGGAATTCAGCTAGCTGAATACTAAAAATCATGAAAATTTTTCTAAGTGTATTATAAATTACTCATGCTCACAACATTCTATTTCAATTCAGCAAAGCAAATTTTGATTATTTTAAAAAATTTTGGAATTCAGCTAGCGGAATACCGAAAATTATGAAAATTTTTCTAAGTGTATTATAAATTACTCATGCTCACTACATTCTATTTTAATTCAGCAAAGTGAATTTTGAATATTTTAAAAAAATTTGGAAATTAACTAGCTAAATACCAACAATTATGAAACTTTTTCTAAGTGTATTATAAATTACTCATGCTCACTACATTCTATTTCAATTCAGCAAAGTAAATTTTTAATATTTTAAAAAATTGTGGAATTCAGCTAGCTGAATACCAAAAATTATGAACATTTTTCTAAGTGTATTAGAAATTACTTATGCTCACTACATTCTATTTCAATTCAGCAAAGCATATCTTGAATATTTTAGAAAAATTTTGGAATTCAGCTAGCTGAATACCAAAAATTATGAAAATTTTTCTAAGTGTATTATAAATTACTCATGCTCACTACATTCTATTTCAATTCAGCAAAGTAAATTTTGAGTATTTTAAAAAAATTTGGAATCCAGCTAGCGGAATGCCGAAAATTATGAAAATTTTTCTAAGTGTATTATAAATTACTCATGCTCACTACATTCTATTTTAATTCAGCAAAGTGAATTTTGAATATTTTAAAAAATTTTGGAATTTAGCTAGCTGAATACCAAAAATTATGAAAATTTTTCTAAGTGTATTATAAATTACTCATGCTCACTACATTCTATTTCAATTCAGCAAAGTAAGTTTTGAATATTTTAAAAAATTTTGGAATTCAGCAAGCTGAATAGCAAAAATCATGAAAATTTTTTTAAGTGTATTATAAATTACTCATGCTCACTATATTCTATTTCAATTCAGCAAAGTAAATTTTGAATATTTTAAAAAATTTTGGAATTCAGATAGTTGAATACCAAATATTATGAAAATTTGTCTAAGAGTATTATAAATTACTCATGCTCACTGCATTCTATTTCAATTCAGCAAAGTAAATTTTGAATATTTTAAAAAATTTTGGAATTCAGATAGTTGAATACCAAATATTATGAAAATTTGTCTAAGTGTATTATAAATTACTCATGCTCACTACATTCTATTTCAATTCAGCAAAGTAATTTTTGAAAATTTTAAAAAAATTTGGATTTCAGCTAGCTGAGTACCAAAAATCATGAAAATTTTTCTAAGTGTATTATTAATTACTCATGCTCACTACATTCTATTTCAATTCAGCAAAGTAATTTTTGAGTATTTTAAAAAATTTGGAATCCAGCTAGAGGAATACCGAAAATTATGAAAATTTTTCTAAGTGTATTATAAATTACTCATGCTCACTACATTCTATTTTAATTAAGCAAAGTGAATTTTGAATATTTTAAAAAATTTTGGAATTTAGCTAGCTGAATACCAAAAATTATGAAAATTTTTCTAAGTGTATTATAAATTACTCATGCTCACTATATTCTATTTAAATTCAGCAAAGTAAATTTTGAGTATTTTAAAAAATTTTGGAATTCAGCTAGCTGAATAACAAAAATTATGAACATTTTTCTAAGTGTATTATAAATTACTTATGCTCACTACATTCTTTTTCAATTCAGCAAAGTAAATTTTAAATATTTTAAAAAATTTTGGAATTCAGCAAGCTGAATAGCAAAAATCATGAAAATTTTTTAAAGTGTATTATAAATTACTCATGCTCACTATATTCTATTTCAATTCAGCAAAGTAAATTTTGAATATTTTAAAAAATTTTGGAATTCAGATAGTTGAATACCAAATATTATGAAAATTTGTCTAAGTGTATTATAAATTACTCATGCTCACTGCATTCTATTTCAATTCAGCAAAGTAAATTTTGAATATTTTAAAAAATTTTGGAATTCAGATAGTTGAATACCAAATATTATGAAAATTTGTCTAAGTGTGTTATAAATTACTCATGCTCACTACATTCTATTTCAATTCAGCAAAGTAATTTTTGAAAATTTTAAAAAAATTTGGAATTCAGCTAGCTGAGTACCAAAAATCTTGAAAATTTTTCTAAGTGTATTATGAATTACTCATGCTCACTATATTCTATTTCAACTCAGCAAAGTAAATTTTGAATATTTTGAAAAATTTTGGAGTTCAGATAGTTGAATACCAAAAATTATGAAAATTTTTCTTAGTATATTATAAATTACTCATGCTCACTACATTCTATTTCAATTCAGCAAAGTAATTTTTGAAATTTTTAAAAAATTTTGGAATTCAGCTAGCTGAATACCAAAAAATATGAACATTTTTCTAAGTGTATTAAAATTACTCATGCTCACTAATTTCTATTTCAATTCAGCAAAGCAAATTTTGACTATTTTATATAATTTTGGAATTTAGCTAGCTGAATACCAAAAATTATGAAAATTTTTCTAAGTGTACTATAAATTACTCATGCTCACTACATTCTATTTCAATTCAGCAAAGCAAATTTTGATTATTTTAAAAAGTTTTGGAATTTAGCTAGCTGAATACCAAAAATTATGAAAATTTTTCTAAGTGTATTATAAATTACTCATGCTCACTACATTCTTTTTCAATTCAGCAAAGCAAAATTTGATTATTTTGAAAAAATTTGGAATTCAGCTAGCGGAATACCAAAAATTATGAAAATTATTCTAAGTGTATAATATATTACACATCCTCACTGCATTCTATTTCAATTCAGCAAAGTAAATTTTGAATATTTTAAATAATTTTGGAATTAAGATAGTTGAATACCAAATATTATGAAAATTTGTCTAAGTGTATTATAAATTACTCATGCTCACTACATTCTATTTCAATTCAGCAAAGTAAATTTTGAGTATTTTAAAAAATTTTGGTATTCAGCTAGCTAAATACCAAAAATTATGAACATTTTTCTATGTGTATTATAAATTACTTATGCTCACCATATTCTATTTCAATTCAGCAAAGAAAATTTTGAATATTTTAAAAAATTTTGGAATTCAGCTAGCTGATACCAAAAATTATGAAAATTTTTCTCAGTATATTATAAATTACTCATGCTCACTACATTCTATTTCAATTCAGCAAAGCAAATTTTGATTATTTTAAAAAATTTTGGAATTCAGCTAGCTGAATACCAAAAATTATGAAAATTTTTCTAAGTGTATTATTAATTACTCATGCTCACTACATTCTATTTCAATTCAGCAAAGTAAATTTTGAGTATTTTAAAAAATTTTGGAATTCAGCTAGCTGAATACCACACATCATGAAAATTTTTCTAAGTGTATAATATATTACACATGCTCACTGCATTCTATTTCAATTCAGCAAAGTAAATTTTGAATATTTTAAATAATTTTGGAATTAAGATAGATGAATACCAAATATTATGAAAATTTGTCTAAGTGTATTATAAATTACTCATGCTCACTACATTCTATTTCAATTCAGCAAAGTAATTTTTGAATATATTAAAAAAATTTGGAATTCAGCTAGCTGAATACTAAAAATCATGAAAATTTTTCTAAGTGTATTATAAATTACTCATGCTCACTACATTCTATTTCAATTCAGCAAAGCAAATTATGATTATTTTAAAAAATTTTGGAATTCAGCTAGCGGAATACCGAAAATTATGAAAATTTTTCTAAGTGTATTATAAATTACTCATGCTCACTACATTCTATTTTAATTCAGCAAAGTGAATTTTGAATATTTTAAAAAAAATTGGAAATTAACTAGCTAAATACCAACAATTATGAAACTTTTTCTAAGTGTATTATAAATTACTCATGCTCACTACATTCTATTTCAATTCAGCAAAGTAAATTTTTAATATTTTAAAAAATTGTGGAATTCAGCTAGCTGAATACCAAAAATTATGAACATTTTTCTAAGTGTATTAGAAATTACTTATGCTCACTACATTCTATTTCAATTCAGCAAAGCAAATCTTGAATATTTTAGAAAAATTTTGGAATTCAGCTAGCTAAATACCAAAAATCATGAGAATTTTTCTAAGAGTATTATGGATTACTCATGCTCTCTACATTCTATTTCAATTCACCAAAGTAAATTTTGAATATTTAAAGAAATTTTGGAATTCAGCTACTTGAATACCAAAAATTATGAAAATTTTTCACTACATTCTATTTCAATTCAGCAAAGCAAATTTTGATTAATTTAAAAAAATTTGGAAATTAACTAGCTAAATACCAACAATTATGAAACTTTTTCTAAATGTATAATAAATTTCTCATGCTCACTATATTCCATTTCAATTCAGCAAAGTAAATTTTGAATATTTTAAAAAATTTTGGAATTCAGATAGTTGAATACCAAATATTATGAAAATTTGTCTAAGTGTATTATAAATTACTCATGCTCACTGCATTCTATTTCAATTCAGCAAAGTAAATTTTGAATATTTTAAAAAATTTTGGAATTCAGATAGTTGAATACCAAATATTATGAAAATTTGTCTAAGTGTATTATAAATTACTAATGCTCACTACATTCTATTTCAATTCAGCAAAGTAATTTTTGAAAATTTTAAAAAAATTTGGAATTCAGCTAGCTGAGTACCAAAAATCATGAAAATTTTTCTAAGTGTAATATGAATTACTCATGCTCACTACATTCTATTTCAACTCAGTAAAGTAAATTTTGAATATTTTGAAAAATTTTGGAGTTCAGATAGTTGAATACCAAAAATTATGAAAATTTTTCTTAGTATATTATATATTACTCATGCTCACTACATTCTATTTCAATTCAGCAAAGTAAATTTTGAATATTTTAAAAAATTTTGGAATTCAGATAGTTGAATAACAAAAATTATGAACATTTTTCTAAGTGTATTATAAATTACTTATGCTCACTACATTCTTTTTCAATTCAGCAAAGTAAATTTTGAATATTTTAAAAAATTTTGGAATTCAGCAAGCTGAATAGCAAAAATCATGAAAATTTTTTTAAGTGTATTATAAATTACTCATGCTTACTATATTCTATTTCAATTCAGCAAAGTAAATTTTGAATATTTTAAAAAATTTTGGAATTCAGATAGTTGAATACCAAATATTATGAAAATTTGTCTAAGTGTATTATAAATTACTCATGCTCACTGCATTCTATTTCAAATCAGCAAAGTAAATTTTGAATATTTTAAAAAATTTTGGAATTCAGATAGTTGAATACCAAATATTATGAAAATTTGTCTAAGTGTATTATAAATTACTCATGCTCACTACATTCTATTTCAATTCAGCAAAGTAATTTTTGAAAATTTTAAAAAAATTTGGAATTCAGCTAGCTGAGTACCAAAAATCATGAAAATTTTTCTAAGTGTATTATGAATTACTCATGCTCACTATATTCTATTTCAACTCAGCAAAGTAAATTTTGAATATTTTGAAAAATTTTGGAGTTCAGATAGTTGAATACCAAAAATTATGAAAATTTTTCTTAGTATATTATAAATTACTCATGCTCACTACATTCTATTTCAATTCAGCAAAGTAATTTTTGAAATTTTTAAAAAATTTTGGAATTCAGCTAGCTGAATACCAAAAAATATGAACATTTTTCTAAGTGTATTAAAATTACTCATGCTCACTAATTTCTATTTCAATTCAGCAAAGCAAATTTTGACTATTTTATATAATTTTGGAATTTAGCTAGCTGAATACCAAAAATTATGAAAATTTTTCTAAGTGTACTATAAATTACTCATGCTCACTACATTCTATTTCAATTCAGCAAAGCAAATTTTGATTATTTTAAAAAGTTTTGGAATTTAGCTAGCTGAATACCAAAAATTAAAAACATTTTTCTAAGTGTATTATAAATTAATCATGCTCACTACATTCTTTTTCAATTCAGCAAAGCAAAATTTGATTATTTTGAAAAAATTTGGAATTCAGCTAGCGGAATACCAAAAATTATGAAAATTATTCTAAGTGTATTATAAATTACTCATGCTCACTATATTCTATTTCAATTCAGCAAAGTAAATTTTGAGTATTTTAAAAAATTTTGGTATTCAGCTAGCTAAATACCAAAAATTATGAACATTTTTCTATGTGTATTATAAATTACTTATGCTCACCATATTCTATTTCAATTCAGCAAAGAAAATTTTGAATATTTTAAAAAATTTTGGAATTCAGCTAGCTGATACCAAAAATTATGAAAATTTTTCTTAGTATATTATAAATTACTCATGCTCACTACATTCTATTTCAATTCAGCAAAGCAAATTTTGACTATTTTAAAAAATTTTGGAATTCAGCTAGCTGAATACCAAAAATTATGAAAATTTTTCTAAGTGTATTATTAATTACTCATGCTCACTACATTCTATTTCAATTCAGCAAAGTAAATTTTGAGTATTTTAAAAAATTTTGGAATTCAGCTAGCTGAATACCACAAATCATGAAAATTTTTCTAAGTGTATAATATATTACACATGCTCACTGCATTCTATTTCAATTCAGCAATGTAAATTTTGAATATTTTAAATAATTTTGGAATTAAGATAGTTGAATACCAAATATTATGAAAATTTGTCTGAGTGTATTATAAATTACTCATGCTCACTACATTCTATTTCAATTCAGCAAAGTAATTTTTGAATATATTAAAAAAATTTGGAATTCAGCTAGCTGAATACTAAAAATCATGAAAATTTTTCTAAGTGTATTATAAATTACTCATGCTCACTACATTCTATTTCAATTCAGCAAAGCAAATTTTGATTATTTTAAAAAATTTTGGAATTCAGCTAGCGGAATACCGAAAATTATGAAAATTTTTCTAAGTGTATTATAAATTACTCATGCTCACTACATTCTATTTTAATTCAGCAAAGTGAATTTTGAATATTTTAAAAAAAATTGGAAATTAACTAGCTAAATACCAACAATTATGAAACTTTTTCTAAGTGTATTATAAATTACTTATGCTCACTACATTCTATTTCAATTCAGCAAAGCAAATCTTGAATATTTTAGAAAAATTTTGGAATTCAGCTAGCTAAATACCAAAAATCATGAGAATTTTTCTAAGAGTATTATGGATTACTCATGCTCTCTACATTCTATTTCAATTCAGCAAAGTACATTTTGAATATTTAAAGAAATTTTGGAATTCAGCTACTTGAATACCAAAAATTATGAAAATTTTTCACTACATTCTATTTCAATTCAGCAAAGCAAATTTTGATTATTTTAAAAAAATTTGGAAATTAACTAGCTAAATACCAACAATTATGAAACTTTTTCTAAATGTATAATAAATTACTCATGCTCACTATATTCCATTTCAATTCAGCAAAGTAAATTTTGAATATTTTAAAAAATTTTGGAATTCAGATAGTTGAATACCAAATATTATGAAAATTTGTCTAAGTGTATTATAAATTACTCATGCTCACTGCATTCTATTTCAATTCAGCAAAGTAAATTTTGAATATTTTAAAAAATTTTGGAATTCAGATAGTTGAATACCAAATATTATGAAAATTTGTCTAAGTGTATTATAAATTACTAATGCTCACTACATTCTATTTCAATTCAGCAAAGTAATTTTTGAAAATTTTAAAAAAATTTGGAATTCAGCTAGCTGAGTACCAAAAATCATGAAAATTTTTCTAAGTGTAATATGAATTACTCATGCTCACTACATTCTATTTCAACTCAGTAAAGTAAATTTTGAATATTTTGAAAAATTTTGGAGTTCAGATAGTTGAATACCAAAAATAATGAAAATTTTTCTTAGTATATTATAAATTACTCATGCTCACTACATTCTATTTCAATTCAGCAAAGTAATTTTTGAAAATTTTAAAAAATTTTGGTATTCAGATAGTTGAATACCAAATATTATGAAAATTTGTCTAAGTGTATTATAAATTACTAATGCTCACTACATTCTATTTCAATTCAGCAAAGTAATTTTTGAAATTTTAAAAAAATTTGGAATTCAGCTAGCTGAGTACAAAAAATCATGAAAATTTTTCTAAGTGTAATATAAAGTACTCATGCTCACTACATTCTATTTCAACTCAGTAGAGTAAATTTTGAATATTTTGAAAAATTTTGGAGTTCAGATAGTTGAATACCAAAATTTTTCTTAGTATATTATAAATTACTCATGCTCACTACATTCTATTTCAATTCAGCAAAGTAATTTTTTAAAATTTTAAAAAATTTTGGAATTCAGCTAGCTGAATACCAAAAAATATGAACATTTTTCTAAGTGTATTAAAATTACTCATGCTCACTAATTTCTATTTCAATTCAGCAAAGCAAATTTTGACTATTTTATATAATTTTGGAATTTAGCTAGCTGAATACCAAAAATTATGAAAAATTTTCTAAGTGTATTATAAATTACTCATGCTCACTACATTCTTTTTCAATTCAGCAAAGCAAATTTTGATTATTTTAAAAAATTTTGGAATTCAGCTAGCTGAATACAAAAAATTATGAAAAATTTTCTCAGTGTATTATAAATTACTCATGCTCACTACATTCTATTTCAATTCTGCAAAGCTAATTTTGATTATTTTAAAAAAATTTGGAATTCAGCTAACTGAATACCAAAAATTATGAAAATTTTTCTAAGTGTATTATAAATTACTCATGCTCACTACACTCTATTTCAATTCAGCAAAGTAAATTTTGAGTATTTTAAAAAAATTTGGAATTCAGCTAGCGGAATACCAAAAATTATGAAAATTATTCTAAGTGTATTATAAATTACTCATGCTCACTACATTCTATTTCAATTCAGCAAAGTAAATTTTAAATATTAAAAAAAATTTTGGTATTCAGCTAGCTAAATACCAAAAATTATGAACATTTTTCTATGTGTATTATAAATTACTTATGCTCACCATATTCTATTTCAATTCAGCAAAGTAAATTTTGAATATTTTAAAAAATTTTGGAATTCAGCTAGCTGAATACCAAAAATTATGAAAATTTTTCTCAGTATATTATAAATTACTCATGCTCACTACATTCTATTTCAATTCAGCAAAGCAAATTTTGATTATTTTAAAAAAATTTGGAATTCAGCTAGCTGAATACCAAAAATTATGAAAATTTTTCTAAGTGTATTATTAATTACTCATGCCCACTACATTCTATTTCAATTCAGCAAAATAAATTTTGAGTATTTTAAAAAATTTTGGAATTCAGCTAGCTGAATACCAAAAATTATGAAAATTTTTCTCAGTATATTATAAATTACTCATGCTCACTACATTCTATTTCAATTCAGCAAAGCAAATTTTGATTATTTTAAAAAAATTTGGAATTCAGCTAGCTGAATACCAAAAATTATGAAAATTTTTCTAAGTGTATTATAAATTAATCATGCTCACTACATTCTTTTTCAATTCAGCAAAGCAAAATTTGATTATTTTGAAAAAATTTGGAATTCAGCTAGCGGAATACCAAAAATTATGAAAATTATTCTAAGTGTATTATAAATTACTCATGCTCACTACATTCTATTTCAATTCAGCAAAGTAAATTTTGAGTATTTTAAAAAATTTTGGTATTCAGCTAGCTAAATACCAAAAATTATGAACATTTTTCTATGTGTATTATAAATTACTTATGCTCACCATATTCTATTTCAATTCAGCAAAGAAAATTTTGAATATTTTAAAAAATTTTGGAATTCAGCTAGCTGATACCAAAAATTATGAAAATTTTTCTCAGTATATTATAAATTACTCATGCTCACTACATTCTATTTCAATTCAGCAAAGCAAATTTTGACTATTTTAAAAAATTTTGGAATTCAGCTAGCTGAATACCAAAAATTATGAAAATTTTTCTAAGTGTATTATTAATTACTCATGCTCACTACATTCTATTTCAATTCAGCAAAGTAAATTTTGAGTATTTTAAAAAATTTTGGAATTCAGCTAGCTGAATACCACAAATCATGAAAATTTTTCTAAGTGTATAATATATTACACATGCTCACTGCATTCTATTTCAATTCAGCAAAGTAAATTTTGAATATTTTAAATAATTTTGGAATTAAGATAGTTGAATACCAAATATTATGAAAATTTGTCTAAGTGTATTATAAATTACTCATGCTCACTACATTCTATTTCAATTCAGCAAAGTAATTTTTGAATATATTAAAAAAATTTGGAATTCAGCTAGCTGAATACTAAAAATCATGAAAATTTTTCTAAGTGTATTATAAATTACTCATGCTCACTACATTCTATTTCAATTCAGCAAAGCAAATTTTGATTATTTTAAAAAATTTTGGAATTCAGCTAGCGGAATACCGAAAATTATGAAAATTTTTCTAAGTGTATTATAAATTACTCATGCTCACTACATTCTATTTTAATTCAGCAAAGTGAATTTTGAATATTTTAAAAAAAATTGGAAATTAACTAGCTAAATACCAACAATTATGAAACTTTTTCTAAGTGTATTATAAATTACTTATGCTCACTACATTCTATTTCAATTCAGCAAAGCAAATCTTGAATATTTTAGAAAAATTTTGGAATTCAGCTAGCTAAATACCAAAAATCATGAGAATTTTTCTAAGAGTATTATGGATTACTCATGCTCTCTACATTCTATTTCAATTCAGCAAAGTACATTTTGAATATTTAAAGAAATTTTGGAATTCAGCTACTTGAATACCAAAAATTATGAAAATTTTTCACTACATTCTATTTCAATTCAGCAAAGCAAATTTTGATTATTTTAAAAAAATTTGGAAATTAACTAGCTAAATACCAACAATTATGAAACTTTTTCTAAATGTATAATAAATTACTCATGCTCACTATATTCCATTTCAATTCAGCAAAGTAAATTTTGAATATTTTAAAAAATTTTGGAATTCAGATAGTTGAACACCAAATATTATGAAAATTTGTCTAAGTGTATTATAAATTACTCATGCTCACTGCATTCTATTTCAATTCAGCAAAGTAAATTTTGAATATTTTAAAAAATTTTGGAATTCAGATAGTTGAATACCAAATATTATGAAAATTTGTCTAAGTGTATTATAAATTACTAATGCTCACTACATTCTATTTCAATTCAGCAAAGTAATTTTTGAAAATTTTAAAAAAAATTGGAATTCAGCTAGCTGAGTACCAAAAATCATGAAAATTTTTCTAAGTGTAATATGAATTACTCATGCTCACTACATTCTATTTCAACTCAGTAAAGTAAATTTTGAATATTTTCAAAAATTTTGGAGTTCAGATAGTTGAATACCAAAAATAATGAAAATTTTTCTTAGTATATTATAAATTACTCATGCTCACTACATTCTATTTCAATTCAGCAAAGTAATTTTTGAAAATTTTAAAAAATTTTGAAATTCAGCTAGCTGAATACCAAAAAATATGAACATTTTTCTTAGTGTATTAAAATTACTCATGCTCACTAATTTCTATTTCAATTCAGCAAAGCAAATTTTGACTATTTTATATAATTTTGGAATTTAGCTAGCTGAATACCAAAAATTATGAAAATTTTTCTAAGTGTACGATAAATTACTCATGCTCACTACATTCTATTTCAATTCAGCAAAGTAAATTTTGAATATTTTAAATAATTTTGGAATTCAGCTAGCGGAATACCGAAAATTATGAAAATTTTTCTAAGTGTATTATAAATTACTCATGCTCACTACATTCTATTTCAATTCAGCAAAGTGAATTTTGAATATTTTAAAAAAATTTGGAAATTAACTAGCTAAATACCAACAATTATGAAGCTTTTTCTAAGTGTATTATAAATTACTCATGCTCACTACATTCTATTTCAATTCAGCAAAGTAAATTTTGAGTATTTTAAAAAATTTTGGTATTCGTCTAGCTAAATACCAAAAATTATGAACATTTTTCTATGTGTATTACAAATTACTTATGCTCACCATATTCTATTTCAATTCAGCAAAGAAAATTTTGAATATTTTAAAAAATTTTGGAATTCAGCTAGCTGATACCAAAAATTATGAAAATTTTTTTCAGTATATTATAAATTACTCATGCTCACTACATTCTATTTCAATTCAGCAAAGCAAATTTTGATTATTTTAAAAAATTTTGGAATTCAGCTAGCTGAATACCAAAAAGTATGAAAATTTTTCTAAGTGTATTATTAATTACTCATGCTCACTACATTCTATTTCAATTCAGCAAAGTAAATTTTGAGTATTTTAAAAAATTTTGGAATTCAGCTAGCTGGATACCACAAATCATGAAAATTTTTCAAAGTGTATAATATATTACACATGCTCACTACATTCTATTTCAATTCAGCAAAGTATATTTTGAATATTTTAAAAAATTTTGGAATTCAGCTAGCTGAATACCAAAAATTATGAACATTTTTCTAAGTGTATTAGAAATTACTTATGCTCACTACATTCTATTTCAATTCAGCAAAACAAATCTTGAATATTTTAGAAAAATTTTGGAATTCAGCTAGCTAAATACCAAAAATCATGAGAATTTTTCTAAGAGTATTATGAATTACTCATGCCCACTACATTCTATTTCAATTCAGCAAAGTAAATTTTGAATATTTAAAGAAATTTTGGAATTCAGCTACTTGAATACCAAAAATTATGAAAATTTTTCACTACATTCTATTTCAATTCAGCAAAGCAAATTTTGATTATTTTAAAAAAAATTTGGAACTTAACTAGCTAAATACCAACAATTATGAAACTTTTTCTAAATGTATAATAAATTACTCATGCTCACTATATTCCATTTCAATTCAGCAAAGTAAATTTTGAATATTTTAAAAAATTTTGGAATCCAGATAGTTGAATACCAAATATTATGAAAATTTGTCTAAGTGTATTATAAATTACTCATGCTCACTGCATTCTACTTCAATTCAGCAAAGTTAATTTTGAATATTTTAAAAAATTTTGGTATTCAGATAGTTGAATACCAAATATTATGAAAATTTGTCTAAGTGTATTATAAATTACTAATGCTCACTACATTCTATTTCAATTCAGCAAAGTAATTTTTGAAATTTTAAAAAAATTTGGAATTCAGCTAGCTGAGTACAAAAAATCATGAAAATTTTTCTAAGTGTAATATAAAGTACTCATGCTCACTACATTCTATTTCAACTCAATAGAGTAAATTTTGAATATTTTGAAAAATTTTGGAGTTCAGATAGTTGAATACCAAAATTTTTCTTAGTATATTATAAATTACTCATGCTCACTACATTCTATTTCAATTCAGCAAAGTAATTTTTTAAAATTTTAAAAAATTTTGGAATTCAGCTAGCTGAATACCAAAAAATATGAACATTTTTCTAAGTGTATTAAAATTACTCATGCTCACTAATTTCTATTTCAATTCAGCAAAGCAAATTTTGACTATTTTATATAATTTTGGAATTTAGCTAGCTGAATACCAAAAATTATGAAAAATTTTCTAAGTGTATTATAAATTACTCATGCTCACTACATTCTTTTTCAATTCAGCAAAGCAAATTTTGATTATTTTAAAAAATTTTGGAATTCAGCTAGCTGAATACAAAAAATTATGAAAATTTTTCTCAGTGTATTATAAATTACTCATGCTCACTACATTCTATTTCAATTCTGCAAAGCTAATGTTGATTATTTAAAAAAAATTTGGAATTCAGCTAACTGAATACCAAAAATTATGAAAATTTTTCTAAGTGTATTATAAATTACTCATGCTCACTACATTCTATTTCAATTCAGCAAAGTAAATTTTGAATATTTTAAAAAATTTTGAAATTCAGCTAGCTGAATACCAAAAAATATGAACATTTTTCTAAGTGTATTAAAATTACTCATGCTCACTAATTTCTATTTCAATTCAGCAAAGCAAATTTTGACTATTTTATATAATTTTGGAATTTAGCTAGCTGAATACCAACAATTATGAACATTTTTCTAAGTGTATTATAAATTACTTATGCTCACTACATTCTATTTCAATTCAGCAAAGCAAATCTTGAATATTTTAGAAAAATTTTGGAATTCAGCTAGCTAAATACCAAAAATCATGAGAATTTTTCTAAGAGTATTATGAATTACTCATGCTCACTACATTCTATTTCAATTCAGCAAAGTAAATTTTGAATATTTAAAGAAATTTTGGAGTTCAGCTACTTGAATACCAAAAATTATGAAAATTTTTCACTACATTCTATTTCAATTCAGCAAAGCAAATTTTGATTATTTTAAAAAAATTTGGAAATTAACTAGCTAAATACAAACAATTATGAAACTTTTTCTAAGTGTATAATAAATTACTCATGCTCACTACATTCTATTTCAATTCAGCAAAGTGAATTTTGAATATTTTAAAAAAAATTGGAAATTAACTAGCTAAATACCAACAATTATGAAACTTTTTCTAAGTGTATAATACTCATGCTCACTACATTCTATTTCAATTCAGCAAAGTAAATTTTGAATATTTTGAAAAATTTTGGAGTTCAGATAGTTGAATACCAAAAATTATGAAAATTTTTCTTAGTATATTATAAATTACTCATGCTCACTACATTATATTTCAATTCAGCAAAGTAATTTTTGAAAATTTTAAAAGATTTTGGAATTCAGCTAGCTGAATACCAAAAATTATGAACATTTTTCTAAGTGTATTATAAATTACTCATGCTCACTAATTTCTATTTCAATTCAGCAAAGCAAATTTTGACTATTTTATATAATTTTGGAATTTAGCTAGCTGAATACCGAAAATTATGAAAATTTTTCTAAGTGTACTATAAATTACTCATGCTCACTACATTCTATTTCAATTCAGCAAAGCAAATTTTGATTATTTAAAAAAAAATTGGAAATTAACTAGCTAAATACCAACAATTATGAAACTTTTTCTAAGTGTATAATAAATTACTCATGCTCACTACATTCTATTTCAATTCAGCAAAGTAAATTTTGAATATTTTAAAAAAAATTTGGAAATTAACTAGCTAAATACCAACAATTATGAGACTTTTTCTAAGTGTATTATAAATTACTCATGCTCACTACATTCTATTTCAATTCAGCAAAGTAAATTTTGAATATTTTAAAACATTTTGGAATTCAGCTAGCTAAATACCAAAAATCATGAGAATTTTTCTAAGAGTATTATGAATTACTCATGCTCACTACATTCTATTTCAATCCAGCAAAGTAAATTTTGAATATTTAAAGAAATTTTGGAATTCAGCTACTTGAACACCAAAAATTATGAAAATTTTTCTAAGTGTATTATAGATTACTCATGCTCACTACATTCTATTTCAATTCAGCAAAGCAAATTTTGATTATTTTAAAAAATTTTGGAATTCAGCTAGCTGAATACCAAAAATTATGAAAATTTTTCTTAGTGTATTATGAATTACTCATGCTCACTATATTCTATTTCAATTCAGCAAAGTAAATTTTGAATATTTTAAAAAATTTTGGAATTCAGCTAGCTGAATACCAAAAATCATGAAAATTTTTCTTAGTGTATTATGAATTACTCATGCTCACTACATTCTATTTCAATTAAGCAAAGCAAATTTTGATTATTTTAAAAAAATTTGGAATTTAGCTAGCTGAATACCAAAAATTATGAAAATTTTTCTAAGTGTATTATAAATTACTGATGGTCACTACATTCTATTTCAATTCAGCAAAGCAAATTTTGATTATTTTAAAAAATTTTGGAATTCAGCTAGCTGAATACCAAAAATTATGAAAATTTTTCCCAGTATATTATAAATTACTCATGCTTACTACATTTTATTTCAATTCAGCAAAATAAATTTTGATTATTTTAAAAAAAATTTGTAATTCAGCTAGCTGAATACCAAAAATTATGAACATTTTTCTAAGTGTATTATAAATTACTCATGCTCACTACATTCTATTTCAATTCAGCAAAGTAAATTTTGAGTATTTTAAAAAATTTTGGAATTCAGCTAGCTGAATACCAAAAATTATGAACATTTTTCTAAGTGAATTATAAATTACTCATGCTCACTACATTCTATTTCAATTCAGCAAAGTAAATTTTGAGTATTTAAAAAAATTTTGGAATTAAGCTAGCTGAATGCCACAACTCATGAAAATTTTTCTAAGTGTATTATAAATTACTTATGCTCACCATATTCTATTTCAATTCAGCAAAGTAAATTTTGAGTATTTTAAAAAATTTTGGAATTCAGCTAGCTGAATACCAAAAATTATGAAAATTTTTCTCAGTATATTATAAATTACTCATGCTCACTACATTCTATTTCAATTCAGCAAAGCAAATTTTGATTATTTTAAAAAATTTTGGAATTCAGCTAGCTGAATACCAAAAATTATGAAAATTTTTCTCATTATATTATAAATTACTCATGCTCACTACATTCTATTTCAATTCAGCAAAGCAAATTTTGATTATTTTAAAAAATTTTGGAATTCAGCTAGTTGAATACCAAAAATTATGAAAATTTTTCTAAGTGTATTATAAATTACTCATGCTCACTACATTCTATTTCAATTCAGCAAAGTAAATTTTGAGTGTTTTAAAAAATTTTGAAATTCAGCTAGCTGAATACCAAAAATTATGAACATTTTTCTAAGTGTATTATAAATTACTTATGCTCACTATATTCTATTTCAATTCAGCAAAGTAAATTTTGAATATTTTAAAAAATTTTGGAATTCAGCTAGCTGAATACCAAAAATTATGAACATTTTTCTAAGTGAATTATAAATTACTCATGCTCACTACATTCTATTTCAATTCAGCAAAGTATATTTTGAATATTTTGGAATTCAGATAGCTGAATACTAAAAATTATGAACATTTTTCTATGTGTATTATAAATGACTCATGCTCACTACATTCTATTTCAATTCAGTAAAGTATATCTTGAATATTTTAAAAAATTTTGGAATTCAGCTAGCTGAATACCAAAAATCATGAAAATTTTTCTAAGTGTATTATAAATTACTCATGCTCACTATATTCTTTTCAATTCAGCAAAGTAAAATTTAAGTATTTAAAAAAAAATTTGGAATTCAGCTAGCTGAATACGAAAAATTATGAAAATATTTCTAAGTGTATTATAAATTACTCATGCTCACTATATTGTATTTCAATTCAGCAAAGTATATTTTGAATATTTTGAAAAATTTTGGAATTCAGCTTGCTGAATATGAAAATTATTCTAAGTGTATTATAAATTAATCATGCTCACTACATTCTTCTTCAATTCAACAATGTAATTTTGAGTTTTTCTAAGTGTATTATAAATTACTCATGCTCACTACATTCTATTTCAATTCAGCAAAGCAAATTTGATTATTTTAAAAAATTTTGGAATTCAGCTAGCTGAATACCACAACTCATGAAAAATTTTCTAAGTGCATTATAAATTACACATGCTCACTGCATTCTATTTCAATTCAGCAAAGTAAATTTCAAATATTTAAAAAAATTTTGGAATTCAGCTCGCTGAATAATAAAAGTTGTGAAAATTTTTCTAAGTGTATCATGAATTACTCGTGCTCACTACATTCTATTTCAATTCAGCAAAGTAATTTTTGAATATTTTAAAAATTTTGGAATTCAGCTAGCTGAATACCGAAAATTATGAAAATTTTTCTAAGTGTATTATAAATTACTCATGCTCACTATATTCATTCATATCATAAATTACACATGCTCACTGCATTCTATTTCAATTCAGCAAAGTAAATTTTGAATATTTAAAAAAAGTTTGGAATTCAGCTAGCTGAATACCAAAAATTATGAAAATTTTTCTAAGTGTATTATAAATTACTCATGCTCACTACATTCCATTTCATTTCAGCAAAGTAAATTTTGAATATTTAAAAAAAAAATGGAATTCAGCTAGCTGAATACCAAAAATTATAAAAATTTTTTTAAGTGTATTATAAATTACTCATGCTCACAACATTCTGAAAAATATTCTAAGTGAATTATAAATTACTCATGCTCACTACATTCTATTTCAATTTAGCAAAGTAAGTTTTGAATGTTTCAAAAATGTTGTTGATATGTGGGAAATTTGAAGAAAATCGGACTCTTAGTTCACATTTTATAAGAGTTATATTTATTCAAAATTTGTATCCGTACACCCACACCAGAAAGTGCTGACCTACAAAGCCCATCTTCATACCTGTTCTTGTGCTGGTACAAATATTAGATTGTGTGTAATTTGAACACAATCGGTCTCCTATTTAATATCTTATTGAGTTATAATTATTCAAATTGTGGGGAAGTTACCTGATGGAGTGGGCCTATATTGCCAATTTTCGCATCGAAGCTAGCAATAAATAAAAAATGGGATTTAAAAAGTTTGCTCAAAATATGACGATTCTTTTTTGTTCTATGAAGTAAATTACATCTCCTGAAAATGTTTGTGCTTTTGTTGGAGAGTTACCATATCCGAACTAGATCGAAGTTTGAAAATGATATTACCATGTGCCAAGTTTGAATCAAATCGGATACTCCCTTCTAAGTTATAGTGCGTACTAGCCAAACTGATGGATACTTCTAGATAAACTCCAAATGTCGTTATTTCAATGATATATACACTCTGCAGCCATATGGCGGATGGTATAGAAATATTATCTTTTTGTTTTTGAAGAATTTAATAATTTGTCAAATTCGTTGCAATTTCCATAAAATGTCACTATGAAAGCCCCTATCTATTGTGTTGGAATACCAAAGTGGATTTAAGACTGTTCGATTTGTATACCAATGCCGCAAATGGATTTTGGGTGCTGAATTTAAGATTTGTAGGGATTTTTCATATTTCTCAATATTGAAACAGAGGTTTGACATTTTATAGAAGATACTTAAGAGTCATTGAGCTAAAAAAATTATTTTAAGTCCTGATTTCAAGTATATTTTTCATTAAATTTTAACAATTCTTTGAGTTTTAATTGTATGGAAAACCTTCATAGAAAAACGACCAATATAAAACACGTTTTGATGTAGCCTTTAGGTCTTGATCACATTTTAATAGATTTGGATTAATATTTTCAATATATTTGAATCCTTATTTTTAATACTTTTGTGGGTAAAATCCCTCTCGACAGAATATATTTTATACAAGTATGTATTTCGAAATGGCCACCAAGTCTTCAGTGGATAACTCCCATAAGAAATAGCATCTATAATTTTGACACGGATAGTATGAAAGTATACTTCTTTCGATAAAATACCATCCTTCAATCCTTCGTTGTAATTTTTATCAGAACATCTCATTCCCACTTTGTTTTCCTAAAATTTGAATACATAAATTATAGTGCGCCGTTACCTGCTCTATTGAAACCCCGTGGACAATATTCGATTATTTATTAGTACGTATTTAACTTCCTTCCTCCATCCGGATCATATGGAACATAGAATATTACTATAGAAGACACAACAATTTTACCAACACCTTCGGTATGAGAAATGCAGTATAATGTCGGCATTCATGCCATGCTGTCTGTCTGGCTTTATTGTTCGGCACTAGCGTCTCGTTTGGCAAAGAAAGCAACAACAAAAAACGAAAAAAACAAAATTATTGACTAAATGACTTCCCAAACAATTTATGAACGAACATCCTGCTGCTTTCCACTGCAGACTTTTAGCATCTCCTCTTTTCTTTTTCGTATCTTGTTTTTTCTCGTTAATAGAGAGTGGGGAGAAGATGTAGGGAGAAAACATGATACCAGGATGTTGCTGTTAGGCATTCAGCAGGATGACAGTTCAGCAATGGCATCAGTTGTAGTCTCTGTCGTCGTCAGGCTGACCTGTTTATGTTCTTCTTATTGCTCTTCAATCTTCGTCGTTTCGCTGATGACGATGATGGCTGTATTTTGCTTTTGCCTGAATATATCTTTAATAATCTCATTTTATGCTAAATCATATTTTTACGATGTGACTATATTTTTTACTGCTATGACACAACAGAATATCGTTAGTCGCCCATCAGCCGTTACGTCGGTGCCTGAAAATTTTTATATTTTGGCCACATAATATTTATCGTTAGTTGATGTTGTTGTTCTTTCTGTTGTTGAAAATTTATTTCCCTTGCCAAAAATTGTGTCGTTAGGTTTTTGTCAGCTTGCTAATGTAACAAGTAACTATGTAGAAATTCGAGTGTGTTGTGTCAATGTGACGTACAGTGATCCGAAACTACACAGGTAAAAATTAAAAGATCGGCCGGGCCTTGAATAATATGCACTATTTGTAAGGAAATGCAAATTAAAAAAAAAACAAGTAAAAAGGCTTAAGTTCGGCCCTCCACCACTATATATATATATATATAGAATGTATTAACTCAGAATATCAATCCGTTTTTTATTAAAATAAAAAATAACCCAAATAGCGAAACCGATATTGTCATATAATTTTTGTAGGGAGAGAACATACCTTTATAGAACCCCAATTGTAAATTTTCAGCTGATTTGGTTGGAAATTGTGGTAGAAATCTTCAAAATACCTAAAATTTGGAGGTACCGTTTTGTGGGGGATATACCAATTTTTAAATCTGAATTGAACATTTTTTTCCCAAGAAGAAAACAGACCTTTCTAGAACCCCAAACGTCAAGTTTCAGCTGATTTGGTTGGAATTTGTGGCAGAAACCTTCAACCTACCGAAAATTAATAATCAAAATACTGAATATCTGGAGGTACCGTTGTGTGACAATTCTATGAAAGGATGATTTTTACATGATGAGAACACCTACCGTCAATTAACATCAAATTCAGGCTTATAGTTGTGACAAAAAATCCAAAAAAAAAACCTTAAATCTGTCAGTACAGCTATATGCTAGAAGCTAGAGTGAATTCCACAAACGGACATACCTCGCTAAATTGGCATTGAATTTTATGCTGCTCAAGTCTAAAATGTATATTTCGAGGTGTAACAAACGGAATGACAAACTTAATATTCCCTCCAAACTATGGTGAAGAGTATAAAAAAGGAAATGTATTCTGAAAAACGTTATTTTTGAAGACTCTTAACAGTGGTTTTGTAGTCATATTGACCAGCTTTTCTACGTATTAATACTGTACCACCCTTCGAGAGTATGCAGAGTTCCTAGTAGTCCAGAAAATTGTATACCCGAAATTTGGAAGTTCAGTTGAATATTGAATGCAAGGAATTAATTCAACTACTGCAAACCCGAAATATCAAATTACCTAAAACGTAATAATATCTAGAATCAGTAGGAACCATTTTTTGGGGGATATACTTAAAAGTAGACCTAAAGCAACTTCTTTAACTTGGCCCATACATTTCGTTTTAATACCAAACATCCTAGGAATAATGTGAATGACTGTGGAAGCTCTATCTTTACTAGTAGAAGAGACGTTGGAGGCATAACCTTTAGGTTGGTGGTCTAACCTTCAAAAGTTTAAAATTATCAAAAAAAAAAAAAACTTGAATAATTTGTAAGGATAATCGGATTATGTTTAATGTTCGTATGTTATAATATTTGTATAAAAGTGATACCTTCCCGACAAAGTTTTGTGATCGAATAATGATTAATACACCTTCATCGAAGTGTATCACCTAAGGCCAGATTATACTTAATGTTGAAGTCATATGTAAATTGACTTTTCCAAAAGTATCTGTAGCATACTTTTAGACGCTTCACAGTATTTTCAATCTAGAAAGAAACGCTTTATAATAAGTATATATTTTTATAGAAAAAATAAAAGCATGGAATATATAAAATACAAGATTTTTATAATAAACAAGTAAGCAAAGGCTATAGTCGTGCGGGGCCGACCATGTGATACCCTACAACACTACAATAGATTAGAAGCCCCCTTATGTCCAAATCCATTTTGGAAGATTTCGCTTTTGAAATTATATCATGGAGCACTGCCCAGGTATTACCCTTAGCATTTTGACTAGGGACATTTGCCCAATATTTACGCACTCCGTCGTATTTTGCGATCATCTCCAAAATCAAGAGACCCCTCTGTATCTCCAAATTTAGACTTTTCTATACGATCTTCTTGTCTACGATATTTGGCTATATTCGTCAACGAAATCAGCAAAAAAAGGCAGAAGTTCGCATTTTGTGTATTTCGGCTATCGCCTGTAAGTAATGTTGGTATTTTTCAGACAAAAGTAGTGGTCCATTCTACCCGCTGTCCTAAACTCTAACTTCATGCGAGATTTCGTGTACTTTGGTTTCTATTTATGACCTTTATAACGGCTGCAAAATCAGGAAGATTTTTAGTTGTTGGTCCATTTCAACCCCTAAATATATTGCGGACATCTTTAAAAACAATAGGCCAAGTCCTTCTGAGCCTAACCCTATCCTTTTCGTGAGGATCTGACGATAATTGCAATCTGTATATAATATCCCAAACCTGTGTTGTTAGGTGGAAAAATATTACAAAATGTACACCTTAATATTATAAGTCAAATTGAAAAAATCGCATGCGAAAAAAATATGAAAAAATAAAAAAATGTCACAAAATACAAAAAAAAATCTATATTAAGATCATTTTTGACTTATTTTTATGAGATATTTTTAGATTTTATGTTTTTATGCCAAGAGGGCATTCTGAATTGATGCAATTTGTCAAATTCGGTCCAGCCATTCTTGAAATATAAGCATTCCATCTAACATTCCTTTCCTTTGTATATACAAATTGTATATATTTCGCTATATATGCGATATATTTACTATCGGCATCTACGTAACGGTCAGAATTGACCTGTTCGTCTATTTATGATTTCGCCGGGACTAAAAATATTCGCGGTATAATGGAAATTTGACTTTTATTGAACACAAATGTTATAGTCTTTTTCACCCACTGAATATTACCCGATGACCATCAAAATCGGAAGGCTTCTGCCCAGCCCGAAGCTTTACGCCCATGCTAATTTCCGCGTCGATTGGTCCATAATTGCGACCTGTAGAGCAACTGCAAAATCAGGATTTTTTTCAGTTCTTGGTCCATTTCGACCCCTAAATATTGTGCGATCATCTCCAAAAGAAATAGGGTTCTATTCAGACCTTATCCCCACCTCCATTCTAAATTTCGTGAAGATCGGGCCATAATTGCGACCTGTAGAGTGATTACAAAATAACATGGACAGACGGACAGACGGACGGACATACATAGCTAGATCGACTCAGCTCGGCGAGCTAGGAAGATCCATACATACTTTCCTATGTGGGAAACCAATATTTTGTGGTGTTACATAATTTTTGGCCCAATCAAACTTATAATAACCCCAACACATAGTGTTGTAGGGTATAAATATAGTATATAGCTTATATAGTATAGCGTTACTTTTATGTTTTAAAATTTACGCTACAAAAATTTGAAGCAAAAGATGTGAAAAAGTCACTTTACATATTGCTGCAAAATCATATGTAATCGGACCTTTAGATTCCGATTTGTATATTTGCATTGATTTTATGGCATACATGCTACCAAACGTGAAATTCGTGACTATACCATGGAAATTATATTCTCACAAAAATATTTCAAATTTGCTTTTTTTTAACACTGTTCTTCAGTTTACTATCTACCATGCATCGACAACCCAAGTTGTTACTACCGGCATTGCCCTCTCAAAAACTTTTCCAACTACATATCCTTCTTACTATTGTTCCTCTTTTTTTCTGTCGTTAAATTGTCCTTTTTACAATGCAGGATTAAATATATTTAAGTCAGATTGTCTGGCACATCGAGACTAAGACCTCAATAGGAATTATAAAGAATTTTTGTGATTGAAATGAAGAAGCTTAAGAACACTTGCATTGTATTTGCAAAAGAATTTTGTTTGCTAATACCAATAATAGGAGAACGAGGTAGGGTCAATTCTGTCTGGGAATTTTGAAAGGATTTGGATATTTCAGAGTTGGGTTATAATACCAAACAATGTCATACAGTCTGGCAAAAATATTACCTTTGGTTTTTGATCGGTGGCACTGATCCTATACTTAAATTCTCTGTCGGACCGATAGGTATTCAAAATTAATTCACACAAATGTTGTGGTCAATTTCATCCGCTAGATGCTATCTGATGGCCAACCTAAATGACAGTCTTCTGTCCTGTTCTAACTTCATGCGAAATTCTGTTCTTTTGGTCTTTAATTGTGACCGGTAGAGTTGTTGCAAATTCAGGATTATTATGACAGCCTTCTGCCCCGTTCTAACCTCAAGCGAAATTCCGTTCGATAGGTATTCAAAACTATTACACACAAAAGTTATGGTCCATTTTACCTGCTAGATGTTATCTGATGACCGGTAGAGTTGTTTCAAATTCAGGATTAAAGTGTTTTTAGTCCATTTCCACCCCTAAGAATTTTGCAATCATATACAAAAATATTTGCCTTTTTTCTAACGCCAATTCAACAACCATGATTGTGAAAAGTATTTAAAAAAAATTTTAATTCAATACTAAAAGTCAAATTTCTAAAATCTCATGCTAAAAAAAGACAATATAAAAGAATATCAAAAAAAAAAAAAAAATACAAATAATGTTCACTTTTTTATGGATTTTTACTTCTGCCAAGAGGCCATTTTTAATTGGTGGAAATTGTCAAAATCAGTTCAGATAGTCTTGAGTTATATGCGTAGAAACTAACATATTTTTTATATATGTATATCCGTACTTTTAGTCTTTAATGCATATTTTTCAAAGCATAATAATTCACAGATGTGGCTCATATAAGTGGACCAATTTTTATTATAAAGAATAACTTGATAGTTATTTCTAAATTGAAATATTTATTATTTATATTATTTATATTATTTATTATTATTATTTATTATTTCTAAATAGTATAATAAATAGTTTAAGTATTTTAAATAGCCTGATCCTTTTATTCTGTAATAGTCTTTAATTTGAGGGTTAAAACCCTAAATGATATAGAACATCTATAATAGCCTCATGTGACAGCTCAGCTCAATTTTTGGTATTCTAAAGTCAATATTTTTCATAAAAGTATAATTCAATGACGATTAAATAAATGTTCGGCCCTGTGCTACTTTCTAACATTCGTCATTTTGCATGTTTCTGTCACAATTTCTGACCGAATGGACCGCAGCTTGACACTTCGGAGATTGACCCATATGGACGTAGAGCCTATAAAACCTGAGTCTATATTAATCATTTTGTTGCAAGGATGGATTCTTCTTACTAAGAACTGAAATTACCAATATTCGCCCAAACTAGTATAAAAATTTGGTTAAATGTAAAATATACTTGAAATCGGGAGTTAAAACATCAACTTCAAAGAAACTAGAAAAAATGCTCTGTGCAGGAGTCTTTTAGGGTTATTCCATAAGACGTAATCTAAAATAGTATGGCAATACAGTTTTATCACAAAATTGAACAATATATATATCTTGGTATTTTTCACACAAAAGTTAGGTCAATTTCACATTCTAAACATTATCCGATGACTATCCAAATTGATAGACTTCTGCCCACTCTAAACTCTTTCCACATGCAAAATGTTCAAAGTTGTCAATTGTAGAGCAACTGCAAAATTCGTAATATTTTCTGTTTTTGGTCCACTTCAACCCCAATACTTTACGTATTTCATAATTTTTACTCAATCAAAACACATAGTGTTGTAGGTGATTAAAAATACAGGATTATTGGTAGTATGAGAAGATTCAGTAATTCCCCAATGAGAATATAGGCCATAGGAAATTTTAATTTTAATTCGTAAAGATATTGTATTGGTCAAAATAACGCCTCTGACAAAAACTTTTTTGTACACAATTGACAATTGCAAGTTCAATAGAAGAGGAACCAAAGAATTAAATAAAACTACAATGTGTTCGACTAAATAATTCCTGGGATTAATGAATAATCATTCCAATCAGTTCACTATTAAAAAAACTGATGAATCGTAGAAAAGTATATCACACTGAAATAAGAATATTTTTTTATAAAATAGATATACAATGAATAATTCGACAAATACTTATCCATGTGGCACTTTTTGGTTACAAGCTATTAATATTTAGAACTATGATTCATAATTGTTTGTTTTTTCACACAGTTATCTGACTAAAATTTATAAAGAAATTGTTATTCTGTTAATTTTTATCATTTGCAACTTCAAAGAGAATTAGTTTGAACTGAACCATATCAATATAAATTATTTAAATAATTACTTGCGCTTTATATAGCCGACTAAACGGAAATCATAAGTAACATGTTCAATTTTTTTTGCGCTGAGTATTCAATGACTAAGAAAAGATCACACACACAGAAATTTCATGTTACGCAAAGGAACTAAAAATAATGAATACAATAGATGGGGTTTGAAGACTGAGGGTAATAAATAGATTTTATTTTCATAGAAATCGGTACAGTTATTCAGAATTCGGGAGTTGATCTAGCTATGTGTGTCCGTCGGTGTTAATTTGTAATAGTTCATCATTCGTAATTATGGTCCGATCTTGAAGAAATTTTTCATGGAGTCATAGTCACACCATATATTCTTTTGGAGATGTTAGAAAAATATTAACAGAATGAAATGGATCAAAAGTTTAAAGATACATAAAATTCTAGTTTATAGGGACTATACCATCCAATATTGTCTCATTTCTTTACCAATGATTCTGAATGTAAACCAAAACACTGTCCTAAATTTTGCGAAATATTTCTTAAACTAAACCCAAAACGAGTACTATCAAGCCCACTTGGGATTTTCACAACCCAGACAAGAAAGTGAAAATACAAGGAAAGAAACAAGATTTATAAAAAATATGTTATTTTTTATGGTACATATTATAGAAATTTCTTTCGCTCAGAGGCTCACAATAAAATTTGATCTAGAATAATTCTTCCTTTGGCACTTTTCTCAAAAAAAAGGTATAAAGGGAGATTTTAATTTATATTAGAAGCATGTTAAATTTAAAAAAAAAACAGTAAAGAATGTCTTAAAGTCGGGCGGGGCCGACTTTATGATACCCTACACCACTTTGTTAATTTAGTAGAGCTCCGCATAACAATTAAAAGTTCATATACGCTATGATTATAATTTAAAGTTCACAGGACTGAATATGCCGAAGCATTTGTATCTTTTAAATTCGGACTTGTATTACCCATTTGGTGCGCAATTAATTTGAAATCGGATAAAAATATATATGGGAGCTATATTCAAATCGGAACCGATCTCGATAAAATTTGGCAGAGATATTTCTGAGCTGTATTTGATATATTTCCCTGAATATCGTTGTTACGGAGTGCATAATACGGCTGTGGGTAACAAATACAACAAATCGGATGAACAATATGTATGGGAGCTATAGCTATATCTGAACCGATCTTCACCAAATTTGGCATACTACCTTCTAGACTCAATTCGGTCGTATGTGCCAAATTCCACCCCATATTAGAGGTTTGGTGCACAATATAAAGTAAATCGGACGAAGTTATATATGGGAACTATATCCAAATCTGAACCTATCTCGATAAAATTTAGCTAATGTACTTCTGAGCTGCATTTGATATATTTCCCAAAATATTGTTGTTACAGATTGCATATTACGGCAGCGGAGGGCTAAAATAACAAATCGGATGAACAATATATAAGGAAGCTATAGCTATATCTGAACCGATTTCGATAAAATTTGGCATACTTATTTTCAGGTCCAATGTGATCGTACGTGCAAAATTCCATACCATTCGGCCTGATATTACACGTTTGATGCACAATAAAAGGCAAATCGGGCGAAGATATATATTGGAGGTATATCTAAATTTTGACCGCTTATCTCCAATTTCAATAGGTTTCGTCCTTGTGCCAAACAAATGATTTGTGCAAAATTTCATCTGGATAGGACAATAAATGCGAGCTGTACTTTGTTTACAAAAATACATGGACAGACGGACGGACGGACATGCATAAATCGACTCAGAATGTGATTCTATGTATATCATCAAAAGGAACTATGGGTCTATCTCGTTTCCTTCTGCCTGTTACAAACAAATGCACAAAGACATAATACCCTGACCACCTTGTGGTGTAGGGTATAAAAATAAAGTAGCAAACACATAAGTTTCCTTTGTAGTACATACATTGCGAATGCAATTTTCTTAAAAACTATTATAGCTAGATCTATAGCTTATTTTGAGATTTGCAGTAACATTTCATATAGAAAATTTTCTTATTATTTTATTCCTAAAATGAATTTTTATGTTATTAAAAAAAACAAAAATGGATAAAAAAGTAAAGAAAGGTCAAAAGTCGAACCGACTTTATAGTACCCTACACCACTAAGCACATAGCCCATTATAAATTAACCTTTATTTTGTGAATTAATGTGGAGTGGATTGTTCCAATTATGAACCTTGCTTTAAAGCGTATTACAGCTTTAGAGCAGTTGTAATTTGGAATCAGAGTTAACTAATATTTGAATCCATTTCCAGAAAATTTGACGGAGGCATTTGTACCCCTCGTATCAAATAACATTGCTATAGGGTGAATAATATGACTTCAAGAAGGATTATATTAAAAATATATCGCGGCAACAGATATATGGTAACCGGATGTAAACAAATGCCGCATTTGCTTCCGGATAAATACAGTTGAATGTGCAAAAAATCCGTCCGTCCAGTATTTTTGTAAACAAAGTTCAGGTCGCATTTATTGATGAAAGTTTGCCGATTCAGATGAAGTTTTGCACAAATCATTTGTGAAGGACGAAACCCATTGAAATTGGACATAATGGGTCTAAATTTAGATATAGCTCCCAAATATATCTTCGTCCGATTTGCTTTTTTTGTGCACCAAACGTGTAATATCAGACCAAACGGTATGAAATTTTGTACATACGATCAAATTAGACCTGAAAATAAGTATGCCAAATTTGATCGAAATCGAAATAGCTCCTATACATATTGTTCATCCGATTTGCTATTTTTGTCCTCCGCGGCCGTAATATGCACTCTGTAACAACAATATTTGTGGAAATATATCAAATATAGCTCAGAAATACCTTTGCTTAATTTTATCGAGATCGGGCCAGATTTGGATATAGCTCCCACATATATCTTTATCCGATTTCAAGTTACTTGTGCACCAAATAGGCAATACAAGCCCCAATGTTATTAATTGTAAATTGTTATATGAAGCCCCAGTAAATATGCAAAGTGGTGTAGGATATCATAAAGTCGGCCCCGCCTGACTTTAAGACTGGTTTACTTAACGTTGTAAACTTTCATAATCTGATTTTTGTGTAATTATTTTTTGTGTTGCACATTGCTATTCTCAGTAATATATCATTCACTAAAAAATCTGTTCTTTCAAACCCAAGGTCTTGAAAAAAATGAACATTTTAAAAAACTCATAATTTTTAGCCTCAGTTGTATTTGAAGAAATATTTTTAAAATTCCCACGTTCATAACTCTGTTTGTCCTTGAAAAATACTTTTAAATCACCACGTTTATAGCTCTGGTCCTTCAAAATATATTTTTAAAATCTTTAGGTTTATCCTCTGCTGTTCCTTGAAAAAAATATTTA
The DNA here is from genome assembly GCF_030504385.1 of Musca domestica. Taxonomy (NCBI): domain Eukaryota; kingdom Metazoa; phylum Arthropoda; class Insecta; order Diptera; family Muscidae; genus Musca; species Musca domestica. Next base: position 5,925,394 of record NW_026712329.1, on the reverse strand, counting down.
TTTTAAAAAATCAATGATGGTCTTTGAAGATATATTTTTAAACATCCACGTTTACACCTCTCTTGATCCATGAAAAATTGTGTTTATAACGCTGTTGGTCCTTGGAAAAAAATTATTTTGAGAAGTCCCAATTTTTTCCTTTTCTTTGTCCTTAAAAAATATATATTTTTTTTAAATCCTCAATGGTCCTTGCTTTATAAAAGTAATATGCTTGTAACTCTAATAGAATATGAAAAAAAAATCTTAACAATTCCACTTCAGTAATAGGGTTTGAATAAATATTCTTTAAATCCTTTCGGTTAACAACAACCGTACTCGCCGTTTATATTTTCGATTATTTTTTTCCTATAAATCAACACCCAATTTTCACATAGAAGTCAATAACTTTTAAAGAATTTCAAAACCCTGGCATATGATATTACATCTATTTTCTAATCGATTTTATTAACTTTTTTATATCACAGAGAAAGGATAATATTAAAAAAATACCAACTCGACCAGTTCTCAAATTAAAAATCCATTTGACACACTTTTGACTAAGGCAGGTATTCGCTGCTTTCGACGGAGCGCACACAAAGAATGTTTAACCCTTGAGGGCAAATTGCAGCCATATCTAGGCATCTAGCCACCTAAACCCCAGCCCCTAACCAGTTATGGTCAGTTAGTTGACAGGCCGATAATTTCAGTTCAAATACAAGAAAAGTAAAACTAAATAAATTATTAAATACGTCAATAGATAGATGACCAAGGTAAAATATAAAAAAAAACGTTAACGATAACAACTTGAATACCTCACAGCAAAGTCAAGTAAAAAATATTTTACTTTTCAAAAAACCCCAAAGAAAACCAACAACAATAAGTAACAACAGTAGCAAAAAAAGAACAAGAACAAAATTGATGATGTCATTGCGATTAAACCCTTATCGCTATGGCGTGAAAGCGGGAACAACAAAAACGACAAAACCATGGCTATTCTTCACGTCATAAAGTTATCACTTTGATTTTGAGGTGAGTGGTGGCAGGCCAATTGTAAACTAACCAGGTTTTTGTTAATAAAAATAATGGAAATCGTCATTTATTGTATAAAGTTGCAAGGGTGTGTGTGTCTATATACATATGATGGAGCGTGTTTTGTTCTATTCTGAAACACCACTTCAAGTGAAGTGGATACGATTGTGCAATTTCATTGATTTTAATGTTTATTATTAACTTTTTTTGAAGCTTTAAATTACTTGCTTGGCTTTTTCGAAAATATTTTTTCATGGCATATCAGAGCCAGAGCGAGATTTTTTTTAAGAATATGTTTTGAGGATTGTCCGTCTGTTGTAATCACGCTACAGTCTAAACGAATTAAGATAGGAAGCTAAAATTTTGCACAGATCTCTCTTTTGTCTGCAGGCAGGTCAAATTCGAAGATGGGCTATATCGGTCCACGATATCGTATAGCCCCCATATAACTGTACCCCCGATATTCGGTATTTTGAAGATTTTAGCCACATTTTTCAATGGAATTGTCTGAAAATCCACACAAGTAGTTCCTTGTGGGTACTTTATACCTCGGCAGAGAATTATCTATATAGGCCCACAATATCGTATAGCCCCCATATAACGGTACCCCCACGGTATTCGGTATTTTGATGATTTTAGCCACATTTTTCAATGGAATTGTCTTAAAATCCACACAAGTAGTCCCTTGTGAGTACTTTACCCCCTGAGAGAGAATTGTCTATACAGGTCCACGATATCTTATATCCCCCATATAACGTTACCCCCGATTTTCGGTATTTTGATGATTTTACCCACATTTTTCAATGGAATTGTCTGAAAATCCATACAAGTAGTTCCTTGTGGGTACTTTATACCCCCATATAACGGTACCCCCACGGTATTCGGTATTTTGATGATTTTAGCCACATTTTTCAATGGAATTGTCTGAAATTCCACAAAAGGAGCCCCTTGTGGACATTTTACCCCTTCAAAAAGCATTGTCTATATAGGTCCACGATATCGTATATCCCCCATATAACTGTACCCCCCGATATTCGGTATTTTGATGATGTTAGCCACATTTTTCAATGGAATTGTCTGAAATTCCACAAAAGGAGTCCCTTGTGGACATTTTACCCCTTCAAAAAGAATTGTCTATATAGGTCCACGATATCTTATATCCCCCATATAACGGTAAACCCGATATTCGGTATTTTGATGATTTTACCCACATTTTTCATCGGAATTGTCTGAAAATCCACACAAGGAGTTCCTTGTGGGTACTTTATACCTCGGCAGAGAATCTATATCTATGAAAGAGGAAAATGTTTGTATGTTTGTTTGTTTGTTTGTAATTTATGGACTCGAAAACCCCTCAATAGATTTTCCTGAAAATTTCCATATATACTGCAACATCGCCTGAAAGTAACATAGGCTATATACATTTTTAAATTTCCGCTTGGAACTGGAGATATAGCATCAGAATCGGAGGTACCTCCCAAAAATTTTGATTTTATATGCACATATCTATTGATTGGTTGAAGATACAGTCTCCAAATTTGGAATACGTAACGGAATTTGGAACAAAAATAAGTTTGCCAAATTATATTGTAATCGGTTCAGATTTGGATATAGCTCCCATATTTATTTTCGACCGATTTCGTTCATTTGATGCCTCAAACACAATATGAATGTTCGATTCCAATGAAATTTGGAATGTGTGACGGGATTTAATCCGAAAATAAATTTGTCAAATTATATTGAAATCGGTTCAGATTTGGATATAGCTCCCATATATATTTTCGACCGATTTCATGTATTTGATGCACCAAACACGCTATGTATCTCTAATTTCAATGAAATTTGGAATGTGTAGCGGAAATTAAAACAAATATACATTTGTCAAATTATATTAAAATCGGTTCAGATTTGGATATAGCTCTCATATATATTTTCGACCGATTTCATGTATTTTATGCACCATACACGATATGTATGTTTGATTCCAAAGAAATTTGGAATATGTAACGGGATTTTGATTAGAAAATAAATTAGTCAAATTATATTAAAACAAAAATACATTTTACAAATTATATTCAAATACGCTCAGATTTGATTATAGCTCCCATATATATACTCAGCCGATTTCACATATTTGATGCATCCAAAGCCAGAGAGACAAAATCTGGCACCAGAAAAAATTGCCAAATTATATTGAAATCAGTTGAGGTTTGGATATAGCTAACATATATATTTCGGCCGATTTCATATATGTTATGCACCAAACATGATATATATGACCGATACCAATGAAATTCAGAATGTGTGGCGGAATTTGGTTACAATAATAAATGTGACAAATTAATTGGAAATTAGTTAAGGTTTGGATATAGCTCCCATATATATATTATCGGCCGATTTCACATATTTGAGCACCAATTTCAATGAAATATGGAAGGTGTGGCGGGGTTTGGTGTAAAAGTTTTTTTTTTAAATTATATTTAAATCGGATCAGATTGGGATATGATTTTAATAAAAACCATTGACCCACAACGCCTTAGGCTAACACTAAAAACAACACAACAATTGATTTGAAATACGCTTATTACGGCGAAGGATGTTGCTATCTCGAATTCACTAATTGCAATAGAAATTCCACTCAACTTCAAAAGATTGCAGTTTACTGCACGCTTGGTATTTGCTATGAAATAAGTAAATCCGAAGGACAAACCCTTCGTGTATGTATGTCATGTTACTGTTTTTCTAATGGTTTTGGTTATTTATGCATTAAAGTAGTGCAATAATTTTTTAATTTTTAAATTTGTTTTTTTTTTTTTTAACCAACATATATTCGTAAATAAAATTTTGAATGCATATAAAATCAAAAGGGGTAGCGAAGCGCACCGGGTTCAGCTAGTTGTCTATAAAGGTCCACGATATCGTATAGCCCTCATATAACGGTACCCCCGATATTCGGTATTTTGATGTTCTTAGCCATATTTTTCAACGGAATGGTCACAAGGGGTTCTTTGTACACAAGGGGTTCTTTGTGAGCACTGTACCCCCCGACAGAGAATTCTCTATATAGGTTAACGATTGCGTATAGCCCCCATATAACGGTACCATGCGATATTCGGTATTTTGATGATTTAAGGCACATTTTCCAATCGTATTGTCTGAAAATCCACACACGGAGTTCTTTGTGAGCACTTTACCCCTGAAACGGAATTGTCTATATAGGTCCACAATATCCTATATCCCCCATATAACAGTACTCCCCTATATTCGGTATTATGATGATTTTACCCACATTTTTCAACGGAATTATCTGAAAATCCACACAAGGAGTTCCTTGTGAGTACTTTACCCCCAGACATAGATTTGTCTATATAGGTCCACAATAGCGTATATCCCCCCATATATCGGCACCTTCCGATATTAGGTATTTTAAAGATTTTAACAGAATTTTCAATGGATTTTATTTTTTTTTGAATATTTTCTAATTCGTTCCAAATGGTGGAGGGTATTCAAAGGCCGAACTTACAGCTTTTTTACTTGTTTTTAATTGAAATAATCTTTAACGGAGCTATCGCCGATCTTTTAACAATTATTTTTTCAAGGACCATCATTAATTATCTTAAAAATTTTTTTCTAGGATCATTTATTAAAAATAGTTGTTTTTGATTTAAAAAAAAAACTCTTTTTACAAGTACGAACTTAGTTTTTAATGACCTTATTTTCATGACCAAGAGATCGCGGATCTTATTAAAAATATTTTTTAAGCTTTGTTTAAAGGTATATCGTGGTTATTTAAAAAAAAAAACTTGGTTTTAAGGAATTAACAGGAAAGTCATATTTTTCTTTTAAAATTTAAATCATTACTTTTTTTAAATGATTTTATTACTTTTTTTTTTAAAAAAATGTTTGATGTCCATTGCTATTTTCTTTAATAACGCTGTGCGACAAAATTCAATTTTTTAGTAATTACAAGAGGACAAGTAAGACTCCTCGGAATATTGCAGATAAAAATACGAGGAATATTTTTTGTCCATTTTTAAATATGGTTAAAAACTCATTTTTGAATGGATCGTAGAAATTTTACTATGTAGTGTAAATCTTACCTAAGCGCCAGGAATTGATATGCATTAAAAACTCATTTTAGGGTTATAGCTGTACTTTGTGTGAATTTGTGCTAAAATCTTCAACAAAGCATCATTGTAGAAGAATGACGTCAGAGAATAAAGTATTCTTCATCAAATTTCACTACAAGTAACCAAAGAAAAGAAATTTATATTTGCATTGTATATCAAAAAAAAATTCATGTCTCTACTTTTTGAACAATTTTTCTTGGTGTTTTTTTTTTTTTTTTTTTTTTGATTTGACATCTGAAAGAAATATACAATTTCCTTTTTGTTGAATTTTTGAAAAATATGTCTTTGATTTATTACTGTTGATTTTACACGCATCCAATCGGAGTCCAAATCATTATTAATACTTAATTTTTTGAGGAGAGTGTCAAACTAAGCATTAATTATTCATTGTAAGCCTCTGAACAAAGGAATTTTGTATATTTATATGTATCACAAAAAATACGAAAAATTCCACTGCAATGTTTCCGAGGAATATTAATCCGAAATTTTCCAAAAGTGTGGAAGAGGGGAGAATTTGCCCCCTCTATTTTGGTTACATTTCAATATAAACTTTCACAATGCCGATTGACGTGTCTTCTTTTTCTAGCTCTACTTTCATAATCTGCTGGATTTTTCCCATAATTATTTTTTGTGCCACATAGTGTTATTTTTTTAATAAACTTTAAAGATTTTTAGGACTACTTTTTAATAGCAGAGACATAATTCCAATGTGCCAACAGAGTTCTATTCATTGAGTTTTTTTATAAAAATCAAAAGGACCTTCGCGTTTTGTTTCAAGGACCATTATGGATTTGTAGATATAATTTTTTAAGGACCATCGTGATTTTTTTTTTTAAATTTAGTTCTCATGGACCATCTTGAATTTTCCAAATATGTCAAGGACAACAAGGACCGACGGAGCTATAATGGTGAATTTAAAAAAAATCACAATTTTAGACAAACCGACGCTAAATTTTGAATGGGTTAGACTTTTGGTTAGGGTAGATTCCTACCATTTTGGATGCTCATCAGATGATATTTTGCGGCTGAAATGCACCGTAACTTTTGTGTGAAAAAATACAAAATTTTCTTTTAAAACCCATTTTCATTTTCTTTGATAATGTATATGGGATATATTGGAATTTATTTTAAGAACATTTTAAAGAGATATGAGATTTTCATAATATTTTTTAAGGAATTTTAATAATTTATATGGATCATAAGATTTTCAAATATTTTTTTTAAGATTATCAGAGACACAAACACGAATTTCAAAGAAGAGTTTTTACAAAAAACAAAAAAAAAAATAATGACTGCAACACGGCGATGTCTGGAATATCCAGGTTTGTGACTCTGATAAATATTAAAATCGTTGGAAAAATTGTATATGTGGAAGGGAAATGGCAAAAGAAAATACGAAATTTATCTCGTTTAGCTACACTCTTTCCCTTAAAAGTCACTTTTTTGGCAAATTTTCCAGGTGAAATTAAAACATTCATTGTAAATATCTAGTCTCCGAGAAGTTATTTGCGTTTGTATGAAATCTGTCGCCGTATACACCGATTTGCGGTATTGTGGACTATTATTTTTTAGGACGTTTTTTTATCGTTTGCGCAAATAAAATCATTAAATTTTATTTTAAACAAATATCGCCTTTATGCCAATTCAGAGTTCTGAGCATTCATTCATTACTTTTTATGATTGTAATTTTGTTGGGTTATTAAAAATGCTTTAAAACCGAGATACGACGTATTGTCAATTTTTTATGACTTTTACGTTTTATGGCACATTATTTACAGGGTTAAGCAGATGAACAGATGATATTTTAGTAACATAAAACAATTTTAAAAATGTGCAAAAGGTGCAGGTTTTACAATCATTGAAAACAAAAATTGAAAAAAAAATGTATAGACATGTGAAATGCCGTTGAGAAATATATCATTGGAAATATTTCTTTGTCATTAAAGAGCTAGAAAAGGAGCTTCATATAAAAAATATGACGTGGCTAAATCCTTTTATATGGTCAAATCTTTCCATTTCATACGGAATCTTCCATTTTATTATCATACGATACGGCTTGCAAAAGTATTATAAATATTTATTTTTGACAAACGTCATTCTTGCATTAAAACAAAAAGCTAAATATAATATTATTATTAAAAATCAATTAATACCGTCAAAATTATAACGTATGACATATTTATTGATGGTATAAAAACTTCAAAAGATTGAGATAATAAATTTCTCCATGTATTGACGTTTTACCATCGTCATAACAATGGCGGTCTGTCATGACATCTCGTCATGACTGATAATTCAATTGTCGTGTTTGTTCTCGCCATTTGTGTGACGTCAGAAAATATAGTTAAATAGTTCTAACCAAAAAAAAAAATAAATAAATAAATAAATAAGGAGAATAAAAGTATAGTTAATATATAATAATTTGCTTATAAATGTCTAATAGTTGACATAAGTCTCGAGTCTATTTACAAAATGTGTGGATGACAGTTTTATTCCAATAATTAATGTTAAAATCTTTAGAAGAGTTAGGAAATTAGGTGAAAAAAAATTGAATTTGAATTTAGGCTTCAATAAAATAATGAAAAGTAAAACAAATGGTGTTTCCTTACAAAAGTCATCGAAAATGAAATTATAATCGAATTTAAATCTATGTAGATATAAAAGAGTAGTGAAATAACTGACTGACTTGCTGATCTAGAATCAACATCCACACGAAATGGCTGAAGCTAGAATCTTGCAATTTTGGTGCATATGCGTGTGATAAGGCTGGGACTTTTGAAACACGTACTAAAAGGGTACGAAAAGTACTAAATATACAACAAAATGAAATTTGGACTTTAAGGCTACGAAAAGTACTAAATGGAGTTGGTTGAAGGGAAGGAAAGGGAATAACTAGGCTTCGGAAAGAGCCACCAACTCATCAGTCCAGGAGTTATTTTATCCCCTGGTAATCATTACCATCTTTCTCCACTAATAAATAAACTTTGGTTTTAAAAACAACAATAATGGTATTAACCCTAATAATTTTGCAACAAGAAAAATAGTACAATTAAATAAAATATTACCCGTTACATTTTATATTGACCATTTCGGTCTAACATTCTGGCGTGTACGAAATCAACTTAGGTCGACTACTACTGCTTCTCGTATCCTGAAAATTGGAAAAAGTTAAAAAAGTAGAAAAGTTAAATATTTCACAAAAAGCTAATGGAATATCAAATATCATTCAAACTTGTCACAACGTCATATTTTAACGGCATAGTTAGCCCATTCCTTTTGGTACCTCCCCCAACAAGGGTCCGAACACAACTCTTATAAAGCGTGAAATAAATCAAAAATGTTTTTAATACTTTGCGTATTGCAATATTTCCATTCCCAATGAGATATACGGTAATATGCATCATATTAGTCCGCTCCTTCTTGTACCGCCCAAAACAAAATATTCAAAATATTCAATGAACGATTATAAATTAAAAATATGTTATAAGATGTACCCGATTTGGTTAAAAATTTCCTCTTCGGTTGAAAACTTCCCCTGTCTACAGGCCAGAGACAATTGATGTTTTAAAGGACAATATTCGTGAAGCGAGTGTTGAAATACCGCAATGTTTCCATTCCCAAAACGAGATATAAGGTAATCTGCATTATATTATTCCGCTCCTTCTTGTGCCTCCCAACCAAAACTCAAAATATGTAATAAAAGATTATAAACTTAAAATATATCATAAGTTGTACCCGATTTGGTTGAAAATTTTCTCTTCGGTTGAAAACTTCATTTGTCTACAGGCCAGAGACAATTGATGCTCTAAATTATTCGAAAGCGTGTGTTAAAATACCGCTGCACACAATCTCGCATGTTTAAAAGTTTTGACCAATCGCGAAGGATACTGTGGGGACAGCCGAGGCAGCCATGTGAATAAACCCTTTAAAACTTGGTCCAATCCTTCCCATTTTTATTCGGACGGGCAAAGTTTGAATAACCTCACCCGATCGGAAGGAATTTGCTAATTTTCAAAAAAAACAAAAACAAAAAAAAAAAACAAAACCACTAAAGAAAGTCTTAAAGCCGAGCGGAGCCGACTTTATAATACCCTACACCACTTTGCTAATTTAGTGGAGCTCCACATAACAATTTGAAGTTTTTATGGGAGAATTCAATCATACACGCTATGATTATAATTATAATTTAAAGTTTAAAGGACTAAATATGCCGAAGCATCTATATCTTTTAAATTCCGACTTGTATTGCCCATTTGGTGCACAATTAATTTAAATCGGATAAAGATATATATGGGAGCTATATCCGATCTCGATAAAATTTTGCAAAGATATTTCTGAGCTGTATTTGATATATTTCCCTGAATATCGTTGTTACGGAGTGCATATTACGGTAACAAATATAACAAATCGGATGAACAATATATATGGGAGCTATAGCTATATCTGAACCGATCTTTACCAAATTTGACATACTAGCTTCAAGGCTCAATTTGGTCATATGTGCCAAATTCCATCCCATTTGGACAAATATTAGACGTTTGGTGCACAATAAAAGGTAAATCGGACGAAGTTATATATGGGAGCTATATCCAAATCTGAATCGATCTCGATAAAATTTAGCAAATTTATTTCTGAGCTGTATTTGCTATATTTTCCCAAATATTGTTGTTATTACGTGTTATATTACGGCTGCGGAGGACAAAAATAACAAATCGGATGAACAATATATATCGGAGCTATAGCTATATCTGAACCGATCTCGATCAAATTTGGCATACTTATTTTCAGGCCTAATTTGGTTGTATGTGCAAATTCTATTAATTCTATCTTCTGTAGCTGAATGCTCTTGGAACAGAATACTGTTGGACCTATTTTTACTTGTATATCCTCACCCATATGGCTACAGAGGGTATATATCATTTGATACGGCCAAAACGTGTCTCATCGAAACCCTAGGTCTCTTTGGACCAGATCTGTTTCAGTACCTTTGGGGTCGATCTAAGGTTGTCCCTCTGCACGATAACTATCGAATCATCGTAATATTATTATCAAAATTAGATCGAGTTCGGAGGTAGTTAGAGTTCGGTCCATTCCTTCTAGTACCTCCCCCAAAAAAAGGTAACCATAATTATTAAAAAAATAATTTACCTCATATAAAGAGAAAAAATCATTCTATCCTTAACTTTGCAAATCACAATATTTTTAGCAGTGATAGTTCAGGTATTAAAACGGGACAACATGCCCCACATCAATCCATATTTAGAATAATTATAAATTTAAAAAAATGTGAAATAAGATTTGGTGGAAAATTGGGATATATCGATCCATTTTTTCTGGTACCTCTTCCACAACGGGTCACATTTTTGAATAGCCATGAAGCTCGTAAATCACAAAATTAGCATCCGATTTCTTTCAAACTCGGTACATTCCAATATTTTTATCAACACAAGATGCTATATATCGACCCATTCCTTCTGGTACCTCCCTACAAAATGGTCAAAATTTTGAACAACCAAAACTATTATAAAATGCAAAGGAGACAAACCTATTATTTGAATAATACATAAAACTGTCAGAAAATATTGGGAATTATAAATCTCAAAATAATTTTTTCCCCAAATTAAAGTTTTCAATTTTTTCGAAACCTTCAACAAAGGAATCTAAAAATCAATAACAATCCATTTAAGAAAAAATAATTAAATATGAATTTCGCAAATCTTATTTAAATAGCCATTAAGGCGAGTGTGAGGGTGAGAAAAAATTAAACAAAAGTGAATGGAACGTGGTGGCGCGCAAAAAAATCTTCATCTTATTGCCCTGGGGCTATTTGAGAATCGAAGACTTTCCAACAAATGTAGACCTGAATGGAAATTCGAAAAAGTCACGAGCTAAAATGTGTGAGTACCGCCAGCATCCATCCACAGATATACATATTCACGTATATTCATAAAAACGTTACGAACAAAATTGCCAACGGCCAATGGAATTAATAGAATGGGCCAGACACAAATTTGACTAGAATTTCCTTCACGTCCAGATTAGGTGTTCCCATGTGGCGCACATTTAAAACAAACTCAGCAAAAAAACATTCATGGTCATTAGTTTGATGATTGAGGGACAGATCTGCTGCTGCTGGTGATGATGACCTATCTATATGTTAACAACAAAATCATATACAACTCACGATGTTCTTGGCATACGTGTATGTGTGTATGATAATACTTTTAAGAGCTTACTCATGTTAACATGGAGTGTAACATCCATCACCTTGCCTCAGGATCGTAAAAAATAAGAATTATTTCTTATCATAGCAACCATTCTTTGCCCGCCGGAGCCTAACAATGACCAGCTGATAGACCATAAATAAGTCAGCTTCTAACGCTTAACCTGTTGAGATTCTGTTATCGATGACCATTTAATTTTTTGTTTTTTGTGTGCCGTGGTTTGAAACATCAATGGTCAGTCTAACGTTCAGTTAATGAAATTTTATTCAAAGTGTAAGAGAGAAATTGCGAGTAATTAATTTTTTATCTACAACAGCGACATGGGTCGCAAGTAGCTTTGGTCAACACAAACGCACATTAGAACAAAATTGACTGATAATAATATTTTGTTTGTTTGTTTTTTTTTGTAGCCCGACATGGACACGCTGTTCTTGGCCAGCACAATGTTACGCTTCCTAAGGCCAAAGAAATGTTCTCTTTTATGAAAAAAATCATTGAGAATAATTTTATAACATTAAATTTAACACATAGCCACATTACAACGACTATATGGAGCGCAACATTGAGATTTCTTTCTGGTGATATTGCGCTTAAGTTTTATGTACCCACAGCTATATGGTCTTATGGGTTTAAGATCCCAGAATTTTTTTCGACCTAATTCGTTTCACGACATTTGGAGGCGATCTAGGAGTTCCACCCATCTGTCTGTATGTCACTCGATGGGAGTATCCGATTTGGTAAAACTTGGTACATCGTAATGTTATTGTTAAACCTAGATCGAGTTTGGAGATGGGTAACATCGGTCCATTATATCTGGTAGCTCCCCTACAAAAGGTAGTTCTTTTTTTGTCAAAGAAAATAATTTACCTCATAGAGAGAGAAATGATAATTCGATTTCGCGCAAACTTTGTAGTAATCAGTTCTAGGTCAGGACGACTGGACGAATATTGACAATATAGGCTAACTCCATCAAGTACCTCCCCCACAACGGGTCAAATGTTGGTATAACCACTAAATCGACGTTGTGGGGTCTACAATTTATATTTCGATGTTACAAACGAAATGACAGACTTAATACACCCTCTATATTATGGTGGAGGGTATAAAAATTAGGTTCAGTTATTTTGAAGTGGGCCTACATTAAATATATATTTTGCGAGAAGTTAAACTTTAAACCAGAAATTAAGAGGTCTCGTCATATGGGTGTTATACCTAAATGTGATGCAACCCTGACCTTCTTAAATTTTTTTGAGCTAAAACGTTTTCTATATAATATTATGGCAAATAATTTTATTTTATAATATAGTCCACATGCCAAATACATCCCTGAAATTAAATATATCCGATCGTACTTTTATATATACTATTGTACCTAACTTTCCATCCCTGCTCTGAATTGTAGCATTTCCCATTTGTGAACAACGTTTCGACGAATCAAAATTACCTTTTCTCAGCCATTATCAGTCGACAATATTTTTCCGACACTTACGCGCTCTCACAATTCGTTCTTCGTTTGGTTGTGTGCATGTGTGTGTGTTTGCAACAATACAACAATCATACCGGTGTGTCCATTCACCAGTTCTGTTGTGCGTTCGGTCGTTCGTTTTCCGTTCATATCTATCAAACACATGGTTCTTGGACTGAAACTGCCTGGTTGGTGGCATTTTTTGTTTAGAGAGTTGTTCTAAAATTCAATTTCAGCCACATTCAGTTGTTAATCTGTAACGTAGTTGTACGGTTCGACATCACCTTCGTCATTGTGTGTCTGTCTGCCCCGAGCATAACTCGCGTTTCAGATTGTAGAACTCCTTTCGTTTGTCAATCACTAGCAAACGGAATTTCTTTGGAGGCTTCTGTATGCCTGTTGCCCTCAAACAGGTCGAGCCTACCCATAGACTTCTACAAAGGTATTTTTGAGAATCTGATGATTTGAATAAAGATCGCCGCCACCGCCCGGTTGTATTTAAAAATATCTTTGAAAAATAGATTACAAATTGTGTTTTCTGTTTTTTGTTTCTCTCGGTGAAAATAATTTCAAATGTGCGGCAAATAGGTATTGTGCTTGTAGTAGTTTCATGTTTTTCGTAGAGTCGACCCTCTGGTGCGTTTCATCTCATTTGAATGTGGTTCTGTGCAGAGTCTTTGACGGGCGTCGGTGTGTGCGTGTGTAGGAATTTTCTGTACACACAACAAGCCATCATCATCATCATCGCAATCGTCGTCTGCGTATGAAAATTCTGTGTTTTGTTTTCCCCCGTCATAATACGCGTTTATATGGTTGTGTGTATATGTGTGCGTGTTTCGGTGTTAACATATTAAATTTAAATTTATTATTAGAAAACGAAGTGAAAAGAAGCAAAAAAAAAAAAAAACAACGAGAAAAAACCATAGAATAAACATAGAAAAATTATATTTGATTTTGAATGAAATATTATGGCGGTGGCTGGCTACCAACGACGAGCTGTTGTACTTTATATATGGGACCACTAAGTCAACGCCGATGGCTAATATGAATGTCATGAAAATGAAATTCTAATAAGAAAATAAATATGAAATATAATCATAATTTCGATGTTGGTGTTGTTGTTTGTTTTTTCGTACTTGTTTTGGGTTTTTGCAATAATTGCAAAACATTGAAAATGCAAAACAGCCATCCTCAACAATATTTTCAGCGTCAACATTTTGCCAAAAGCATGAAATTGAAATCATTAGATGTTTAAGAAGAAGAAAGAAAATGCGAAGGAAATGATTTTTGTTTTTCTTAAATTTCAATTAAAAAGAAATTATGCTTTAATAAGTGTTGGTTTTTGTTTTTTAATTAGTTATTATTTTTGATCTTGTTGTTTAATATTTCAATATAGATACATATGTATATGTGTTCGTTGTGCCAATAATTATTAAATCAAAACAATAATAAACAAATCGTTAAAACTCAATTATCAAAAAAATAAAAATAGAAATTCAAACTATCCGGAGGCTATTAATAATCAGTCAATTGTGTGATTTAATAGCTGTCAGAAACGTTGCGGTGCTTTATGTGCGGCCATTAGTTTATGATTTTATAATATATCATAAAAGTGAGTATAAATTTTGTTAATTACTTATTTATGAAAAAAAAGAAACAAGTTAAAAAGTATCAGTCGGGTTTTCCGATAGATATATACCCTCAGTTGTGCGTTTACGTATATATTGGTTTCCATTATGATTTTTCAAGCCTCTGAAATTTAAAGAAAATCGAACATTTTATTACAAATCTATAGGCATAATTATAAGTAAAAAGTTTAACCAGAAGAAATAAACCGAAATATCTATTAGATCTATGGTAAACAGTAATATTGAGATATACGAAGTTTGATAAAAATCGCTGACTAGTTTCGCATCTTATAAGGGTTGTAATTACTCAAAATGTTGACCCCTCGTAAGGAAGGGACCAGATAAAATTCGATAAATCATTATTAATAAATCATATAATCATTATGATCGATAAATTCATTATTCACATCAGATTACTGGGCCGATCCTATCTATTTTAGCACTTGACCTATCACTGATGCAAATATTAGGATTTGTAAAGCTGGAGCAAAAATTATCCTTTCTCATTTTATGCAGCAAAATAGTTTCTTCGAAAACTTCGATCTTTGTGGGGGAGGTACCAGAGGGAGTGGGCCGATATTGCCCATCTCTGAACTCGATCTGAATTTGATAATAATATTATTATGTTATCGAGCGCACCCGCCACGATGTCTCCAAAAATTATAGGTTTCTATTATGACCCTTAGCCTGACTCCCTGCATAACTTCGTGAGCATTGTAGCATAAATACGACCTGATTACAAATGAACATAAACAAATGCAGACACATAGTAGGACTGACTCAGGTCGTCGAAACTTGATGATCGGTATACTACTGTTATAAGGGGACAAAGACTCAAAGTTGTCCAATCCTCACAATTTTGACCACATTATTTCCTATCCATTATGAAGCTGCTCTAAAACCAGATCGATTAGTTGTATAAAAACATTTTTGTCACACTTTCCCATACAAGTTGGACTACTGTGGACTGGTGCACATGACCATGCCAGAGTTCGTAGTTGGATAATACCGTGATATTACTTCTGATACCCTCCCTCAAAGGATAAAATTGCTTCCGTTCTATGTCAAATATTGTGACAAGCTTCATACATGCTAAGCTCCAGTGTTTTTTATTGGTGATAAAAAATCCTTTAATGTCTTTTCTCAGTTTTTCTCCTCATCATTTTTTCTTCATTTCCACTCGTTGAGCAATAATGTGCTAGTTCACTTTTTTTTAAAAATCACGCTCCACAACAATTCAACTTTTATTATTTTATATTACCTAACATTTTATTATTTATTCCAGTTAATAAGACATAATTAAAATTTAATGCCAATATAAATGCCTGAAATAAAAATGAATCATTGTCTATGGCATTAACCCACCCACCCAAGTTTGTCTTGAATTTAATTTTTCAAAAAAAAAGTGATGAGTAATTATGAATTCGTAGTCACAAAATATGGCTTTCGCATGAAGTGAAACCGACTGAGGGCGTCGTTGTATTGTTGAGGTCAACATTTCTAGTGAAATTTTACATTTAAATGTTCTTTGGTTCATGAACAGTTTATTTCAACATCCTTTGAATTTTTGGAAAAAAATATTCTCAAAGAGTATTTTGAGAGAAAAAAGAACAATAACATTAAAATGTGAACAAAAGCATTTCGTTTGTAATGCCCTGAAATATTCGTAATCGAAATAAAAATACCAATACGGATGGACATGGCTAAATTAACTGTAAACACCCAGAAATGGATATCACCCATAAAGATGGGGCACAATTTAGACCTATCAAATAAAAAAATATTATATCATCACCTACTTCTCATCTTATCATGATCAAAAACACACAGCCCGACGAAAAAATCCATTTATTGGTGTCAATTTTCAATTGTTTTTCACTCAACTGCAAATGATAATAAGTTCCGTAGTACAAATAAACCGGCAACAAAAAAGCAACAATAAAAAACATCACAGGTTGATAGATAAGTATCTGTCATGTATGAACAGGCACAAAAAAAAAAAAAACAATGTGCGTACATACATTAGGTGTTATGGCTTATCGTTGTTGAAATTTTGTCAACCAAAGGCTTAGGTTTACTTAGATGTTGATTAAAATGGAATTAAATCAGAAATCACAACAGCAAAAGCAAAAAAGCAAAGAACAAAAACAAAACAATCAGCAGAGCAAATATGAAAATTATAAAAGGCAAAAGATAAGCTGCGAAAGATACATTGTATTTATGTGCACATATGTGACTTGCTGTTTGTTTTATTAAAGGGATGTGTACGACTATTAAAGCAATAATGCCGACAAAACGCTCGTGAAATAAATGTATATCGGCTCAATTCGTTTTCATGCCTATTGAATTCTATAAGAATCCCATGCAGAAAAACTTTGCTTGATTTTGCTTAAATCTCAATACTCAACATATCCAAACTGAAAGTTCTACATATTTCAATTTTTGGTTGTAACTTTCTCCCTCGAATATGCATATATAAGTTCTCTATAATAATTTCTAAGAAAATTAAAAAAAGTTTAATTTCAAAATGTTCAAGTCATTTTAGAAATTTCAAAGAATCAATTTCTCTAATTCACTTCCTAATCTGTTTTGAAATACCTACAAATCCTTGTTATCAATCACCAAGTTCTAACTTTCACTTTGTGTCAAATACCAAAAAGCGACAGTGAGGAATTTGAAAATCTGAGATGAAGCACCACCTACAGAGGAGGCTTAAGCATATTGATTCTTATGATTATGTTTTTGATGGATTACATATACTCGTATGAATCGGTAATATGTAAAATGGTGTAAATATTCGATATCAAAGCTGATGTGGGTTATCAAACATGAAAGTTATTGCTTTCACGAACTTGTTTCAGAAATTGAATGAATGATGTATTCATTAAGTTATTTCGTTAGCTTTAACAAGCCATAAGGATTAAACGTCACAAGGATTAAACGTCAAAACAAATAAGAACTTAAGCAAAATGTCACATTACTTATTATCATCCCTACATGCCAACAGTGATTTTCGTATCATATTTAACATTTAAATTAAACCCAATCGATATTCAACAAAATTATTTCCATAAAATTCTACTTTAGGTCCTAAAAGACGTCAAAAGACTAAATCTTTCCTAAACGCCATAAATTTTAATGTATATGAATTTAAACATATTTTAGGAGTAAAAACTTACTTTTTGTGAGTCTGTGCAAAAAAAATCTACAACAAAACATAATTTTAGAAGGAAGACGCCAAAAACCAAAATAATCTTAATTAAATTTGACTATAAGTTAAGAAAGAAGAGAACTCTCTATTTAAAATATATATGGAAAAATTTTTGCATCAATGTTCAAAAAAAAAAAAAACACTAAAGAAAGATTTAAAGTCGGGCGGGGCCGACTTTACGATACCCTACACCACTTTGCTAATTTAGTAGAGCTGTGCATAACAATTAAAAGTTTTTATAGGAGAATTCAATCATACACGCTATAATTATAATTTAAAGTTCAAAGGACTAAATATGCCGAAGCATTTGTATCTTTTAAATTCGTACTTGTATTGCCCATTTGGTGCACAATTAATTTGAAATCGGATAAAGATATGTATGGGAGTTATGTCCAAATCGGAACCGATCTCGATAAAATTTGGCAAAGATATTTTTGGGCTGTATTTCATATATTTCCCTGAATATCGTTGTTACGGAGTGCAAATTACGGTTGTGGGTAACAAATATAACAAATCGGATGAATAGTATATATGGGAGCTATAGCTATATCTGAACCGATCTTCACCAAATTTGACATGCTAGTTTCTAGACTCAATTTGGTCGTAAGTGCCAAATTCCATCCCATTTGGACAAATATTAGATAGTTTGGTGCACAATAAAAGGTAAATCGGACGAAGTTATATATGAGAGCTATATTCAAATCTGAACCGATCTCGATAAAATTTAGAAAATGTATTTCTGAGCTGTATTTGATATATTTCCCAAATATTGTTATTACAGAGTGAATATTACGGCTGCGGAGGACAAAAATAACAAATCGGATGAACAATATATATGGGAGCTATAGCTGTATCTGAACCGATTTCGATCAAATTTGGAATACTTATTTTTAAGCCTAATTTGGTTGTATGTGCAAAATTCCATACTATTCGGTCAAAATTCCGTACTATTTGGTGCACAATAAAAAGCAAATCGGAGGAAGATATATATGGGAGCTATATCTAAATTTTGACCGATTATAAGGTTCGTCCTTGGGCCAAACAAATGATTTGAGCAAAATTTCATCTGGATAGGGCAATAAATGCACCCAAAAATACATGGACAGACGGACGGACAGACAGGCGGAAAGACGGACGGACATGCATAAATCGACTCAGAATGTGATTATATGCATATCATCAATAGGAAATATGTGTCTATCTCGTTTCCTTTTGCCAATTACAAGCAAATTCACAAAGACATAATACCCTGACCACCTTGTGGTGAAGGGTATAAAACGGAAATGTATTCCCTAATTTTTTAATCAATTTTTCCCCGTTTTTTTTAGTTGACACCTGAAATTAACAAAAAAATTTCCTTTGATTGACTCAAATTTCAGAATTTTAGTCTTTACATTTCAAAAAAAAAAAATTATAAACTAAAATCTGCAGCATTTAACTTTCCAAGACAAAATCAAACAATTTGACTTATTGACTTTCTAGTGAGTTATATTCTTACCGAAAAAAACAATTTTAGAAATCATGTTTCTGACAACATTTGTTCTTTGTCAGATAGACTACAAATAAAATTCCAGAATTAATAAAAATAATAACCCGTATTGGAAAACTTATGTTTATAGGATGGGCTCATTTATCAGAAAATTTTTGCTTCAAACAAAACTAATTATCACATTTCAGATGCCTTGTTTTATGGCTACAGAAATTGATTTGATAAGGCCAAAATGTGCCTCACCAAAGTAACGGTATAAGGTTATAGTTCTCTTTAGGCGTAAACCGCTTCAGGACATTTGAAGTTCCTTGAAGTTCTTCCCATATTCCAATATTAATACTAACACAAGATTTGGTGTGAAGATAATAAATATCGGCCCTACCCCTTCTTGAACTTCCTCCGCAAAATTTTTATATCTCTCATAACTTGCGAAATTAGTCAACTATACTTTTCAAACTTGGTGTGTCTTCATATTTTTCTCAACTAAAGATCTGATGTGAACAAGAAAATTATCGGCCAACTCCTTCTAGTAAATTATATTTACCTGATATAATCAGATATTTCTTCACGATTTTTAGGGTCATATAATAAGGTTTGAACAAAAAAGCTTTGATATACATTACGAGGTTTCTACATATTCTAACACTGTAGTTTTTTAACGCATTTTTTTTTTTTATAGAGTGCCACCTATAGTTACAATTCAAATTCTGCCCACTTTGATGCTTTTAAATTTAATTTTTAAATCAACAACATTTTAATCTATACCCATTGCCATCGAAACCCACTGTATATTTGCTGTAAATTTGTTTGTGGCACAATTTTGCAAAAATGTCCACCAAATTGATGCGTTTCAAATTGCAATGTAAACATCATTTTGTGGTAGATAAAATTCAACGAACAAAGTCTCAGCAAGACTTTAATAATTTATCAGTAACAAAAAACAATAATTTTTTACATTTTTTATTAATGAGTATATTCACCGTATTACAAATGTTTGCGAAAAGTGCGAAGAAGTAGAAAAAATATAACGGTAAATATTTCCACCGTATAAATATTTAACAGGCATTTACGAGATTTTAAATACAATCGAGAGTATATGAATGAAAAAGATGGGAAAAGCCAACAGAACGACAACGATAAAAAACAAATATTTATAAAATTTTTTTTGTTTTGTAAATATGATATGATTTAGTACTTATTAAGATGGGTCGAATTACACTGCAGCACTTTGATTTTTTAAATGTAATTTAGTTACGGAAAAGATTTTAAACAAATTCATCATTACCAATTGCATTACAACCAACCCCCCATCCCGCATTGATGTTTCTGAAATTTGAGAGTAGCAATGACTCTTATTAATAACTAATGTGAATTATCCAACAGGATGTAAAGTTACATACTTAAACCTTAAAAAGTCTCCCCAAACACCTTAATACCGGTCTTCCTTCCTTTCA
Source organism: Musca domestica (assembly GCF_030504385.1). Taxonomy (NCBI): domain Eukaryota; kingdom Metazoa; phylum Arthropoda; class Insecta; order Diptera; family Muscidae; genus Musca; species Musca domestica. The sequence continues at coordinate 5,904,785 of NW_026712329.1, read as the reverse complement.
ATATTTGTATACATATATCTGTATTTGTGCATATACCCCAACAAATTTATAGATAAATACATAAATGAGAACACATCGTAAAGTCTTAAAAATACTAAAAATGTATTTCAAATGTTGGTTTATTTACGATATCTTGTGCCTGTGTGCATGTCTGTATGTAGAAATGTGTTATATGTGTATTTCTTTTCACAAGGGGAAAGACTGAGGTAGATATGTATTTGCCACACAGCAAAAGGGAAAGACGTTCGGTCGATGGCATAGAACATGAAACAAATCCTATCTGAAGAATTTATTAAGATTAATGTAAATGCTCAAATGAACTTTTCTTGCGTTAAGCTGTGTAAAGTACAAGTGCAATTAAAATGATAAAATGTACGCGATAAATGCTCGCAGTCAGGGGTCGCTGCTTGAAATGTAAAGACAATTTAAGTTCATATATTTATGGAGGTTTAAAAATTTTTTAAAAAATCATGTTTGCAAAATATTTGTTTTTTATCTTTAATATAATTTATTAAAATAATTCCAAGTGAATTTATTTTTGAAATTTCAGAACTGTATTTAAAGCAGAAGATTTTTACAAAACAACGTGGATAAGGACGGCACGCTTTTACCACTCCGTTTTTGTAAGCACCACAATAGTATGGAGGGTATACTAAGTTTGTCATTCCGTTTTTTACTCCTCGAAGTATACATTTTAGACCCTCCAAGTATATATTCCCGATCAGCATGAAATTCTATGTCGATTTAACGATGTCCGACCGACTGTCTGTCTGCCTGTCTTTTCGTTTGTCTGTCTGTGGAAATCGCTCTAGCTTCCGAACGAAATGAAGTAGGTTGATAAAATTTAACTCAAATGTGTTTTAAGTCTGCATGACTTTTCGTATTGATAACTAGTTAAAAAGTATCAGTTTGTTTTGCCGTAGATATATGCCCTCAGTCTTCATCACTTTATAAAATATAAATAAATTTGACTTGCATCCTGGCGCAAACTATTCAAACTGTTCACCCTTTACGGGGATGTTCCTAAGCAGTGGGTCAATATTGTCCAATTCATATCTGTGGACCGAATTATTTCACTTCCTCTAATACTGACAAAAATATTCTGATGAACAACATTAAAAAATGGAACATTTTTCCCGAATTATTTATATTAATTATATAAATTTTAATCAAAGTTGCAACCCACTCCTTCTGGGTAGGTACCAGAAGGAGTGGGCCGATAAATTCCATATTTACATCAGATCTCTGGCTGAAAGAATTATTTATATATACCGAGTTTTTAAGAATCGCAGACTTGTTTTGGCCAGTTATCAGATATATATATATATATATATATATATATATAAGTATTGAACATTGTGCCCTTTGTGAGCGAGGTACAAGAAGGGGTGGGCTGATATATTCCATCTTTACATCAGATATTGCATTGGTCAAAATATTGGGATATTTCGCATTTTATTACTGTTTTGCTATTTAAAAGTTTGAACCTTTTCTGGGTGTGGTACCAGAAAGAGTTGACCGAAATATCCTACCTCCACACCAGATCTTGTGTTAATAAATATATTGGGATGTGCGGAATTTGAAAAGCATTGGATGTTTATTTCGCGTTTTATATAAGATATACGTATTCAAAAGGTCACGTTTCATGTTTTATTAGCTTCTTGGTTATTACAAATTTTGACCCCTTGTTGGGAGGTACCAGAAGGAGTGGACCGACCTATCCCATCTTCATACCAGACCTAGACATTGTATTAGAAACATTGGGATATGCGATAATTGGACTCTTATTACACATTTTATTAGCGACGAAATTATTATTAATTTTTAACCTTTGTGAGGGAGGAACTAGAAGGATTGGGACGATTTTGTACATTTTCGCACCTGGCCTAGCAAAGACACAAATATTACAATCCGTAAAGTTTGAAAAAATCAGATGATTACATATTTCTTGTTGTATGCGGTAAATTCTTTTCTGTGAACATTTGACATTGCCCATCTCCGAAGTCGATCTAAGTTTGATAATAAATTGTGATCTTCCAAGTTTGGACCAAATCGGATACTCCTTTCAAGAGTTGTCGTGTGACCAGCCAACCAGACCGGTGCAGACTGACAACCCTAGATCGACTTCAGATGTCCTTTGACGGATTTGGTCCAAAGAGACCTGGCGTCTGAAACTGTTATTTCGATGATACACGTTTAGGCCGTATCAAATTATATACACCATCTGTTGCCATATGGCTGAGGGTGTAAAAATCTCTTATTTCTTTTCTAAAGAAAGACTGTTGTTGACATCTAATTTTTCTATCGTATGTTTTAATTTTTGATATTCTCTGGAAGTATCCTCTTCGTATTTCCCAATTAAGAACAGTTTTTGTGGCAATTTTAAAACGATAAAACATATTGTTTTAACGTTAACCAAAAAAATGCATAAAAATTAAAATAGTTTTCATTTTTATTCTTCTCTAAACTCATGTATGTTGCTGCTGATGTTGTTGTTGTTGCCCATTAAACCATTAAACACATTTATTTCGTATACAAAATTACTTCTCGGCAACGCATGTGTCATGACATACAATTTGACGAATTTGTTTATGTTATACTGGGTGAATAGTATCAACAAAAGACAACAACGAAAACCAAAAACTATAACAAAATATTGTAGTTTTATGCTACCAAAGAACGTGTGCCTCAAAACTGAGAAAAAAAAAAAATATAAACACTCTTATTTACTATATGAGGAGTCTTTGGAAGAGAGATAAAAGTTGTGGGAGTGTTGGGGAGCAATGCCATGCACCAGTAAATAAGGAAACAATTTTAAAACACCAACAAAATATTTTTATAACAACATTAAATTCGACATAAAAACCGGTACTCTAAAGCTAGAAGCAAATACTGATGCTGTGGAGTAGCTCGTTGGCTGTTTATTTTGCTTCGCAGAGCAGGGACTTTGTCGATGCCATTTCTATTCTGTACCGAGCACAGAGAGTAAAAATAAAATCCAACGATATAACACACAAACACACATTCTCAGAAAAATGCACTTATATGGATGTTTGAGTGTGTATGTGTCTGCCCGTCTTTTCGTTTTTCTGTCTGTAGAAATCGCTCTAGCTTCCGAACGAAATGAAGTAGGTTGATAAAATTTAACTCAAATGTGTTTAAAGTCTGCACAACTTTTCGTAGTGATAACTAGTTAAAAAGTATCAGTTTGTTTTGCCGAAGATATATGCCCTCAGTCTTCATCACTTTATAAAATATAAATAAATTTGACTTGCATCCTGGCGCAAGCTATTCAAACTGTTCACACTTTACGGGGATGTTCCTAACCAGTGGGTCAATATTGTCCAATTCGTATCTGGCATAATTCGAATACAAATTTTACAACGTGCCAGAATTGGACCAAATCGAATTTTACCTTCACTTTATATGAGATGTGTCATAATTTTTGGGAAATATTGGAATGCGAGTGAGGTACCAGATATAGTGGATCGAATTATTTCACTTCCTCTAATACTGACAAAAATATTCTGATGTACAAAATTAAAAAAGTCGAACATTTTTTCCCAATTATTTATATTTATATTAATTATATAAATTTTAATAAATACTGATGCTGTGGAGTAGCTCGTTGGCTGTTTATTTTGCTTCACAGAGCTAGTACACAGGGACTTTGTCGATGCCATTACTGTTCCGTACCGAGCACAGAGAGTAAAAATAAAATCCAACGATATAACACACAAACACACATTCTCAAAAAAATGTACTTACATGAATGTTTGTGTGTGTGTGTGTGTGCATAATGACTGGATGCACTGAACTATGATTAGCATGTGTGAAACGATCTCTCTATCTATCGGCGGTTGTTTATTTATGTGTTGGTCATAAACACATTCTCTGAATTTTCCTTATTCCAATGGTCTAAAATTCTTAAAGACAATGCATAATTTCTGTTTTCTGAGTTTAAACATTTTAACACCTATTTTCTAAATATTTTAGGTCTAAATTAGAGTTCCGGTTACACTTTTGTATGGTTTTGTAAAATTTCCAATGGACCCACATCCAATTTTTCTTTTCTCCAAAACTACTTCAAAGTCTCTACATGTGAACCTTAGAAAACAACAATGACCTTAATATCAAATTTCAGATCTATCAATTCACCCAATGAACCCAAAATCCGCGACACCAAAAGTGATCCCATTTAGTTCTGTTCGAACAATTATATTACGCATTTGCAAAACCAAATAACAAGAGAGACCTCAATATAGAATTGCGGGATTCAAGCTCTATCCATACACTCGACGGCGAATATAGTACCATTTAGTACTTTGAACTTAGTATCCATGTGCAAAATCGTTCCAATTCTAAATCCTAGACACTAACAGATATCGCAAAATGTAATTTCAAATTTCGTAAGATTTAGTACTTTTCGTACAAATATAGGACGCATTTCCAAACAACCTTCAAATCTCAATCCCAGATACTAACAGAGACCTCAATATAAAAATTCGGGATTCCAGATATATCCCAGTACTCAATAGGTTCACATAATGCCATTTAAGAAGTTTAGTGCCATTTTAGAATTTATCACAAACCTACCACTAACAGGAGACCCAATAAAAAATGTCAAAATTCCAGCTTCATCCGTTCAACCTAAACCAAACCAATTTAGTACCATTTAGTACATTTCGTAAACTTATTTTCCGACCTTGACTCTGATACCGAAAAATAAGTTTACGAAATGTACTACCTTGACTCTGATAATGGTACCATTTTAGAACTTTACGTAATTTTTAAGATCGAATTTTGAAACATTTTGGTGCCATATTAGAAGTAACATCAGTGGCTCTTATTCCAAATTTCCGAATTCTACCGCATTCCGTTTGTTCTGTACAAAGTATTCAGCTTTTAGCGTCAGTCGGTTATTTCACTACTCTCTTATATTTGTTTTTTGTTGAACTATTTTGAAATAGACCACAGTTCTCTGAATTTGAACACGAACGCTACGGAGTAGCTATTGGCTATTAATCAAAAAAACTATAAGCAACAGAATTGGTATACGTGAACTTCAATAACAATGTAAATTTCAAAAGGTCAACGGCTTGTATAGTTTTATTTACTAGAGAAGTTAGAACAATTTTAGGTAATATGGATGCAAAAATACCAGATTGACTAATTCGATAAGGCTTTGGTACTGCATAATTTGAGTTGGTCTGTTTCGGTCTTATCATTTCACAAAATATAAGGAATTTAATAAATATTCTTTAAAATGCACACAATATTTTATATCTTTTTAAACCATTTGAGTATTGTGGTAAGGATTTTTCGTTATGTCAAAAGAAAAAACTTCTAATAAACCTAAAGCGGAAATGACTTCAAAGGTAAACAAATTGTTTTCTCCAAAGAGGAAACCAAGGGAATTCTTGAAAACTCAACAGCTCATTGCGTCGTAGTAGACATCATAACCAGGATGTGGTACGGATAAGTTTTTACTTTTTATTTTTATACCCTCCACCATAGCATGGAGGGTATATTAAGTTTGTCATTCCGTTAGTAACAACTCGAAATATACATTTTAGACCCCACAAAGTATATAGCATAAAATTCTATGTCCATGTGATCAGCATAAAATACTATGTCGATTTAAGGATGACCGTCCGTCTGTTCGCTTTCGAACGAAATGAATTAGGTTGATAAAATTTTACTCAAATGTGTGTTTGGTATGCAGGATTTTGGAATTGAAAATGGGCTATATAGGTCCACTTTTAGATATGCCCCCATATAACTTTGGCGACATTGTTCTCCGGAATTGTTTCAAATTTTAGCGACATTATTCACCTGAATTGTTCCATATTTCATGTTTGAATTTACTAAAACGTACTACAGTGCATGACAGAAAATTTTCTATACAGGTCCTGGTCTTCGTATGGCCCCTAAATATCGGTACATCCCTATATTCGGTATTTCGATGATTTTAGCTAAATTATTCACCGGAATTATTAAAATTTCATATTTGCGCTTCGTAATGGGTACTACAGCCTTTGACAGAAAATTTCAGGTCCACGTTTTCGTATAGACGATAAAATAACGGTAACTCCCTATGTACGGTATTTTTAAGATTTTAACAGAATTTATAACTAATTCTATTTGTTTATTTATTTTTTTTTTGTTTATATTATTTTTTTTTGTGGAAATTTCCCTTTTTCTTTCTAAATAGTGGAGGGTACTCAAAGTTCGGCCCGGCCGAACTTACTGCTTTTTCACTCGTTTTTCTTTTATTAGATGGTGTTGTTTTTCATACCTGGCAAAGACATGGATTCTATGTTCATATTTCTTGTCTTCGACTTCAAAGATACGAAATATAACAGCAGGGAAATGGAAAAGGTGTGGAATACAAATAATGACAACTAGCATAGAATATTTGCACGTTCATATGTACTGGCGGGTGGACAAACATGCATTCATTCATCATATGTATGTATCATATGTAGGTATGAACATACCTACAGACATGTACGTACATTTATTTGTATCTATGCTCAAAAGTGAATAAAAATAAATGACATCTGAAACAACAAGAATAAAATCTCGCGCTAGACCATTAAACCAGACAAATATTTTTCTACATATATCTGTGCAACAGATAGACAGACAGACATAAAGTCAGAAAAATAGATAGATGAATAGACAGACACGTTTTGAAAATGTTATATTTGGGAAAAATGTACACTGGTCATCAATTTAATAAGTACATTGGAATGTGATGAGATAGATTTACAATATATTTTTAGATTTTAATTTTAAAACATATTTAGATGTTATATTTTTTACATTATTTAATACATCATTAATTTTTCTCTTTTTAGGTAAGTGTTGACACCCTTCGCTGATTTTTTTGGAGTATGTAAGTTATACAAATAAATATTATTAAACAGTCTTTAATTTCAGATATTTACAAATTAGATCCAATTTTTATTTTATTACAGTGGGACCTTTTTGGTTCCAAAAGTCCATAATTGGTACTACAAAAACATTATTATTGCGTCCTTTTAAAATTTTCTTAAAAAATGTTAAAAAGTTTGAATCGGTGTTCCGACGTATGAATATATATATATATATATATATATATATATATATATATATATATATATATATATATATATATACATTTTTAACATTTTTTTATTATATGTATATATATATATATATATATATATATATATATATATATATATATATATATAGCATCTGAACGAAATAAAGTAGGTCGAATTTGCTATAAATTGACAGTTTGTGTTCCCATTAACATCATTCCATAGAATATATAAATACACGTTTTGGTATAGTACCCGGATGTCTGTACCTCGCGGTATTTAGTATTTTAAGGATTTTAGCTAAATTAGAATTATCTCAAACATGTATTTGGAGTTCATATTAGGTGCCGCCTTCTCTAGCAGATAATTGGTTATAAAGGTATATGTTTTCACAACGTCCTCATACAAATGTACCTCCATTATTTGTATCATACTTTTGGATATTACTTCCTATGACAGAAATTTGTTCATACAGGTCCACATCTCCCTCCCAATATTCGGAATTCTAAGCATTTGGTATTTGATATTCGTAGTTGGTGTCGCCGTCTCTGGCAGATAATTGCCATTAAAAGGTCCCATATAACTTCACCTCCATTTTGATGATTTTGTCACACTTTTCACCAAAATTATTTCAAATTTGGTAATGGGTACTACCTCTTATGACCAAAAACTTCCATATCTTCGTATAGCTCCCATAAAACTACACCACCTTATATACTGTATGTTTGCGGACTTTTCACCAGAAATATTTCAAATTCGGAATTTGCCCATGCAAATTTTTATGTATTTTGATGATTTTAGCTAAATTTTTCAACAGAATTAACGTAAACTTTGTGTTTGGAGCTCGTAGACGGCATAATGGGAATTTTTGAATTATAGCGGCATATTTCAATTGATTTTTTTGTAATTTTCTACATTTTATAAATTTTAGAGGTTATTAAATGTTCGGGTCGGTCAAACTTAGATACTTTTTTGCTTTTTAGATTTATGTTTACTAAATTCTCAACCCTTGGCAATGTCTTAAAATAGATTTTTTTTTAAATAGAGGGATATATTTACCGTATCACATAATATATACTCTTTCGAGTCGCAAGGATATGCCGAATTGTCTATCCCCTAGGCAAAGGCACTCAGCCCTCGTATACAAACGGATGAACAAATATTATGCATGATGGCATGTCAAATGAAAACAACTGCGACAAGTTAAGGGTAAATAGTTTGTGGGTACGAGCTATTCTCTGTGTGGCTATCGGACACAATCGGGTGGCAGCGAACAGTAACAAGTGCATGAATGAACTCTCACTTGCGCCCCCTTAACTTTCGGATAAGTTGTGTGCATTAATTGGCCAATGGGGGCTGCTACCCACTATCACGCTCACTCTCTTTTTTTCATTTCTCTTCTCTCATAAAAAACAATATTGCACAGGAATTAAACGATAAATGTTTGTTTAGTGTCTTTGTATTCGTTGCTCTTCCTGTTATATGGAGATGGTGTTGCTGCTGTTGTTGCCTTACTTTGAATTTGTTAGTTTGAAAGTGTTTTGATTTGTATGACAGTGTTTAGTGCCATCGTCGTCGTTGCTGTTGTATATTATTGTGGTGCCGGTAAACAACAAACCAGGGGGAATTTCTAAACAAAAAGTAAAGGAGAAAAAAACTTTCAGTCTAAACATTAAAATACATGGGGAAATAAATTTAGTTTTAGCTTCTGAAAAAAAAAAATCAAATAGTATTGCATTCATAACTTTCCAACCGCAAAAACAAATAATAAATGAACATCAAACGGCCAGTGAAAGGAAAATTATTAAACATTTTTCCAAAATAACCAAATTGTGGATTCAAGTACTTTTTGGTGTGTATTACATTAACAACAAATTGATAAGAGAGAAGTAGGGTTGAAGTATTTTTGTTGTGTTTGGATATATTTGTAGCCGCGTTATCTTTGTTTATTTATTTATTTATTTTTGTTGTTGTGCTTTGTGCATGAATCAACAAATATTCAACATGAAGTTTCTTTCATTGGAGGTTAAGGTTAAATAGAAAGCATATGAAATTATTAACCCTGGAATTGTTTCATTTGGTTTTAACATTAAACAACGCAAACAATAAATTTGTTGGGAATAATAAAAACTGGAATGAGGTAAACAAACAAAGCATGTGAAAAAGCAGTGAATGCAAGAATCGATGCCGACATGGTTAACAATTAAATCGTATTAAACTTTACAAGGACGAGTTAAAAAGTAGTCAGAGTCAGTTTTTCCTACAGATAATATATTTTGACCTATGTTATTGTTATTCAGAATATTAATCCAAGGTTGCAAAAGAGTGGACCAATATTGTGAACTTTGCATCTGACCTAAATGTGATATAAACGATTTTCTGCACTTTATAAGAGATATACCTACAAATTTATTTACAAAATGCTAAGCTAAGTGGGAATGTACCACATACAGTGAATCGATGTATTGCATTTTCACATAAAAATTTTAATATTTTGTAGGGAAGCACATTTTCATATACTTTTGAGCTAAAAAAATGTTGAGATACACAATTTTTAAAAAAAAATCCGAACTTTTTTCGCAATTACAATTAATTTTTCAATTACTACAAATCTCAAGACCTTTAGATTGTAAAAATATTGTGATATACAAAGTTTCAAGAAAGTCATATTTTATTATGTCATGATCATTCAAAATTGCTTTGGTAGATTTGTTAGGATGTGCCGAGTTTAAAAGTAATCGAATGCACATTACGCGTTTTATGAGCTGCATGGTTATTCAAAATTTTAAGCCATTGGGGGCGGTGTCAGAAGTAGTGGACCATCTACACACCAGATCTTGTATTGATAAAAATATTGGAATGAGCGAAACTTTAAGGGAATTTGATTATCAATTCGCGTATTATGATCTTGTTGATTATTCGAAACTTTGATCCTTTGTGGTGAAGGTACTTAATGGAGTGAACCGATATTGTTCAATTTCCCACCTAACTTAGCACTGATAAAAATATTAGGATTTGCAAAATTTGAACAAAATTAATTTATATATAACCTCCGTATCAAATGATACATAACCTCTGACCTGAACTGATCTGAACGCAATACTATTTACGATATGTTTCGATTCTTATCCGATCTATATCTTTCATAAAGCACAAATATGAAATCGGATGGATATTATATGATGATTCTTAAAGTAGATTTGGCTGATATTTTTAGTTAATATAAAATAATCGCATGCCAAAAAGAATATATGTGTGTGGGACTTATATCTTAAACCGATGTACATAATGTGTGTAATATTCGATAAACGATTTTTTCAACGGGTTTAGTCAATAAGACAAAAAAAAGCAGTTATAAGTTTATTTTCAATTAAACAATAAATGTGACTTGTCCGAACCTTGTTCTTGAACACGTTTTTGTAGTTGGACTAAAACTGTTGGTACAGTACATGGTAGAAGAATATGGGTAGACGCATCGACACAGATGCTGGGACAATGAAATGTCAAACAAATTTTGGAATTAATAATGTTAAATGAAAAATTATTTAAATTTTTAAAAATGGTTGAAAACGCGTATTATGATTACCTTCGAATGACGTCGTATAGGAAAATATATAAAAATCTACTTATATTTAAAAAGACATTTAAAATTTTTTGACGTATCAATTTTTCTAAGCGCCGTTGCATCTACCTGTATTCTTCTACCATGGTACAGTGGGCACTACCCTAATTAGATTAATCATCATCGCTCGTCAACTCATCCACATCGAAGTATACTACCTCTAAATATGCACTATTCTAAATGAGATACCCCTAAGCCTATTTACAAAAGCTACACGTAACAAATTATGGCTTTAGAACAGTTATAATTTGGAATCAGAGGGAACTAATGCATGGGAGGTATATCCAACTCTGTGTCGATTTCCAAAAATATTGGTGACGGGAGGATGACGAGAAATAGTTGTCCAATATTTTCAGGTTCGGTCATTATCTTAGTCTGTTGTAAGTAATACAGGGTCTTAAACTTGGACTTTATTGGTTACTCGTCCCGTTTTACATGATTTCTTTTAATATTGCCTAACCTCTACTGGAGAGGCCCTAGTAAGACATATAAAAAATATTGGAAATTCAAAAAAAAAAGAGTGTTATTATTGTTCAGAATTTTTATGAGGTCCAATATTGTCCATTTTCACACGTCTCTGGGTATATATCATTTGATAAGGCAAAAAGGCCCGCCTCAACGAAATAACTCTTTTCCATATAAAGAAAAACTCCTAGAATAGCTTTTGCCTTTGAAGAATCTTCCTATTGAGCTTATTGTTCGTATTGATTCTTTATCAAGATTAATTGTCGCCTAAGATTTCAGCCTTTCATGGAAAAGTATTCATTAACTATATATGTTGACAATAATTTTACATATGCTTAGTCAATTCATTATAACCCATTCCATTTAGATTTGTATCGGGTCTTTCAATTTAATGATATTCACATTCCAATGAAACAAATCGCTTACTGATACTTGACAATTCTTCGTAGTACTATCAAATTACTGACTTATTGTAACTGTCATCAATATTTGCATTTACAAAACAAAAAGCATTTTTTTTTTTTTTGTCCAACGCTTGATTGTCAGTCTGTCTATATTTAAAATTTCTACGCTATGAATATGTAATAATGCAACAGAGGCAGTGGGGAAGAGCGCGCACGCAAAAGCCCATCATTGGAAAACAATAATGTCAACAAATTTGTATAACAATAACCCCCATATAATAGTACAGAGTCGGACAGAGAGATAGAGAGAACAATGGAGTTGGGCCAGAGTTGTGGCCAAACAAAATCGAGGAGGTGTTTGACAGTTAGATATTAGGCGGGAACGCAATGTGTGTTTGCTTTATTTTTAAATGTTATAGCAAAGAATAAATATATATATTTTTTAGGTTTTTATCTCGTTTGTCTCGTTTTACTGGGGTCAAAAGCTTACCCCTCACAAACTCTCTCTCTCTCTCTTTTTCTCTCTCTTTCTGAAGAACCTCAAACATCAACAAAACATTTATTCCCTGTCACTTTTCTCTGGGGGTTTCGTCGTGATTTTGCTTTCTTTGCTGTTTAGGTTTGTACAACAAACCGCAATAAACGCCAAAAGAGTGACAATAAATTTTCAGCTAAACAAAGCCAAACAACAGCAATTGCCAAATAAAATATCGTAAACGAGTCGACAAAATTTTAAAAGTAAAACAAAAGCAAACGTATGAAATAATGAAAACACAGACAACGCGATGTTCGCTATAAAAGAGGCAGAACAAAGCCAAATTAAATTCATTACTCGTACAACAGCATAATGAAGAATGGTACAGTGATGGGCAAATTTTTAGATGTTTCTTATTATTTTAAAAATAAGTGTCAAAGTAAAAACTTGGTAAGCATTGAAAATAGCACATTTTCAGTTTGCTAGTAATAAGAGCCACATACCCTGCATTAACAGTGTTCCAATATTAATGACAAATATATACTTTTAGCACTGCCAGTAATCCAAAAAATAATAATTTTGTATAGTACCAAGTTGTGAGTAACGGCAGCACCGAGTGAGCAAGCACGACCACGAAATAAAAGCTCACTGGTTCGCAACTAAGCAACAATTAATTTTTGTAAAAATGGCTGAATTCATAGTCTACTACTGCTACCAATTTCAGTCAATCTGCTCTGCCAGCGCTGATCCCCTCTGGTTACACAACTCATGGTGGCATTAAAATCCACTAGTACCATGCGGTTATTACCTAGCGGGTTATATTTGGCAAATAACGGTTCCAATGTGGATGTAATTTCTTTTTGAGGAAGGAAGGCCTTGCACTATTTCTTTCAGACACAACAGCCCTCTCAAGAGGACTTAACAAAATGAATTCTAATGAACAAAAAGTAATTTGAAAAGTTCTTCTACAAGCACCAATATTTCCACACATTTTGTGTTTATGTTCTCAAGGCACATAGGACCTTCGATGAATATTTTTGACGCCCTTTACTTTGTATTTTTTTAATACGATATCCTTCATACAACATATTGCTATTTCTTTTAACACTAATGTACTGCAAACGAATATAAGAGCAATAACAGGAGACCAGAGTAAATGTTTTTTTGTTTTCAGAATGAAACAATCGAAAAACATAAGAAACATCAAACAAAACAAAAACACAAAAATTAGTAACAAAAGAAACGAAAAAATGCTGCAAAAGTGCCCTCACCACACCACAAAAAGCACAACAACAACAACATCAACGAAAAAAAAGATGAAATAATTGTTTGTGTGGTATTATTATTGTTTTTTGTTCGCCGAGAATATTTCAGTTGGAGAACGGCTGTGTGTTGGATTAGTGTGGCGAATAGAGTGTTCCCGCATGATGTTTCAGTCAGTGTAGTGTGTGGTTAAATGTGTGCCGACCGAAAATAATTATAACGAGAGTGTTGAGTTTTGAAATAAATTTGAAAACCATATTTTTTTAGAATTAATTTTTGTACAATTTTCACAAAAAATCGAAAAATATTAAAAGTGTTGTGAATGAGGAAAATGTTGTGCAAAAAATTAATGCAATTTTTCCATTAATTAAAATTGTACGAAAATAGCTTTCTAAAATTCACCACACACGGTAGAGCACCTTGAATGAGTGCTGCAAACACCACGACGTGTTGAATTTTTGGTAAAAGGTAAAGAAAACGATAAAAACAAATGTGGTCGCTCGGTGTTTTGGTGACAAAATGCTATAGTCCAAGAGCATAGCGAAAACACAAATACCCATCATATTCTCCTCAGCTTGTTGAATACGACAGCAAATTAGCCAGCCACAGAGGTGAAAAACCTTCAAAAGGAAAAATGCCTACGAACAAAATATAAACCAATTGCTCCCCCGAAAAAAGCCCCCATTCTCTCACACACAAACAAACACACACATACACACACATGTGCCTATGAAAATTTTTGATATTCTCTCTTATTGAATGTGATTCGTGTGTGCACTATTCTTCCCAATCGATATTTGTCGACGTTCTGTTGTCTACGCGCACCCCTTTCAGTTGTCGAATGTAACGCGCCACAAACGGACAGATCCGCGTGTAAAATCTGCTTAATAAAATTTAGTTCCGTAGCGCAGCTAAGCAGCCGCCAACAAGCCACCCCAGCAAAAAAAAGCACAACAACAACAAATTTTCTAAATAAAAAAAATAGAATCATAAATATGGAACACATGCAGTGCTAACTGAGATCATTGATCGATCCATTGTTGGTTCATTGACTGGAGGCTGTTAGAATTCGAATGCAATTAAGTGCAGCCGTAAAGTTCCGAACAATAACAAAACTCCCACACCGGTGTTTATGGTGCGGCAGCAATACTCCAACCTAAACCCCAATAAGAAGAAGGTGGCTCTGTTGTTGTGGCAGCAGGCTGTTGACGTCGCTGAGTTTCTTATGAATGACATAGCGCGTTTAACGTAAGACGTCGTGTTGTGTTTATAACCCACCACCACCAGCGTCGCGGTAGCCGCTGACACCCCATAAGTGTTTGTTGTAGCGTAAAATATTGTTCAGCTGCTAAGCTAAACTATTTTTAAAAATGTGTGTTAAAAATCTGTTCAGCTCGACAAGTTGAAAAAGAATTTGAAAAAATCAGAATAAGCAGAAGAAAAAAAATCACAAGAAAATTTATGTATAAGGTGACCAAAAAGCAAAACAAAAAATTCTTTAATCTCTAAAAATTATAAAAAATTAATATATAATAGCTATTTTCAATATCGCAGTGAAGAAAGGCGAAAAAAAGGAAAACTAAAAAATTGTGTTATATGAAAACAAGAAGAGAAATCATAAAAGAAAAAATAAATAATTAAATGAAAAAAAAGTTTTTACAAAATTACAAGAAAATCGAAAAAGTTATAAAAAATATATATATTGTGTAAAGCGATAAAACTAAAAATATTAAATATAGCATCAATTAAGTTGTCATTAAAATTGTCCCGCCGCCTATTGGCTTTCCACTTCCAAAACAAAGGGAGAAAAAAAAACACAGGAGATCGTCAAAATTCGTTTCTACAGCGTGTCACATCCAAAGAGAGTGAGTAAACAATTCATTCAAATTTGAAAAGAGTGTGTCATCAGAGATTTTTGTTCATTATATCACATACTGGATTACAACAACAAAGTCGATGACGTTTCCAACGTCTTAAAACACATTGTAAAGTGTCAAAGTAATGCAAATTTACATTTACTGTTATCGTCTTTTGCCAAATAAGAGAAACATTGCACAATAATAAAAACAACCAGAACAGCTAATTAGTGTCAAACAAAAAAAAGATCAAACAGAGTTGAAGACATTACAAATTACATAGCCTGTAAAAAATGTAATATTCGTCGGCATTAGAATACTGTGCAAAACCATTACTAATTAAACGAAAAAAAAAAAACGAGTAGATTATGAGATAGAGCTAAAAATATGAGATACGTGTATTGACTTTTTGAAAGTTTACAATCGATACATAACCATAATGGAGCGGAAAAGTTTCGCTCATTTGTACATTTTGGAAAATATTTGTGCTATGAAAGTATTACGGCAAAATCCCTGGGGAATAAAAAAAAATAATCCTCAGTCCATGTATATGTTGGTACGTCCCATCTCAACTTCTCGAGTTCCCGAGTCACGGATGCTGATTGACACCACGGGTATCTTCTCGGTAACTTCTCTCGGTGGAGACTGTTGAGTTTGCTCTCCTTGCTTTAGTAGTAGTAATCGACAAAGATTCTCGGCGATCGCCACGATCCTCTGTGATTGCATGAACCTCGGCATTCACTTGTCGATCAGTAGTTAAAGTGTACACTTGTCGCTTTAGTTCACGGTTATACTAACCAGGCCTCTGACGCCACCCTAACTTACGAAAGTAATTTTGTTGCATTAGAAAAGGGAAGATTCACCAATAAAGCATAGACAATATTAAGAATTATACAAATTCTTTCTGTGTTTTATTTCTTTGTATTTTCTTCCTCTCACTGCATTCACCAAACACACGCGTAACACCCTCATCTCTCATCATCACATCATAACTCAGGGGAATTATCGTTGTTGTCTTGCCGCTGTCGAAGCCATTCCCAACTCCCCTGAGTTAAACAGTCCATATAAGAAAGAGGTCATATGGCTGAAGAGGTGTTTAATCGAAATAACGGTTTTAGACCCTTGATCTCTTTGGACAAAATCTCTTCTTTTGTAAATTGGCAGTATGTGTTCGCATTATGTAAGAACTGTCAATAAAGGTATGCGTAAAGGTACGTCCAGATATTCGGTATTTTGATGCTCTGTTCACAGGAAATGTTTCAAATTTGGAATTTAAAATTCTTAATTAGTATTGGAGCCTATGACAGAAATTGACATAAGGAGATCCATGTCTTTGTATAGCCCCCAATTTTATGAAATTTTCAATGAATTTTTCATTAATAAAGCACCCAAATTCCTCTTTTAAGGCCTGAGTCGGCGTCGGCGTTAAATCACACGATCTGGTGTCCAAAACTCGAAATAATTATTCCTCGGACAAAACAAGAAATATTGTACACAACATTCCACGGTAAATCTCAGAATGAACTATATATCTACGTGCAATAGTTTTCATAAAAATTACATTCAACTCCTCTGTACCAAAAGTGAAAATTATGTCTTAGCTTTACAATCCGAGTCGCAATCTCCCTTTATACTTCATTTTTTGGGGAAAGTGCCAAAGTATGAATTAGATTTCAGATTTCATTGGGAGTCTCTGAACAACAGTAATTTGTATAATTTCTATATATCATAAACAATTACATAATATTTTTTTAATAAAAAGTCTTATTCATTTCTAAAAAAATTAGCATTTTTTACCAATTCACTGAAAAATATCTTTGCAAAATTGCCAGCCTGGATTGAGGATTACCAAATCGACTAGATAGTATTCGTTTATAGATCAAAAACACCAAAGGGGTTCTGGCCTTCATACAGTTTTGACCATATGTTTCTCAATATTTAAGACAGAGCTTTGAAATTTGATGAAAAAAATCTTTGAATTACTACTAGAATCATTGGAACTGAAAATGGATCATATATGCCCACCTTTTAAATAGTCCCCAATCTTTTTTTTCTGAAAAGTGTGGATGAGGGGGAACTTGCCTCTTTTTTTGTTACTTTTTGATGTAAACTTTCAAAACGCCGATACCAGTGTTTTCTATTTTCAGGTCTACTTTCATAATCTGCTGGATTTTCCCTGTAATTATTTTTTGTGTCGCACACATACATATTTAAAGATTCCTAGATTTGAGTAACAAAAATTGCTCATAGTATCATTTTTTTAACTTTAAGCATGTCCAGTCGAGAGCTAACGCTAGGAAATTTTTTTAATTACATTTTAAATAATCAATAGTGTGGAAATGTAAAATATCGATTTACCGTTTCTGGTATGTTCTTACAAATGATCCGAAATCATATATATAAGCGGATGGGGTTCACGATTTACTACTAAATTTCCAAGTCTTTCCAGCAAAGGTTCAAATAAAAAAATTGGAATCTCCCCAAAACTGTACATAACCAACATATTGGAATATTCAATAATTCTCATAAGCAATTTCATTACGTTTTCACAAAACAAATTCAATATTATTTCAACGACTTCTTCTATTTGCCACCTGCCAAAATCAGAGAATTACTAGGTGTTTTGTTACAGTTTTACACAATCGTGAGCATAACGTGATTACAACGATATTTATGTTAATTTTCAAATACTGTCACTGTCAATGCTGTGTCGTCGTGTTGCGTCGATGGTGTGTAGGCGTTTTTTGTCTTCTTTTGCTTCTTCTTTTTTTATAGGGGAACTACTTGCATAACTAACATAATGTAGCAGACCTAGAATATAAAACAAAAAAAAAGGCAATAAAAACAACAACACAAAGAATAGCAATAACATAAAGCGGAATCGCAAACCCATTCCAATGAGAAATATGGTAACCTTTGACATCAACACATTGTCGAATGCGTTTGTTGTTAATTCTTGTTGTTGCTGTTGTTGTTGGCAACGACACTTTTCTCAAGTTGACAATTTAATGTTATTGGCCGACAACGGCAAGAATATCTGTTGGATTCTATATGGTGTCTATAGAAAATATTTTATTACCCCTTCCCGGCAAACAACATAAGACTTCGCAATACAAACACATACGCACACACACCTGAAGAGTGTAGCTATAAAATGGTCTGAGTATTTATTTTCTGCTTGTCTACATTTCAATTTATGCCATTCTCTGTACCATTGTCCGTCTGTCTCTAATTATTGTCTATGTAATTTTCTTTGCCTAATTACAAAACATTAGCAGAAAAATACTTAATTGTGTGATGTAGGTACTTGTCGATTGAGACAAATGCCCTATGGGAGGATTGAAAATGATTCGGAATTAGTAGGTCCTTAGTATATGGAAAGAAAACTGGAAACTATTTAAGTTTATGAACATAGCAATTCTGCTACTAAAAACAATCTTCATTTGATCACAAGCTAAAATCTTGATAATCCGGAATGGAAAATTTTGCCCTCAAATTTCACTACACCAAATGGTTGTCTTATGTAGATTTCTTTTTGGAGAGAGAGATCTTATAAGTGCAAGTGACACGATTCCGAACAATACTGTCGAATTCCTCTACAACAAGTTAAAAAGTGTCATCAACCAATATTCTTCCACATATTATAAGGCTCGTAATTATTCAAAATGTTTACCCCTTGTGGGAGAGTTTTCAGAAGGAGTAGACCGATAAATTCACATATTCACATCCGATTACGGGATAAGAGGTCTGACTTGTTTGGCCGGATAAGCAGGATGTTTTAGAAGAAGTGGGTCGATATCTACCATCTTCACAAGAGAACTTGAGTCGATATTGAGATGTGCCGAGTTTGAAGGGATTTTAATGCTCCTTTAATGTGTTTCATGGTTGTGGAGAATGAACCATAAGGACCATAAGGAGTCCGATCTAAACCATTTTCACACCACAGCATCTGTGTTTGGATGTATCAAAAATTAAAGACAAACATTTTATAAGAGTTATAATTCTTCTAAATTTTGAGCCCTTGTGAGGGAGTTACTTGATGGAGTGGACCGACATAGCTAGGGCTGATACACATTAGCTAGGGCTAATACAATTACTATTAGGATTTGCAAAGTTTGGATAAAATTGGATGATACTTTCTTGTTCTATACGGTAAATTATTTTCTGTGTAATTTTCTGCAAGGGCGATATCAGAAGGAGTGGGCCTATATTACCCATCTTCGAACTCAATCGAAGTTTGACAATGTTATTACGATGTTCTAAATTTGGACAAAATCCAATTCTTCCTTCGAGAGTTATCGCGCGCACCATCCAACCAGATAAATGGACGGATGCGCAGCCCTAGATCGACTCCAAATGTCCTGAAACGGATTTGGTCCAAAAATGGGCGCATATTTCAAATGTTTTGCAGTTCTTATATCCACTAAGAAAACGAAAATACAAAAATTAACTCATACATACAAAATCCTTAATATCGGACATAACCTTTTCGAACTCTTGACCATAATGCAGATGCAATCCTAGACATAATCTACAATTTTGCCCATAGGAAATTCTGTGCAACTCTATCGTTACTCGTACAATTTAATTTGCAATTCGTAATGCCTTGCTATGCAATATTATTGAAATATCATATAATTATTTATATTGATGCTAATTATTGTTCGTCGTGGAATATAAGTTCTACAAGATAGCGAAAGAAATCTGCAATAGCATCGCAAAGCTCTGGGAAGTTAAGACTCATTCCCCATAGAGCATTGATGCCGTATTTGGTAGCTAGACCACCAGTATAATAATGAATCTTGGTGTGGTGTTGCCTGCAATGGAAAATATCATTTGGCAAGTAAAACTATACAGCTTCCAAAGATATGCATTTATTACTTGCGCCAATGAAGAAGGTTCTTTAGAACTTTAGAAAACAACAATAGCTATCAATGTACCCCCATTTTGGTAAATTGTCCCAAAAATAACAATCTAGAACAATGGATTTCAAATTATAGAATACAGCATTGAAATTAATATGGGCGGCAACAAAATGAGTTTTTGAGTGCGTTCGGGTATTTTCCCAAGGAAAGTAATAAATCTGAAGTACGTTTCAAGAACAGAAACCAGGCATAGATGATGTTTGTATTGAAATTCAGCATTCAGCATAAAACTCTATAGAAACTACAGCTCAATTTTACAGCCGAATAAAATTTGTTCACAAGCGGTAATGTTGAAGAATGCTAGTTTATACGAAGCTTACACCTTACTATTTGCTTTTATGTGGTAACGCTCGCGAGTTATTCCAGTTTGAAAAATAAGAGAGGGAGTAAAAATACCCTAAATAGGGTAAGAGTTTACTCTAAAAGTAAAATCGAGCAGAAAATAATATTTTATTTGTTGAATTGTGTGTCCATATGGGTGTTCATTGGAAAATAGGTTTTGATGTTGTGAGTTTCAATCTCTAGTCGAATTCGACGAAACATTTTTCCAGGTCGATATCTTATATGTGAAATCGAATACCGATGCACCACGGCTTTTAAACGAATAAATAAAATAAACTTGGAAATTAAAATCATTTGGTAAGATAAGTTCTCACCTAGATCACTGACCCTAAGTGTGTCTCCATTATCCTAGGGAGATCATCTCAAAAAAGTAGATCTTTCCATATTATCTTAAAAAGCTCCGACCACGTGGTCTGACTATTGCTTATAGGTTATTGTAGGTTATAAAGTCTTAGTCATACAAAAACCACCGATGAGGGTTGCGGAAATGAAGAGCAAAATAAAGATTTAATATCTACTCTGCAGCCACAGATCGACTAACATTTTTAAAATTAAAATTCCTGACTATTTGGAATATGTAATTGGATAATGTAATTGGCATTTAAAAAAGTTTTATCGGGCATAGCTTCCTTAAATCTATACCTACTAATTTTGTATTGTATGATTTCCGGCATTTTAATGGTTTCCGCCACAACATAAGCTAATTATTCCATATTTTGACAGTATATTTCTTGGTGGAGAGTATAAAAAGTTTGATGTTGTTCGATTGATTTTCGGTTTTACTTCAAATCACTTCGAATCAGAAGGCTTCATTAAACCAGTAAGGAAAGCCCAAAAGTCGGGCGGGGCCGACTATATGATACCCTACACCACTATGCATACTTAGTAGAGCTCTCGTAAAAAGGTTTATACAGGGCATTTCAGAGCTCTATGAGATATTTGGTACAAAATCAAAATCTATCTAATTTTATCGTGCATTTTACGAACTATAGCTATCTCTGAACCGGGTTTCTCCAAATTTTACGTATTAGCTTCTAGACTGAATGCGGTCTTATGTACGAAAATTTAGGTGATTTGGGCTGATATTGACCATTTAGTGCACATTTAACCCGAAATCGGATGAAGATATATATGGGAGTTATATCCAAATCTGAACCGATTTCGATAAAATTTAAAACACCTATTTGTGTGCTCCATCTAATACCTGGTACCAAATATCACGGTTGTGGAGTGCATAGTAGGAATGTGAGGGACTTAAAGATCAAATCGGATGAAAGATATATATGGGAGCTATAGCTATATCTGAACCGATTTTTTCCAAATTTGATATACTTGCTTCTAGGCTGAATTTGGTCCGATGTACTAAAATTCAGTCCATTTGGACTTATATCGGCCATTTGGTGCACAATTAACCCGAAATCGGATGAAGATATATATGGGAGCTATATCTAAATTTGATCCGATTCTCACCAATTTCAATAGGGTTCGTCCTTGGGCCAAAAAAATATTGTTTGGAAAATTTCATCTCAATCGGATAATAAATGCGACCTGCATTTTGTTCACAAGAATACATGGACGGACGGACGGACGGACAGACGGACGGACATGCATAAATCGTCCGATTTGCCTTTTATGATCCACCAAACGTGTAATATCAGCCCGAATAGTATGGAATTTTGCACATACAACCAAATTAGACCTAAAAATAAGTATGCCAAATTTTATCGAAATCGGTTCAGATATAGCTATAGCTCCCATATATATTGTTCATCCGATTTGTTGTTTTTTGTCCTCCGCAGCCGTAATATGCACTCTGTAACAACGATATTCAGGGAAATATATCAAATTTTATCGAGATCGGTTCAGATTTGGATATAGCTCCCATATATATGTTTATCTGATTTCAAATTAATTTTGCACCAAATGGGCAATACAAGTCCGAATTTAAAAGATACAAATGCTTCGGCATATTTAGTCCTTTGAACATTAAATTATAATCATAGCGTGTATGCTTGAACTCTCCCATAAAAACTTTTAATTGTTATGTCGAGCTCTACTAAATTAGCAAGGTGGTGTAGGGTATCATAAAGTCGGCTCCGCCCGACTTTAGGACTTTCTTTACTGGTTATATATAAAACTGAGTTTTTTTTCAATATCGAGGGTATGCAGGACATAATATGGACTCCACTGCAAAGTCAAACGACAGACGGACGTCGAAAAATCCAACTGAAACTTTCCGTATCTCAAGTAAACACCGTGTATGTATTCCATATGCTGCCAAAGAAAAAGACTCAGCCACTGTAGGGTATTTCTCTGAAAAATGCTTTGTATAAATAATTATACCGATCATTTTGTTTGAAAATGATTTTGCATTGTACAATTTCGCACATGTACATTTGTATAAATTAGGAAACTCAAGAATTATTGCCTGACATGATTTATGACCAGAGGGAAATTAATTTTTGTATATGTTTTTAGTGATGTTGTTGTTTTTGTGCTCGTTCAAAGACAAGGTTTCCTTCGATTTCAGTTCAATGTTAAGCAAAAGAATGAAAAACCAAAAACAACATCCAAATTCAATGTAAACGTTTTACAGTTCTCATTCGTCGTTCATCGTTCGTCCTATTAACGCGAACTGATGTCGAAATTAACGATAATATAATTTACAGATTATTTGAAATTTTTTATGGCTAAATAGCCAGACAGACATACCGATGTTAGCAGAAATGCAACAGCAGCAGGGCTATAAATTTTTACAAAACCAGATGTTTTGTTTGTTTACATCAGGGGAATTTATTGGACGGTAGGATAGCTGATTAGTAGATTTAAGGAAGGCTATACTGAAATGGTTGTATTACATTTTTAAAAATTTAAGTAAAAAAGTCATATCCAAAGGGAAGAAATGTCAAACTAATGAAGATAATTTGGAATTGAAACTATCGAATTTGCTGGAAAAAATGCAGGAAAGGAATGTATTTAGTTATGTTCATTAAAGACGACATAGACACTTATGCTCGTTTAAAGACGAAACAACCTTTTTATACGCTATATAAAAAGTAATTTAATTTTTTTTATTAAAATATGCGGATAGCAAAAAAAAATTAATAACATTAGCATCAACTTTACTCTTCTTCTAGTTTGATTTTACAAAAGTTATTAAAATGATGAAAACAAATGTGGAGTAAAAGTGGGAGAATAGTAAAGAGCAACAGATTTAGTGATTGTAGGATTGTAGATTTAATGATTGTACGAGAAAGAATATAATTTAATGAAAGGCATTAAAATAAGATTGTGAGATTAATGAATTAAAGAACTAGTGATTTTATGTTAGGTGTAAGGTATAAAGAGAGAAACGTATTAGATAAAATGTATTAGGGTGGATAGACCAATGTGACTTTATCTTTTTTCCGAAAAAAATTGCAATAAATAAATGGTATACTGGTCTGTTTTGAAGTATTTTAGAACTCCAGACATATATCATTTGATATGGCCAAAACATGCCTCATCGAAATAACGGTTTTAGACTCTAGGCCTCATAGGAAGAAATTCTATTCAGAATACACAGAGAGCCCGTCTGTCAGTCTAGCTAGTGTGGACGACAACTTTCGAAAGCAATATCAAATATGCTCCAAAATTTTGCACAAATGGTAAAAACTAACAAATATGTAATTATTATAAACATCAGAGAAGTGGAGGGGACCTTAATTTCAACACATTTTTCATTCAAGAAATCTCAAATGAAAATAACACAGCTTTTTTTGTTGAGTAATGTTTTTTATATGTCTGGGCAGGGTGAGATAAAAAAAAATTGCAACTAAGTCAAACACCATTATTTTCTAAATATTTTTTTTTAATTTTATTAAATGAAGGCAAAAATTGTCGGAAATAGCATCCGATTTTAGAATAAGTTTAGATTTGTTCTGGTACGAATTATGACCTTCAAACGGCCAATGAAACCGTCACACGCTGCTCGAATGTTGCTCTGCGGTATTTTGGCCCATTCCCGGCGAAGCACTTAAGTATTTTTTAGTGCCAACCTTGCTTTCCAAACTACTCCAGACACAATAGTCCAACGGATTAGTATCCGGAGATTTTGGTGGCTATTGTGCACTGGAAATGAAGCAAGGAACCTCATTTTGTAAAAATTCGTTGGTGGAGCGTGCTGAGTGCGATGGTGGTCCTGTTGGAATGTCCAAGGTCTGCGGCCAAAATTTTTGCGGCCACTGCGCACGGGTTTAGATCAAGTTGCTTTCTTTGCTGCCTTCATTTCGTTTTATTTTCGATCGCCTGAGAATAGCTAATCCCCTAAAACACAGTTTGTCAGTGGATATAGAAATGATGACATACATTTTATACAATCATACATTTTTTATCCAATATCTATTACCTTTAGAACAAATCTTTTTTTGATAGTTATATTGGGATGTGTGATAGTTATATTGGGATGCTTACTTTGCATTTATATGCGTTTTGGATAATCAACATTTTGACCCGCTGTGGGGGAGGTACCAGAATTAGTGAACCTATATATCCCATTTTCACAACATATCTTGTGTTAGTAGGAATATTAGAATATATGAAGTTTAGAATATATTCCGATATATTCCATCTTCACACCAGATCTTGTGTTTGCTTGTACAAAATTGGTTAATCCTATCTTGCTCTATAAAAAAATTATTTTCTATAAAAAATTTGACATTTTGTGGGGGTGGACCAATACTGACAGACGGACGGACACATCTTGATTGACTCCAAATGTCCTGAAATGGATTTGGTCAAAGGAGACCTAAGGTCTTAAGCTTTAATTTTGATGAGGCACTCTTGTCTGTATCAAATGATATACCCTTCGTAGCCATATGGCAGAGGGTATAATTAAATTGACACATAGTTCCTTCTGGTGATTTCCATTAATCATATTCTGAGTGGATCTATGCACATCTATTGGTTTCCGTGTATTATTGTTAGTAAAGTTCAAGTCGCATTTAATATCGTATTAAAATTTAATTTTGCACATTTCATTTGGTCCAGGGACGAAAAAATGTTTAATTCAAATTTAGTTTGAAATTGATTACTTATGAATATGTATGTCCTTTTTTACTAAACCTATTATTTTGACACAATATAATGAGGCATCAATTTAATAAATTGTGATTCCCCACTATACAAGCTTCAAACTGTTAACGGCATTCGAGGTCAAGCGGCAACAATGAAATCATTAACCGTCATCGTATGTCACTTTGCACTCTCATTTTATCACTCCAGTCAGACAGAGATATGATGTCATCTCTTTTCTGAAATGTTTATTTTTTATATTCATTTGAGAGGAAGGAGTAGTAAATCTCTCTCTCTCTCTCTCTTATCACACATCAACTGATGTCGCATCTTCGGCGATGATGTTTTGCTGGCGTTGAGCTGCCGGCGTAAATTGTTGGCTGATTCGTTGGTTAGTTGGCATGTATGACATTTGACGCCCGCGTTGTTAGTTTGTCATTTGTTTTTGTGTATAGCATTGTTTTAATTGTTGCTGTAGTCGTCGTTTTTTGTCAGTTCTTCTTCTATATTGTCTAGTGGTTTTGTTTGTTTCACCTCCCCTTCACTTCCACATTTTAACACCATGACTACGAGTGGGTGAGGGTGACGTAGACAAGCAGCCATCAAATTATAGAGAAGAAGCAGCAGCAAAAATAGTTCTTTGCCAATCGTAGGCTGGCTGTCGCTTCAGTGGTGATATGTTAATTAAATTTGATCAGTCATAAAATTAGTCGCCACTGTTGTTGTCTCTGCTGCCATAGTTGCTGCCACTGCCGCTGCTTCTGCTAGCCGTTTCATTTGTCAACCCCCCTTTATGAAAATATCCCTAGCACGTTTCACATTCTTTGACGTTTATAATCAAAACATGGAATTGTGAACTAAAAATTCGTTGTTTGGAATTTTATATTTTTAGCTGGAAAAAATTCAGTGACCAGCGACCGGAGCAAATTGAATTAATTGAATTAAAGTCATGGTAAAAAATGCATTTCAATTTCAATCTGAAATGACAGAATGTGTGAATCAGTCAGAGAGTGATCTCACGTGTTTGTCATAAGAATTTTGATTTTATTTTTGGATTCGAAATAATTTAAAGACATAATTGTGAATAATATATACTAATTAGTAAAGGAAATTGTTCACAAGAGATTACTGCTAGGCTTTCTTATATACAATTATTAGGTTTTATTATAGGATACAAAGTATGTCTAAAAAACTCATTGTAGATGAGCATAAGGCCTTTGTATCGGTGACCACAGAGTATTACTATGAGGAAGACAAAAATATCGTAGTATAGAAACCATAAAGTGTTCGTATAGCAGCCACATGATCTTCTTATAGAAGATCATAAAGTATTTTCTAGAAGACAACAAAGTCTTTTATGAAACAAAACATAGTCTTCTTATAAAACACAGTAAGTTTGTTGTTGTTGTTTGTCTATGCGGGTTCACTTTTTCGTATAGGTCCCATATAATACAGGTTCTCCCTATATTCGGTATTTTGATGATTTTAGCGACCAGTTGACGTTCTTAAAGGGTATTTCCATCTGTGATACAAAATTACCTATCCAAGTCCACTTCGTCGTATAGCCCTCAAATAACGGTATCTACCACTATTAAATATTTTCATTATTTTAGCGGCATTTTTCACCTAAATTGTTCCAAATTTCGGATTTGAAGTTCCTAATGGGCTCCATATAACGGTACTTCCCGACCGAACATTATGCTTTTTCACTTGTTTAATAACACATCATTGCTTATGAATTTTGTGCTTTTTCTGAGATAAACTGTTTTTTTTTCACTTTTTGAGACAATGCGAGAAAATATAATTATATCCTGAACCATGCAATGTAGGGGATATCAGATTTGTCATTCCGCTTGCAATACCTCGATATATTTGTCGCAGACACCAAAAAGTATATATATATATATATATATATATATATATATATATATATATATATATATATATATATATATATATATATATATATATATATATATATATATATATATATATATATATATATATATATATATATATACTAATTAGTAAAGGGTTGTCCATATTCGACAGACCCATCTGACAACGCCATAACTTTTGACAGAGATGTCACATCGCTTAATGGCATACCGCGTTTGAAGCGTCAGTCCAAGCAGATTTTTACCATGACCCAATACACGCCACGCGAAATAGTTGAAATTTACATTCAGCAGAAGAAGTCAATTGTGAAAACTCAACGTGCTTTTAAAACATTAAAAAATGTGGCTCGGTCCACTTTAAAACGGATTATTCGCATTGATTTGCATTTGTTCCCGTACAAAATTCAATTGACGCAAAGAATGTTGCCTGCGGACAAGCCTCGTCGATTGGAATGGGCCCAAAGAGTCATGGGTGCGTCGAATATGGGCAACCCTATATATTCCTGACCAGAATACAGTTATAAAGCGATTTAGCGAGGTTTATATTATGAAAATGTACTGTATATAACGGTACTTGCATATTTTCGGTATTTTAAATGTTTCTACCACAATTTTCAATTAAGATAGATAGGTTTCGCTAGTTGGGTTATTTTTTAGTTTAATTAAAGCGGATGAATATTCTTAGTTAACATATTACACTATTTTCATAATATAATTTTACTTCAATAAAATTGTATAAAAGGCCCGTTTACTTGTGTTTATTTCATTTTTTAAAAAAAGTGTCGATACAAGTTTTGTAAAACGCGGAAATTGTTTGCTATATTTTTTTCAAACTGTCAACATTTTCTAGTGAGTATGCTCGCAAAAAGTACAACTACGAGGTACCAATAGCTCTAAATTTTCTTAAGTCGACTTTAATTTTTATTTTTTTTAGAAAACCCTTGAAATCTCCCTTCGTCCTCAATGTCCGGAAAAGTTTCCTTGTAGCTTGGTTTGTTTATTTGTCGATGTGCAAAAGGTGTTATTATTATTACTAGCATCGGTATTCACATCTGAATCACTATTTTATAAACAAATATTTTAGCATGCTGTCCAAACAAAAACAATAACAACAAATAACAACAATAATGACAGAAACAAGATTTTATGGAAGATTTTCAGCGTAATTTTTGTGGCTAAAGTGCCCCGCACACGATCGAAATGCATGACATGCAATTATGTGGTGTTAGTGAAAATTTGTATGTATACGTTACACGTACGATGCATGAAGCAAAATCAAACATTTTTGGTGGAGGGATCATGCATATTTATTTGCAACGTTTTTTTTCAAAGTGAATGGGTACATACAGATTTCGGATATTGATAAAAATAATGTTTATGAGTTGTTGGAAGTTTACCGGTTGTTGCCAGCAGTTTGGAATTTTAATTGTGAAAAATATAGCAATCGGGTTATTAAAGACAATTAATATAATGTATTGATGTTGAAATAGCCAACAATTAATTAGAGACTAAACCGGGCTTAGAAATTCCTCGTAAGATTAACTATTCATTCTTTAAACATGTTTTACATAAATTTTCGAGCGTGAATTCAATTTTTTTGTACCACTTTCCTTAATAAGCCCATTATTTGGTAAGGAGATTTTTTTTGACTAGGATTGGTCGATTTTCTTTTTGTCTCCTTTTACGAAATGTTAAAAAAAATTGTATTTAATTTATTAGCAAAATATTTAACAACTCACACTCAAGCACACGTACAAATATACACAAATTCCTATAGGTCATATACAAAAATGCTTCTTCTTAATGTTAGCCAGCAGACGCCAGGCCATCACCATCAGCTACTCATCATCGCCATCAGTTGTGATGGCAACCAACTCGAATTGGGCAAAGTAAAAGAAATCATGATGATATTTAACAACGTCATTATCGTCATAATTACTTTCATGACATTTAGCAAAGAATGTGTAATTTTTGTTTTTGCATGGTTGTCTATCCATCTTTTCGTCTGGCCACATATTTGTTTTAATTTTCAGCTACACTCGGATATACATACAAACATACATCTTTACACATATGTAACGATATTTATGCAGAAATATACATATTTTCTCGTCCCATAAAAATATGTGTGTATGTTTGAATGTTTGTTTGCACCGATTTTTATACACATACACACATATTTTTGGCAACTAATGCTTGCTTGTCTTTTGTTATTAAATTTTGGCAAAAAGAATTAAGATTTTTTTATGTAATTTTTTTCGTTCGTTCGTTGGATTTCTTGGCAACAAACGGCAGACACTGCGAAGAGGAATGACAACGTCGACGAGAAAATCGAAACAGTGACGTTATTATTGTATTTTTGTATGTCCTTTTTGCTTTTCTTTTTAGTCTA